>NC_041386.1:410013296-410055787 GCF_002162155.2 Triticum dicoccoides
CCAGAATGGGATCATCATCGCGGCTGCACCCCTCAGTGAGGTGAGGGGAGGATGTTGAACATTTTCCCCACCCACGCCTTGTGGTGCCTGGTCGTCAAGGTGTTGCTGATGTTGTCCTTCTCCAGCACCTCTTGCTTCCACCTCGGGTGCAGGGGGATTGGTGACAGCGTTCCCCGTGCTGTCTAGGTCCCCCGACGCCACTGCAGCCCACACGGGATCAGTTGCTACGTGCCAGGGGGCACTCGAGGTGGAAGGGTGGGCTACTGTGCCGGACTTTTTCTTGGGCGCCATGAATGATGAAGTCGTTGATGAAGAAGATGGCGATGAGGATTGACGCACTGCTTATGACCTCGGATTCGCACAAGAGCTTCCCCCTATCTGGAGTGCCAAAGATGTCGTGGTATAACACGATCACCGATGGGTCTGTCGGCCCCTTTGTGGTTCGGCAAGGGGGAAGGGCACGTTGCACAAAGAACAGATGCCATAGAGCAGCACGGCAGTAGTGACTCAAGCAACTTTTAGCCAGGTTCGGGCCGCCACGAGGCGTAAAACCCTACTCCTGCTTTGGTCGATTGATGAGAGGACCGTAGTGGAGACGCCGCGCCCAAGCCCGACAAGGTTGCCTCGGGACGAGAGCAGCTAAGCGCGTATGAGTGTACAAAGGTCCGAATCCTTTCTAAGGTTTCCATGGCCCTCCTTTTATAGGTCAAGGGGTTACCACAATGGCAGAACAGTCATTATCCAGTGATTAGATATCCACAGTGCTATCATTCCTAACTCTGCAGACATGACAAGGTGCATTAAATGCACCGCTTAGTGTCACACTGTGGATGCAGCCTCACAAGCCTCGCGCGTTCCATTCTGCCACCTTTTCGCCTGCCTGCGTGACACGCCTGTGGACGTGTGTCATTTAGGGGTGATCTTCCTCAAAAATGGTTGCCACGTGCCAAATGACAGCCACTTATTCACTTGGGGGCTCGACACCGCACCGATAAGTGACTTGCATCGCTATGAGGTGAATCGGTGGAGCCTTGGCGGGGAAGCTGGCTACCAATGTCCTAGCAACCCTTGTCGGGGAAGTCTTGTAACTTGTCCTGGAGTGTCCTGGACCTGCCCAGGCTCGCTTACCCTGTTGATATCTTGCCCTTTTGGCTTGTCTTGGTCTTCTTGATCTACCCTTTGATTTCTCAAACAACTATCTCTTTTGCTTGGCCTTGTCTTGGATATTGTAACCATTCCCTTGAGCCTATGTACAGTCCAGGCAACATTCAATAGGGTTTGTTCCACCGACATTGCTGCTTCACAATTGCTAACCGACTCTACTTCAATCCACTTAGTAAATTTATCAACTGCCACAAAAAGGTGAGTCTTCTTGTCTTTGGGATCATCTGCAATTCCTGAGCCGGCACATGTGCTTGCCTTGCAAATTTCTGGCATCCATCGCACTTGCTAACAATGTCCTCCGCATCAGCCTGAGCCATCAGCCAGAAAAATGTGACGAAAAGCCTTAGCCACTAAAGATCATGACCCGGCATGATGACCACAATCACATGCATGCATTTCTTGTAGGATTTCACAGCATTCTTCAGGGGAAACACAATGTTGGAACACCCCAGTCACACTACATCTGTGTAACTCGCCATGACAATGGTCATGGACTTAGACCGCCTTGTGATTTGTCATGCCAAATTTTCATCCTCTAGCAACTCACGTTGAGTTAAGTAAGCTAGATAAGGCACCGTCTAGTCTGGAATTTCACGCAGATCCGCCACCAACTGAACTTCCGGGTCTAGTATAGCAAGATCTTCCGCTGAAGGTAACTTGACAGAAGGATTGTGCAGCACATCCAGGAACACATTGGGGGGGGGGGGAACTGGCTTATGCTGAGACACAAGCCGGGATAGTGCATCAGCTACCTCATTTTTTCGCCGGTCTATATGATCCACTTGATAGCCTTTAAAGTGACCAGCAATATTGTTCACTTCTTCAAGATAAGACACCATAAGCGGGTCTTTAGAATCCCACTTTCCTGAAACATGTTGTGCCACCAAGTCTAAGTCGTCCAGATATCTAACCCAGCTTAGGTTCATCTTCTTAGCCATTCGAAGTCCATGGAGCAAAGCGTCATACTCAGTTGCATTGTTAGTATGAGGGAACATGAGCCTTAAGACATAGCAAAATTTATCACCCCATGGAGATTCTAAAATAACTCCAGCCCCCGAGCCTTCCAATTGCATGGACCGATGAAAGTGTATCATGCAATATGTATTGTCAGGCTTCTCCTCGCATGTTTGCAGATCTGTCCAATCATTTATAAAATCCACCAAAGTTTGAGACTTGATGGCTGTTCTGGGCACATATTTTAGATGATGCAGCCGAAGCTCAATTGCCCACTTAGCAAACCGACATGTAGTTTCTCTGTTTTGAATGATAGCACCCAGTGGAGCATAACTGACCAAGGTGATTGGATGCCCAAGAAAATAATGTTTGAGCATGCGGCTGGCCATGAACACTACATACACCAGCTTCTGCCAATGCGGGTATCACTGCTTAGACTCCATCAAGACTTCGCTGATATAATAAGCCGCCCGCTGGACTAGATACTCTTTGCCCACCTCCTTGTGCTCAACGACTACTGCTATGCTAACAGTCATGCTATTAGCCACCACGTACAGGATAAAAGGCTCTTTCTCGATACGAGGAGGCAAAGATAGGTTACTCAACCAATTTCTTCTTAAGGGCCTCAAACTACTCATTAGTAGCATCGCTCCAGACGAAGTGATCAGTCTTCTTCATCATCTGATATAAGGGAATCGCCTTCTCGCCAAGGCAGCTTATGAATCGGCTCAGGGCTGCGGTATGACCTGGCAGGCGCTGAACATCATTGATCATGCTATCTTAGATAGAGAGGTAATAGCCTCAATCTTGTCCGGGTTAGCCTCGATGCCCCTTTCTAACAACAGAAAACCTAGCAATTTGTCTGCTGGCACACCAAAGACGCACTTGGCCGGGTTAAGCATCATCTTGTACACCCAAAGATTGTCAAAGGTTTCATTCACATCATGAAGTAAGGTTTGCTTCTTTCTTGACTTAACCACAATGTCGTCCACATAAGCATGAACATTGTGCCCAATCTGTCCGTGGAAGCAATTCTGAAGACAACGCTGGTAAGTTGCCTGAGCACTCTTAAGCCCAAAAGACAGAAAGCTCCAAAAGGTGTGATGAAGGATGTCTTCTCCTGATCTTCCACTGCCATCTTGATTTGATGATAACCAAAATAAGCGTCCAGGAAGACAAACTCTCACAACCCATCGTGGCGTGAATGATTTGGTTAATACGAGGGGGAGCAAATGGATCAGCCGGACACGAATTGTTAAGATCTGTGATCAACACACATACACCAAGTACCATTCTTCTCAAGCACAAGCACAGGGTTAGCCAACCACTGAGGGTGGAACACCTCAATTATGAACCCGACAGCTAGGAGTTGGGCTACTTCATCTCCAATAGCCTTAAACCTCTCCTCATTAAAATGACAGAGGAATTGGCGAACAGGTTTCATCTTAGGATCAACATTAAGGTGGTGCTCAATGAATTCTCTCAGTACACCCGGCAATGATGTCCCGATTCTCACGGATGTCCATGCAATGATGTCCATGCAATGGTGTCCCGATTCTCACGGATAAACTCGATGAGCGCGCTTTCCTATTTTGGATCCATCCATGTCCCAATGGTAAACTGCTGTGAAGAATCACCAGGGACAAAGTCAACTTGCTGTGTATCTTTTGGCGACTTAAACTTGAATGGCGGTTCTTCCTCTGTGGTGGGTTTCTTTAGAGGGGTGATATCAGTCGGGTCAACATTATCTTTATAATACTTGAGTTCCTCCGTGGCACAGGCTGACTCTCTGTAAGCCGCATCTCCTTCCTCGCACTGCAGGGTGACTTTGCGACTCCTGTGAATGGTGATCGTCCCTTGCGGCCCTGGCATCTTAAGATGTAAATAGACATAACAAGGGCGAGCCATGAATTAAGCATAAGCTGACCGTCCAAACAGGGCATGATATTGACTCTTGATCTTCACCACCTGAAACCACAGCGTCTCTGCTCTATAATTGTACTCATCACCAAAGGTTCCTTCCAGTTATATCTTTCCAATAGGGTAAGCCGACTTGCTAGGCACCACTCCATGAAACATTATGGAGGATGGCCTGAGGTCCTTGTCAGCCAGACTCATCCGACAAAAAGTATCATAGTACGAGATGTTGCTGCTGCCACCATCCATACGCACCTTTGTAAATTTATGACTGCCCACTTGAAGGGCTACCACCAAGGCCTGATGAACCGGATCATCAACACGGGGCGGGTGATCCACCTGGCTCCATGTGATCATCTGCTCTGACCACCTTAAATACTGAGGCACTACCGGCTCAACCGTGTTGACTGCTCGCTTATGGACCTTCCGGTCATGCTTGCACGTGTTTGTAGTTAACACATGATACTGGACACCATTGAGTTGCTTTGGATTACTCTGGTATCTTGACTGGTTATTCTGTTGCTGATTATCATTGCCAGATTGTTGATTATGACCACCATGGTTACTTTGACCCTGATAGCCAGAACTTGAACCGCCACCACCAAAGCCGGACCCTTGAAAACCGGAGCCCGACGCACCGGATGGCCCATTACCATTTCCATGATGCTGCTGAAGATTCTGGTTCCTAAACTCCCTCATGATATATCAATCCTTCCAGCATGAGAAGATGGTTTGTTAGGGTAACTGTGTTTTGGAAAGGGGTCATTGAGCATTGCATCAAGATTTATAGGCTTTCCTCCATTGAAAGGCGGCTTGCCATTGCCATTACGACATTGATTTTTAACACGGTATTTGTGTTAGCCACAAAATCTGACACGTCATCGGCGTACTTACGCTCCCCCACCCATTGCCTTTGTTATGCTGCTTACCATGCTAAGACGAGGCATGTTGTTGTTGGCCCTTGCCACTGTAGTTTTTCATGCCCTTACTAGATTTATCATCATCAGAACCCGGATCCTTGGTAGTATCAGTGTCGTCGTACCTGGTAAGTACATCCATAAGCTTTCCCATGTATGTACACTTGCGCTTAAGGCATCCTAGCTTCTGTTTAAGGGGGTCAAAGTGACAGTTTTTCTCCAGGAGCAACACAGCTTGAGTGTAACGCCCCATATGTAACCTGCCATATTTGTATTCCAACTCTTGCCATTTCGACACTAAGTTATGATATTCCTCGTTGTTGGGTTTTTGTCTTCTTTTTGGTTTTGTCCTTGTCATGCATCGCATATCATGTCATCATGTGCATCGCATTTGCATATGTGCTCGTCTCATGCATCCGAGCATTTTTCCCATTGTCCGTTTTGCATTCCGGTGATCCTATGTCCTCAACTGTCCCCTTTTGACTCTTTTCGTGTGCGGGTGTGAAACGTTCTCGGATTGGATCGAGACATGCCAAGCGGCCTTGGTTCACTACCAGTAGACCGCCTGTCAAGTTTCGTGCCATTTGGACTTCGTTATATACTCCAACGGTTAACCGAGGAACCGTAAAGGCCTCGTGTGTGTTGCAGCCCAACACCTCTTCAAAGTGGCCCAAAACCCAGCTAAACCCCCTCCATCATCTCGGCCGTTCGATCACGATCGCTGGCAAAAAACCGTGCTCAATTTGGAGCCTCCTAGCTCCTTCTATGTATAAATAGGCATCTCCCCCGAAATTTCCGGATCAAACCCTAGCTGTGACGCCCAAGACCGGAGGTTCAGATGCCTTCCAGGGTTTTCGAGAGTCATGGTGTGATTTGTTTTCACTTGTTGCATTCATCATTGCATCATGTGCATTGCATCATGTCATTTCTTTTTCTTAACTCAACTAAATAAATTGCATGGATCTTCGGTCCATTTAAACCGAGGGAATTCACATGGTGATTCTCTTTATAACATATCCTCCCAATATTAGGGGGCTATAATAAATATTCCATCCCTTGGAAATTACAGCAACACACTTGCAAAATATTCCATGCTTTTCTTACTATATTCCTCGTCTCCAAACTTTGCCATAAATTCTTTCTTCACTTTCCGGAGTTCCACCAAAAACCTCAACATTTTTGGACACTTCTATAACCAAGCCCTAGTTCAAACCCATTTGAATTAAATTCAAATGAGTGTGAATGACATCTTCCAATTTGGCCTCTCCTACTTTTCATGGACCATGCAAACTTTTACGAGTCTGTAAGAATAATACCTGTGCCCAGATTTTTTATTCTTCCATTTTCTTCTCTCCTTCTTTTTTCTTTCCTCTCTTTCTTTTCTTTCTTCTGTTAATGAGAAGATATAGAGGGAGAGAGAGCCCATCCTTCCCCCGCAGCCCAAGCAGCCCCTAAGGCCCTCCTAACCACCCCTGCGGCCTGACCTAGATGGCCCAAGGCCCAACCGCTACCTCCCTCTCTGCCCGACTCCCTTCTCCCTCGATTCCTTCCCCTCGCGCCGCCAGAAACCCTTCGGCCCTATCCCCATCTCCCTCCACTCGATCTCCTCCTCACCCTCTCGATCTCCTAGCGCGCGCCCCCTTCGTCTGCCTGCTCCCTCCGGTTTCTTCGACCCCGCCTCGCCCCGCGACCCCGCCGCCGCTCCGGCCGGCGAGCCCATGCACCTCCGCCATGGCCTTCCTCCACCACCCTGGCCTGCTACCCCCCTCCTCGACCCGCCACTAAGGAGGAGCCCATCGGCCTCCTCGCCGCCGTCGCACCCACGGGGCCATCAGCATGCCCTGCACCCTCGCGCCCACAAGACGTCCTCTGTGCCGACCCACCTCCATGGCCGCCGAGCCACCGCCTTACGCCACCCATTCGTCGCCCCACTTCAGCGTCCTGCTTTGCCCGACGCTGCTGCGTGCCAAGTCCCTCAACCGAAGCCAGGCGCCTCTACCTCTCCTCTGCTCCCGCCTACACCCCTCCATCTTGATGCATCGCCGGACCTTCCCGCTGCCAATAGCACCGAGCCCCTCGGCGTTGTGGCGTCCTCGTCGTCCTCAAAGAGCAGCAGCTCCAGCCTCCACTCGGTCCTCCTCGAGCTCCTCGGCTCCCTCCACCGGAGCCGGCCAACTCCGGCTACCTCCTTTGCCTCGCACCCAGGGACGAGCGCGTGTGGTCGTTGACCATGCTTGGGTCTGCCTCTACCCGTCTAGCGCGCGTGGCCGAGCTGCCCTGCCTCGACGTACGACTACACGTTGACGCACCAAGTTCCGTTTCAAAATGTTCAATTACATCTGATGGGGATTTCGACAAGTACCACGACGCCCAAAGTCCTCGGATCCATCAAGTTCCACTATGAGATGTACAACTACCGTCGACCTCGAAGACCTCAGATTCACCAAGTTCCCACGACGACAAGTGTGACCCTTCGGATGCGCCAAGTTCGTCTACAAAAAAATGCCAAGTACCCGTCATGTTGGCAAGACCCGCAAGTCGGACCCCGAACGGTCGACGTCTCGTGGACCGTGTACAACTACCATCACCCCGAGGATGTTGGATTCGTTAAGTACCTCTCCGAAAACGAAATGTATACCGCTACTGTCGCAAGAATCGAGACCGACAAGTCTGAAGATGCAAGTACCACTCCGGACCATGTACGACGACCGTCGCCGAAGACCCGTGTAACGCGAACGTCAAGTTCAACTACCGTCGCGAGAAACGCCTACTACCCTCTACGAACTCGTTCCGCCCGAAACACACGCTTCGAAGGTATACCACCGAGACGACGCTCGTGGATGAATGCTTGCGATGTATGAGTTGGACCGTGTGTTGCTCCGTGTCTGAGTTGTTCCTTGCACGAAGCCCCTCTTTTTCCTTGCCACCGTCATGTGGGAACCTGGAATCGGGAGCACCCCATCCTCTTGAATGACACACTCGCACCCACTTCCTTTTGCACCGGTATCCCCGTGAGCTATCGGATCATCGGAATGTTGTTGCGGCATCATTTCCGTTTCGTCGCCGTGGTACCCCTTTCTTTCTACCACAGTGACACAAATGCTCTCATCACGCTCATGTCAACTTTTCATAAAAATTGCGTTAAATTTGCACATGTCATCCGCATGATGTTAATAACATTTAAAATGTTTAAAATTGTTGTTTGCACTAAATTGCTAATGCATATGGGGTTTTACCGAAATTGTTGTTTGATGTTTCCGGCCCCTTTTAAATTGCTTAGATTGTGTAGTTTTCTTATGCTTCACCCTCTTGCCTTGTTTAACAACATTTAATATTGTTGAGTACATAAAAGAGAGAGAACTAAATAAGACATGTGTTGTTCCGTCAATTTGCAACTCGTTGCATATTGAGCTCCACTTAATTTGTAGTGTTGTTTGTTGCACTTTTCCATGCCATGTTTTGCATCATGTTCTTTGTGCATTGCACGTGGTTGATTGTGTCTACCTTTGCTTGTATTCTTGCTTGGGTAGAGCCGGGAGACGAGTTCGTGTTCGAGGACCCGTTGAGTATGTTTTCGAGTATCAAGCTTTCGTCCTCTCGGAGAACTTTACAGGCAAGATGACCATACCCTCGAAATCAATTCTATCTTTGCTTGCTAGATGCTCGCTCTTTGGCTATGCCTATGCTACGATACCTACCACATGCTTTATCATGCCTCCCATATTGTTAAGCCAAGCCTCTAACCCACCTTGTCCTAGCAAATAGTTGTTTGGCTATGTTACCGCTTTGCTCAGCCCCTCCTATAGCATTGTTAGTTGCAGGTTAAGAGTTTGTTCCTTTTTGGAACATGGATATTTGTTGGAATATCACAATATCTCTTATTTAATTAATGCATCTATATACTTGGTAAAGGTTGGAAGGCTCGGCCTTATGCCTGGTGTTTTGTTCCACTCTTGCCACCCTAGTTTCCGTCATACCAGTGTTATGTTCCTTGATTTTGTGTTCTTTACACGGTTGGGTTATAATGGGAACCCCTTGACAGTTCGCCTTGCATAAAACTCCTCCAGCAAGGCCCAACCTTGGTTTTACTATTTGCCACCTAGCCTTTTCCCTTGGGAGTCGCGCATCCCGAGGGTCATCTTTATTTTAACCCCTCCGGGCCAGTGCTTGTCTAAGTGTTGGTCCAAAACAGAGCCACTTGCGGCGCCACCTCGGGGAAACTTGAGGGCTGGTTTTAGCTGTAGGTAGTGTTCATCCGGTGTTGCCCTGAGAACGAGATATGTGCAGCTCCCATCAGGATGTCGGCGCATCGGGCGGTGTTGCTGGACATGTTTTACCATTGTCGAGATGTCTTGTAACCGGGATTCCGAGTCTGATCGGATTGTCTTGGGAGAAGGAATATCCTTCGCTGACCATGAGAGCTTGTGATGGGCTAAGTTGGGAAACCCATGCAGGGATTTGGACTTTTGAAAGCCGTGCCCATGGTTATGGGCAGATGGGAATTTGTTAATGTCCGGTTGTAGAGAACCTGAAACTTATCTGAACTAAAATACATCAACCGCATGTGTAGTCGTGATGGTCTCTTCTCGGCGGGGTCCGGGAAGTGAACACGGTGTTGGAGTTGTGCTTGAACGTAAGTAGCCTAGGATCACATCTTGATCACTTCTAGTTCACGATCATGCTTTGCCTTCTCTTCTCGCTCTCTTTTGCGTATGATAGCCACCATATATGCTAGTGCTTGCTGCAGCTCCACCTCATACCCTTTCCCTACCCATAGGCTTAAATAGTCTTGATCGCGAGGGTGTGAGATTGCTGAGTCCCCGTGACTCACAGTTTACTTCTGTCGGGGATATACCCCATGGCGTAAACCGGACGGAAGTATAACCCGGCCGAACTAGGCGTTTTATTGGTAAACCGCCAGAGGATTGGTGGTTTACGTGTCTGGCGGTTTACGTGTCTGGCGGTTCACTGGAATGATGATTCACGAGCCTGAAGATTCATTGGTGACCCGGCGCATATTCCAGATGCATGACAAGGCCCAAGGACCAACAGGCCGGTTTAGGTTAATGGTGGGCCGGTTTAAGAGGAAAGGCATGAGGAACATTTATCTTACAAGGAGCTAAGACCTGGACTTGTATCCGGTTTGTATTAGAGATAGACTAGTCCTAATCCTAATAGGACTCTACATGTAACCCGCCCCTCCAACATATAAAAGGAGGGGCAGGGCTCCCCAAAAAGGGGACAAGATTCACAAGTTCCACAAGTTGGACAAGTTAGGTTTAGACAATAGCTGTCGAGATAGAGCACTCTTGTAACCGTGATCATCATCATCAATATCAATGAAGTAGGATGTAGGATTTTACCTCCACCGTGAGGGGCCGAACCTGGGTAAAACATCGCGTCTCTCGTCCCGCTCAACCCCTCTCAAGCTACCACATAGATGCGTTGGCCTCGCGAGTAAGTCATGACACTAAGGACATCTCCCGTAACAATTCCACGACAGTTGGCGCCCACCGTGAGGGCTGCGCACGGTGGTGTTGAGTTCTTGGAGGGATCTTTTTTAGGGTTCGAGAAGTTTGCAAATTTCCGCATAAAGAAAGCCCGTTTGAACAGCGCGAGCAAGGTTTAGGTGAGAGTTTGGGTTATGCGTCTGTACGCTGCCGCGAGTCGCCAAGATAATGGAAGTTTTAATTGCAGATTCGACCCAAAAGCCGCTACTCGTATCCAAGTCGTCGAATCCAAGATGGATACAAAGCCGGACTGGCCGTTGTTGTCCATGTATGTTTTGTAAGGCAGAGGCAGCAAGAATTTTTCAAGCAGTAATACAACAACCCAAATACTATTACTTCAAAGTCTTCAACTAGTACTAGACACATCAAGCTACAGTGTTCAGTACCTACTACAATGGTGGCAGACGCACATCCCTCAAAACCTGCAAAAGAGAGGTCCGCAAGTGCTCCTCATCGATCTGCGTTAAAAGCCAACAAACAAACAGAGGACGGCGGTCGGTACAAGTCCCCAGCGCTTGAGGCTGGCTTTTGCAGTGGCCATGACCCGGAATACACGGACATGGAATTAGTAAAACTGATCATGATTTGGAAAAGGGAAACCGGATACGGATTGGACTCCGATTCCGCCGGCTCGCGTCGTCGCTATGGTCCGCCTCCGCTGGCCTGCCTCTGCTGTGGATGGCAATCTTCGAGTCGCCTGCGTCGCGCTGCATCTAGAGCCGCCAGGGCACATCGCCGTCGGCCGTCCTTCGCCTCCATTATACCGGGTGTTTTTGTTGTCTCAGCAGCCTCGTCTTCAAACTGCCGTTCATGACCGCCAGCCGCCTTTTTTCTTTTGCTGAGGCGTCCATCTTGAGCCGGTCGCGCTGCCCTCCCGGTCTTGTTTTGGTCTTCTCCAGCTCATCCCGCTTGTGGCCCGGTCATCCTGCCAGCTTGCCTTAACTCCCCTTCGCCTTTGCCGCTGAGCCATCCTGCCCTCTGCTCTCGAGCGCCTGACGCCGCCTGGATGAGAGGGGAAGTGGGGAGTGTTGAAACTGCCTGGCCGGATGCCATTCAGGACTCCAAGGACTTACTACTACTGCATGGCTCCAAGGACTTACTGCTAGTGCTAATTGAAAAGAACAATGGCACCAAGGATCATCATCCATCACGTGAAAGACAAAGACTAGTCAAAGTGATGAATCAATTTCTCCATTACTGCTCCACAGCAACGATGATGCTAAACTTGTTATGGTCAGACGCCGTTCCTGCATCCATCTACACGACAGTGTCTGATGAACGCGTGAAGGACCCGACAGTTTGTAGTCCAACATATGTCAACGCTGGAGGCCGTGCAAGCATCTATACCATGCCAGGCTATCGGAAAATTCATCCAACTCCAGCATCCTTGTTTATTTGATAAAAATACCAGATGCTATTTACCTTATTTATTTTTTAGCACATATTAATTCATCCGGAAAAAAATCTACTTTGCCCTGCTATATTTTATATGTAGGAGAATTATCTATTACAAAGTGGTATTACACCACAGAGATGGAGGCATTCCAACACCATTCGACACAGCTGCTCGTCCTTACTCACGGATTTCCGCACTGTATTACAATGCTGCGGTCGACTCAACTGTCTGCACCCGTGGCCGACTCACCCGTGAGTGATTTCAGTTTCACCTAGTGATCATCAACTTCATGGCGGATTATTTCTGGCCTAAACACGTCAGGTGATATCCATCTAAAATATATTTTATTAGCACATATTTTTTTTTGTCAAAGATCAGTTTATCTTTGCCTTGGTCTGCAATATTGCTTATGCAGGACAATTGTTCATCGCAAAAGCTATGGCCGTGTCATGGATGTATAGCTCACACCATCATTATAATGCGCTAGCATCTGACCACACCATCAAGCTCGGTGAATGAACGTGAGCAAGTCACCGTCCATGTGGCCCAGTTTACATCAGCTTGCTCGGACCGCAACCGTGATTAGCTCGCCCATCTGTGCCAGTTTATGACACCGGTACCGATTTTCCCCATCCGCACCGGTTTACAATGTCGCGGCCGACTCATCTATCCAAGTCACCTCTGATGTTGCGGCCGTTTTTACTGTCCGTCTCTCGCGGCATGATCTACATCAACACACCGGGCCGCACCTATCTGCATGAGCTGTTTATTGGGTATGAGCAAGTCACAGCTTGGGTAGCCCGGTTTTCTTTCAAATTGGAGGCAAATTGTCATCAACCGCCGTCTGCACTGGATGGCTCAATGGGCAGGCGCACAAGTCGCCACCACTACAGTTTGGTTAACTTCAAATCTCCAGTCGGAAGGAAGCATTGGCCGAGTTGCAGACACGGCTCATACGGGATAATTTCTAACCTGCCGCAGTCACCTCAACCTTTTGTGGATTCACACCATGCTATCAACACCAATGATAATACAAGTTATGCCGGTTTATATCACAGTCAAATATGGAGAATCTCAAGCCAACTCTCCGAGTCACCTTGAGACTCGGGGGCTACAATGATATGACTCAGTAAAGGTTGCCGGTTTTTCAGTGAAGTCAAGAACCCCAGGACGCTTGAGGGAAAGATAACCCGGTCCCGGAGGCTACTACCATATGGATGAAAATTTAAGGGCCGTCGAAAAATTTCCGGTTCAAAATGAAGAATGCCGGTTTAATATCTGGTTCAAGGGAAATATGTTCTCCTACGAAGCTCTGAAGCTCTCAAATCCAGTTTAAAAATGTCCGGTTCAAAAAGGAATTAACTTCTCGCAAGTTCGAGTTGAAAGGCCGTCAGAAAATTTCCGGCTGAAAATGAAGATTCCGGTTTGCAATCCGGTTTAAGGAAAATTTGTTCTCCCACAAAGCTTTGAAGCTCTCAATATCCGGTTCAAAATCCTGGTTCAAGAAGAATTTATCTCTTGCAAAAAGTTAAAGGTTGCCGAAGAGGACCTGCTGCCATGATGCGCGGTTCAAACATGGGTATCCTGCCTTATTGGCTTATCATATTATTGATCACTTGGGGGCTTGGTCATGTCTGAACCATAGTCACACCTCTTGATCAGCTCAATGCCACAACATCACTTGAGGGCTTGGTCATGTCCGAACCAATGCAACACCTTTTGATAGGCGAAAGCCACCAGATCACTTGGGGACTTGGTCACGTCTGAACCAGTCACGCCTC
The DNA here is from genome assembly GCF_002162155.2 of Triticum dicoccoides. Classification (NCBI taxonomy): domain Eukaryota; kingdom Viridiplantae; phylum Streptophyta; class Magnoliopsida; order Poales; family Poaceae; genus Triticum; species Triticum dicoccoides. The sequence goes on from NC_041386.1 coordinate 410,026,936, forward strand.
TTGATCGGCCTAAGGCCACAGCATCACTTGGGGGCTTTGGTCGAACCTGAACCATCGTCACCCCTCTTGATCGGCATAATGCCAATGCATCATTTGGGGACCTGGCTGACTTGAACCATAGCTACGCCTACTGGGGGCTTGGTCGTGTCCGACCATGGTAATGCCACTTGATCGGCCTAAACAACCTCTTTTTTGCAAATGGTTTTATCTTTGCCTTTGATTGACTCTTGGCTTACTTTTGATAAATATTTCTTTTGTTGCGTTTTGAAAACCAACAAATTCTTAAACCATTTCGACTATCAATTACAAATTGACGGAACACGGTCAAATCTTAATCCAGAGACTATCTGCCCGATTTGATTTTCTGTTACCATCCTATTATGGAATAAACCGGTGTTTATCAACCCGGCTCGGCTTTCAACTACAAGTTGTCAGTACACGATCAAATTATAATCCGGAGACTATCAGCCGGTCTGGTTTGACTACGAGTCGCCAGTATTATATATGGTTAAACCGGTGTTTATCACAACCCGGTACGGTTTTATCATAAACCGGCACAATATGAAAGGAGTTATCATTACTCAAGATTGGGGTTATCACTCTTACTACAAAAAGTTGGTAAACCAACGATGTGATTCAATGTCATAGGTATGATGTATTTCATATTTGATTATTCTTAAGTGCAGCCTCGGTTATAAACCCATGTTATATGTCGGGCATTATGACTCGTCTGGTGGTAAACCGCCAGGACACTTTAAACTTGTTGTATGCAGAAACAGGTTGAATAAAGCATGATTATAAATCACTGGCGTTTATTAAACCCGGCCTGGCTTTGGACTATAAGTCGCCAGTATGAGATAAGATAATATCCGGTGTTTGTTGACCCGGCCTGGCTTTCGACTATAAGTCGCCAATATATATTTGGATTGCGCCATTGGAATCATGCACTCATAAATCATTGGATTATATTATTCAAATATTCAAATAGCCAACATGGATGGATTTTTATGGTTATCAATAACCAATATTCTGATTGAGATTTTCAAAGTCGCTTCAGCGCACTGGATACTATTTTATCAATAGGTATGATTTATTCTACAAAAGAATAGTCCCAAGTCGCTGCAGGCTTACGACCCGGCACTTGGGGGCTACATTATTTCAGTTGAGATTTCAAGTTTCATGTCGCTGCAAGCATGCACCATGACACTTTTGGGCTACCAATTGCTCCTGTCAACAATTCAAGGTACATAGATTTTTCATCTATTATTAAAGGATCCACTGCTCGGTTGGTAAAGCACAAGGCTCTAAACCTTGTGGACATGGGTTCAAGCCCCATGACGGGGGTTACATCATATGATGATTTCATTGAAGAATACATCGAGTCCCAGCTCAATATTATCTTATTAAGACGGCCCTTGGAGGCTACATATTGTTGCTCAAAGCTTACATGAGCATATTTGCAAAGTCCCTGCTCATTATTGCATACTGACCTGGCCCTTGGGGGCTACACTAGTTGAAAGTTTTTTATGAGAATAAGGCAATTTCAAAGTCCCAGGTTGCTGCAAGCATGACAACCCGGCACTTGGGGGCTACATATGTAGAATACTCAATTCTGACTATGATTGAGATGAACAAACCGGATTTTCTTCAAGGTTGAAACACTTATTGGAGCAAGTCTTAAGTTATCATTATTCTCCTCTTAAGACTTGGGGGCTACAGGTATTATGCATATAAAGGAGGAACATCTTCATTTTATCAGTTTTGAGCAAACCAGTTTGTAGGTGCCGATGTTACCGTGCAGGTGACACAACCGAGCTCAAGGAGGAGCTCGATGAAGATCGTGTTCGTTATGTTGTTTCCGTTTCCAGTTGATCAGTAGTGGAGCCCAGTTGGGGCGATCGGGGATCTGTAGCATTAGGGGTGTTCTTCTTTTACTTTGGTTCCGTAGTCGGACCTTGTTTGTATCTGTATGATGTAATGCTTTATTCATGTATTGTGTGAAGTGGCGATTGTAAGCCAACTATGTATCTCTTTCCTTATTCAGTACATGGGTTGTGTGAAGATTACCCCTCTTGCGACATTGCCTTCAATGCAGTTATGCCTCTAAGTCGTGCTCCGACACGTGGGAGATATAGCCGCATCGAGGGTGTTACACTAGCCCCCCTCTTCCTCCGCGCGCCGGACACGTCCGCCCGGTGCCGGACACGTCCGCCCCGCTCCACCGTCCAACCGCGCACCGCCACGTGGGCAGGCCACGCCCACTTCCCCGTCCCCGCCGTCCGGCCCGACGAGGCCCAGATCGGTCCCCCGAGGCCCAAGGTGACCGCCGCCCAGTCCCCGCGGCTCCGCCGTGCTTCCCCTCCCTCCTCCGCTCGCCGGCGCCTGCATCGCCGCCGCCCCTGCCGGAGCTCGCCGCCCCGCCGCGGCCTGCTTCCCGCCGGCGCCTGGTGCTCCTCGCCGCCGGCGCCCCACGCCATCCCCGCCGACCCGCGCCTCCACCGCCGTCTGTCGCCCTACCTCCTCACGCCGGTGAGCCACCCCTCACCGGAGTCAACGCCCCCCATCGAAACCTCGATCCGCGTGCGATCCAGATCTGAGTCAAACCCTAGAGGTTGAACCGTTTTCTCCTTAAGTCCCCAGTAATTTTAGCATTTTTCATCGTATCATAACTTTGCATCCGTGGCTCCGTTTTAGGCGTGTAGCATATCAAATTGTTCGTCTGGGTGTGCACTTCATTTCATTCCATTGCACCATGTTCATTTGAGTTCATCTTGATGCCCTAAATGCTGTTGCAAGAGTTCTATGTAATGTTAGGTTCTGATTCTTATCAGATTATGGACATTTGTCATTTTTGCCATGTTTAATGTGTGCCTCCTATGAACTTGAGCCCTACATGTGTTTTTTCATATGCCATGTCATCTTTATAGGGGTGTATGCCATGTATTTTTGTGATCTTTGTGGTGACTAGCACAAGCATGCAAAGTAGCTCTCGTGATGTTGCTGATTTCAGGGACTTACAATTCTACTAAATCATTTCCCTGATGATTTTTTATGCCATGTATTCATGTTGCTACAGAGTGATCCATGCATCTTTTGAGCATGTTCAGTAAGGATGTTTTTGAGATATTGTTATGATGTATCCATCCATGTCTTTGTTTGCAATTATGGAGTACCCTAGCATGACTCAATCTTGCTCTACTTTTGCTATAAAATGTTCCAGGCAGATTGTTTACGTGTTAAGCAAATTTGCCGAGGTTGTTGTAGTTGATCCATGCATGCTATGAGTTTGTTCTTGCCATTTTAGCTTCTATGCCATGTCTACTTGCTGGGTGTATGCTTAGCTTGTCATGCAATGCCTTGTGGTGAGTGCATCGAGCTCGTAAGCATGCCTACGTAATTCTATTTTGCCATGTTCCAGTTTTCTGCTAAGTCTGAATCTGTTAACGGAACTTGCTACGTTTACATGGGTGCCATTGTATCTTCTGATCCCTTTTGGCGTATGGTCAGTAAGGGACTTTTTTTATATGCTTTGAGTAGCTTCATGCCATGCCTTGCTTTGCCATGATATGTTCCTGTAGCATGTTATTATCTTGCTCTAAACATTGCTTCATGATGTTAAATCCTGACATGTTATTTTCACTAAGTCTGTGAACCTGATATCTTTTGCAGTTTTGCCATGCTTGTTTGAACCTGCTACTGGGTGATTTAGCCGTAGCTCAGTGTTCATCTTTTGTCAAGCATCTTTAGTGGATCACTGCCATGTGCTTTGTTGTTATGTTAGAGTGCAGTAGCTTGTTGTTCTTGATGCATTTAGATGGCCTCATGCTGTTAATCGCAGCTTTGTGCCATTATTGTTTTGCTTGCCATTTGCAAACTGTGCATCCGATTCCTGTGATCTTTATATCGATTTCGACCGAAATCAACTAATCTTTACAGCGGCACTCTTGGTTTTCAAAGTTGAGGCCTGATTCAATCTTTTCCTTCCGGAGCACGCATATACATTGCATATGACATCCCGCATATCATGCCATGTTTTGCATCATGTTGCTTGCGCATTGCACTGTGATTGATTGTGTCTCCCTTTGCTTGTCTTCTTGCTTTGGGTAGAGCCGGGAGACGAGTACATGATCGAGGAACCCGTTGAGTACGCTTACGAGGATCAATCTTACGTCAACTCGGAGAACTTTGCAGGCAAGATGACCATACCCTCGAAATCACTTCTATCTTTGCTTGCTAGATGCTCGCTCTATTGCTATGACTATGCTACGGTACCTACCACATGCTTTATCATGCCTCCCATATTGCCATGTCAAACCTCTAACCCACCTTGTCCTAGCAAACCGTTGTTTGGCCATGTTACCGCTTTGCTCAGCCCCTCTTATAGCGTTGCTAGTTGCAGGTGAAGATTGGAGTTTGTTCCTTGTTGGAACATGTTTATTGTTGGGATATCAGTATTATATCTTGTCTACTCTAATGCATATATACACTTGGTAAAGGGTGGAAGGCTCGGCCTTATGCCTGGTGTTTTGTCCCACTCTTGTCGCCCTAGTTTCTGTCATACCGGTGTTATGTTCCTTGATTTTGCGTTCCTTACATGGTTGGGTTATAATGGGAACCCCTTGACAGTTCGCCTTGAATAAAACTCCTCTAGCAAGGCCCAACCTTGGTTTTACCATTCACCACCTAGCCTTTTTCCCTTGGGTTCTGCGGACTCAAGGGGCATCTTTATTTTAAACCCCCCCGGGCCAGTGCTCCTATGAGTGTTAGTCCGAAATGGGTGGCCTGCGGGGCCACCTCGGGGCAACTCAATGGTTGGTTTTACTCGTAGCTTGACCTATCCGGCATGCCCTGTGAACGAGATACGTGCGACTCCTATCGGGATTTGTCGGCACATCGGGCGGCTTTGCTGGTTTAGTTTGACCATTGTCGAGATGTCTTGTAGCCGGGATTCCGAGTATGATCGGGCCGTCCTGGGAGAAGGAATATCCTTCGTTGACCGTGAGAGCTTGTGATGGGCTAAGTTGGGACACCCCTACAGGGATTTGAACTTTCGAAAGCCGTGCCCGTGGTTATGGGCAGATGGGAATTTGTTAATGTCCGGTTGTAGTAAACTTGAAACTTAACTTAATTAAAATGGATCAACAGCGTGTGTGGCCGTGATGGTCTCTTTTCGGCGGAGTCCGGGAAGAGAACACGGTCTTGAGTTATGCTTGAACATAAGTAGTCTTGGATCACTTCTTGATCATAGTTTCTCGACCGTGCCTTGCCTTCTCTTCTCGCTCTCATTTGCGTATGTTAGCCACCATATATGCTAGTGCTTGTTGCAACTCCACCTCATACCTTTCCCTACCTATAAACTTAAATAGTCTTGATCGTGAGGGTGTGAGATTGCTGAGTCCCCGTGACTCACATATTACTTCCAAAACCAGATGCAGGGACCGATGATACCGTTCCAGGAGATGCGACTGAGCTCAAGTGGGAGTTCAATGAGGACTCAGGACGATATTACGTTTCCTTTCCAGACGATCAGTAGTGGAGCCCAGTTGGGGCGATCGGGGACATTATGCATTTGGGGTTGTCTTTATTTTGGTTCCATAGTCGGACCTTGAGTGTATCTGAATGATTGTAATGCTATAATTTATGTATTGTGTGAAGTGGCGATTGTAAGCCAACTATGTATCTCTTTTCTTATTTAGTACATGAGATGTGTAAAGATTACCCCTCTTGCGACATTGCCTACAATGCGGTTATGCCTCTAAGTCGTGCTCCGACACGTGGGAGATATAGCCGCATCGTGGGTGTTACATTCAGCCGCCCCAATACTATCCGAAGAGTGTATGATGGTCGCAACCCGGCGAGTCCAATGATGCGCCGACTCATCCTATCGTTGTACACAATGCTCCAAATCGACAATTGTCATTGGCCGCTTACTGTAAGTGCATCTAGTGCCACCCCTAGTGGTTTTGGAGTATTGATGACAAACATGGTTGAGGGACTAATGTGTTTGTGAGAATTGCAGGATAACACAGGTAGAAGTCCCTCATTGATTCGGTTTTCCTACCAGAGATGTAACGCCCCGGATACAACTTTCCATATTTGTAACTCCGACCCTTGCCTTTTCCGGAGATGTGTTGTGAGTTTTCCCTTTGTTTTTGGGTTTTGTCTTTGTTTTTCTTTTGTTCATGCCATGCATTTCATATCATGTCATCATGTGCATCGCATTTGCATACGTGTTCGTCTCATGCTTCCGAGCATCTTCCCCATTGTCCATTTTGCAATCCGGCACTCCTACGTCCTCTGGCGCCACCTTTTGTCTCTTTTCGTGTGCAGGTGTTAAACATTCTCGGAGTGGACCAAGATTTGCCAAGCGGCCATGGTACACCACCGGTAGACCGCCTGTCAAGTTTCGTGCCATTTGGAGTCTGTTTGACACTCCAATGGTTCACCGGGGAACCGTAAAGGCCTCGTGTGTGTTGCAGCCCAACACCCCTCTAAAGTGACCCAATAACCCATCCAAACCCCCTCCATCCTCTCGACCGTTCGATCACGATCGCGTGGTCGAAAACCGCACCTCATTTGGACATCCGTACCTACCTCTACCTATATAAACACCTCCCCTTCCATTTTTCGCGCAGTACAAACCCTAGCCCCTTCTCCACCGCACCGTCGAACACATCCTTCCGCGCCCGACATGTCCGCCGGCCAACTCACGCCGACCAACCAAGAGACGCCACGTCACCCCGCCGCCGCTCTCCACCAACCAGGAGACGCCACCTCACTCGCGCCCGCGTCCTCTCCCTCCTTCCCACAACCAGGCCTGCTGCGGCCCGGGTCGGGCCCTCCCGGCCCGCGTGCCCGAGCCGGCCGCCCGCCGCCGCTCGCCCGCGTGCACTGCCTCTGCGCCCGCTTCGCCGCCGACCTACATCCGCCCAGCGTTGCCGCACCCCGCCGGCCTTGGATCCCGCCGCGCCTCGCCGGCCTGGACTTCCGCGCCAGATCTCGCCGCCCCGACCCGCCGGCGCCCTCTCCGACCATTTTCTCCACCAACTCCGGCGAGATTCGGCCCTGCCTCGACTTCTGTGCCAAAGTCAACCCTAGATCCGGAGGGTAGAATTTCACTAAGTCGTTTCCCTGCTATTATTTTTATGCCCTGTATTCTTGTTGCTAGAGTGAGATCCATGATTTATTTGAGTTGCTTCAGTAAGGATGATTTGGACATATGGTTGTACTCTATCCATAGATGCATCTATTTGCAATTACAGAGTGCCCTAGCATGTCTTAATCTTGCTCTACTTTTGCTATAAAATGTTCCTGGTAGATTGTTTACGTGTTAATCAATTTTACCAAGGTTGTTGTAGTTGATCCATGCCTGATATGAACTTGTTCTTGCCATGGTTAGCTCCATGAACATGCCTTCTTGCTATAGGTATGCTTAGCTTGTCATGCAATGCCTTGTGGTGAGTGAATCGAGCTCGCAAAGATCCCTTCATAATTCTGTTTATGCCATGCTCAGTTTTCTTCTAAGTCTGAATCTGTTAACGAAACTTGCTATGTTTACATGGGTGCCATAATATCTTTTGTGCCTTTTTGGCTCATGATTAGTAAGGGACTTCTGTTCTATGCTTTGAGTAGATTCATGACATGCCTTGTTTTGCTATGATATGTTCCTGTATCATGTTGTTACCTTGCTCTAAACATGTCTTCCTGATGTTAATTCCTAGCATGTTGTTATTTTCACTAAGTCTGTGATGCTGTTATCTTTTGCACTTTTGCCATGCTTGTTTGAACCCGCTCTTGTGTGATTTAGCCATAGCTCAGTGTTCATCTTTTGTCAAGCACCTTGAAGCATAGAAGGAAGGGAAGAGAGGAGGCTGGCGTCATGACCTGGTGGCGGGGATACAGAGGGGATTTGGCCAGGTGGGATCTGGGTCGATCCCGAGAAGGAGGAGACTTGTTCGAGCACTCCGGTTTGGATAGTGGGGAGATCGAGGAGAAGGAGATGGTTTCGGTTGGTGGTTTGGATCGGATTTGGGGGGATCCCGAGAGAGAGTGGCGACGGCGCTAGGGTAGGAACCCTAAAATTAGGTGGTTTCTCTAGATATATATAGTAGGTTGGTTTGACTTAGGGGTATATCGCCCCTCCGATTGTAATCGGACGGACGAGAAAAATAGGCTAGGGAGTCCAAATAGGAAAACGATGATGTTTTGTGGATGTTTGGGGATGATCCGGACACAACCGTGGTGACTGCTCGGGTCGGGTCCGGGACAACTTTCGGACGCGCGCGAGGGGGGCTGCAGGCTGACGAGAGAGGTTAGCTTGGACCTGGCGGTAGGTAGTGAGGTGTGTATGCGGTCTAGAGCTGAGAGAAGAGAAGAGAGGGAGGCCTGGCGACTATTTTCGGAGACCGAAAAAGTTCGACGAAGAGACCGGCTTTACTGCCACTATAGTTATCCGTTGGGCTATCAAACAGACTCCAAATGTGATGAAACTTGATAGGCGGTCTATCTACACTAAAATAAGACAGCACGCCAACTTTCATCCCATTCCGAGAACATTTTTCGGCCACTTATAAAATACTATTTCGGAAGTGCCGCGGGCGCGAGCAAGTGTGTCTGGGCTCAGCATGGACAACGGACGAAATGAGGAGACCGGGACGGATGCATGTTTTGAAAACATGATGCAATGCACATGATGACATGATGAAATGCACGCAAGCAAAAGACAAGGCAACAACAGCGAATAACTGGAAGACACCTGGCGCAACGGTCTTGGGGCGTCACATAAAGTCTATGGATGAAAATCAAGTCTAGGACTTGGTTGATCCGCCGCCTGGCGTAAATGCCATTGGCTGCAAATGGGTCTTTACGATGAAAACCGATGTGGATGAAAATGTTCAGATCCACAAAGCTCGTCTTGTCGCTAAAGGTTATGGACAAGTTCAAAGAATTGATTACGACGAGACTTACTCGCAGGTAGCAGAGCTGAAGTCAGTGAGGATCGTACTAACTATAGTTGCATATTTCGATTACGAAATATGGCAGATGGATGTCAAAACGGCTTTCCATCTTGGAAATTTAACCGAGGACGTGTATATGATAGAACCCAAGGGTTTTGTCGATCCGACTAGCACTAGTAAGGTATGCAAGCTCAAGAGATCCATTTATGGGTTGAGGCAAGCATCTCGGAGTTGGAACATTCGTTTTGATGAGGTCATCAATGGTCTCGGTTTCATCAAAAGCGATGAGGACGCTTGTGTATACAAGCTGTTAAGTGGAGCTCGATTGTGTTTTTGATCTTGTATGTGGATGACATACTACTGACCGGAAATGTTGTTTCGATGCTGAACTGTGTCAAGGAATCATTAAATGGCAAGTTTTCAATGAAGGACCTTGGTGAGGCGGTTTACATTTTAGGCATCAAGAAGGAGGCTGCTCGGCTTGAGCCAAAGGACTTACATAGATAAAGTGTTGACGCGGTTCAACATGAGTGTGGCCAAGAAAGGGTTCTTGCCTGTCTCACATGGTATAAGGCTAAGCGAGACTCAGAGTCCTTAGACATCAGATGAGCGAAGCAGGATGAGTTGGATTCCGTATGCCTTGGCAATTGTATCCATCATGTATGCTATGATATGTACACAGCATGATGTTGCTTTTGCAATAAGCCTAACAAGTAGATACCAGGCCAACCCAGGTGAAAGTCAGCGGGCAGCGGTAAAGACTATTTTGAAGTACCTGAAAAGGACTAAAGGGAAGTTTCTAGTTTATGGAGGCGAGGAAAAGCTCGTCGTAAGGGGTTATGCCAATGCAGGTTTCCAAACCGATAGAGATGATTGTAGATCATAGTCCGGATTCGTGTATGTCATGAACGGAGGAGCAGTGAGATGGATGAGTTCCAAGCAAGATACGGTGGCCGATTCTACCACAGAAGCCGAATACATTGTGGCTTGTGAAGCTGCAAAGGAAGGTGTTTGGATCCGGAACTTTCTGGATGATCTTGGTATTTTCCCAGCCTCGGTAAAACCATTGGACCATTATTGTGATAATTCTGGTGCCATTGTACAAGCCAAGGAGCCGAGGGATCACCACAAGACTAGACACATAGATCGGGAATATCACCTGATACAAAAGATCGTAAAGAATGGTGATGTTGAGTTATGCAAAATTCACATGGTTGCAAATGTTGCAGATCCATTGACTAAGCTGCTTCCATAATCCAAGCATGAGGGGCACGTTACAGGTATGGGCATTCAATGTCTGTTTGATTGACTCTAGTGCAAGTGGGAGACTGTTGGAGATATGCCCTAGAGGCAATCATGTATGATGATATTTCCTATGTGTTTATGAATAAAGATAGTCCTTGGACATTATCAATGATGTGTATCAGCAAGTACGTGACTTGTTTGTGGGACTTTGCATTATATGATGAACGTCCTAAAAGGTCCCTAGTCGAAAGGGCTGTGTGGACGCGTAGCCGACTAGACTAGGATATGACAAGGTCGATGGCTTAGTCTCACTAGCCACTGCACATTGGATGCTAACCGGATAATACGGACTTGGAGGATCTAGTCGGATTCGACGTAGTCGGACTCCGAGTGAAGATAATGTCCGAGTCGGACAGACCAAACTATGAGACACAACGATGTCATCTGTGAGTCTCTAGTATAACATACGTTCTATGTCCTAAGACCTGAGCTGGCGCATGTACTCGGGATGGTGGCAAACTTGCTTTGGGCCAACCAAACTCTACTCTGTGACTGGGTAGTTACAAAGGTAGGTTTCAGGCTTGTCCAGACCCATGCTGCGACACATGGTCGAGCAAGATGGGATTTGGCCCTCCGATCAGGAGAGATATACTTTGGGCCCCTCATGTGATGCGACCAGGATAAGCATGGCCATGCGACAAGGATTATGAGATAATCTGGTTTATAATCGGCATCACTGGAACGAGAAAGAGGTCAGGCTAGCACAAAGATGACAGACTCACCTTAAGCCTGACAGCATATATTGTGTGGCAAAAGGAATGGAACTATGATGTACAGGTTTTCCTAACCATCTTCATAGTCTTCTTGGTGTTCAGCATGCCTTGCTAGAGGCCGCTACCAATCGTGCAGTTCGGAGCTGATCCGAACTACGACCAAGCCGGCTTGAACCTAAGGGGTCACGCGCATAAGGGAAGGAACCCACGAGGTCGGATCAGAGGACACTGGTCGGATGTGATCCGAGCTGTATTCGGATTCTAGTTGAGTAGACTTATGGGCTTTAGGGTCCGTGCGAGGCCCAAGTGTTGAGCCCATGATGGATTCCTATATAAAGTGGATGTGCCGCACACTCATGCGATTTGATCGCTTCGGCGCTATCACTAAGGTTTGCATGTGTTGCGAATAGCCACCGCCACTCGGCCACCGACTGTTTGATCGGACCTAGCAGTCCGTCGCACGGTGTTCCTCCTGCATGCGCGGATACCATTAGAGGTGGTGCTCTTACACCACTCCAGTGAACCTATACGAGGGAACCGACGACCGGTTGTTCGAGGGAGATCGGACAAGGAGGAGACGATCCACGCACACACGCTGCCCCAACCCTTCTTCTGCTGCGCGGCACTACGCTCTAGTGGTAACGAACTATGATCCATCTCCCGTAGCATGTTCTTTCTTGTTCAGCGCGTAGGAAAATTTTAATTTGTAGTCAACGCACCCTACCGTAGAACCCAACACTTCATGGATGGCACGATCCATAGCAGTGGGCAACGAGAATCATTGTCGCAGCTTTCTAGTCCGCTTCGATACAATGGAGACTCATCCAAGCTGAAGCGGCATAAATCAGGGATAGCGTGTCCCAGCATGTCGTTCATCCGGCAGTGTGCACTAAAGACACAACAATGCTTCATGAATGGCAGGCCTTCCGTGTCATGCACGGAAGGAGGCATCCGCTTCACAATGGCGTAGCTGTCCCCAAGGAAAAGCGAGTACTCTCCAAGAGTGTTGCTCGGCACCCACATAGCCTCACGGGGGTGGAACTCGGCGCCGTTCATCTGGTACACGCTGCATATCAGATCTGACACATGGTGACGTACACAGTTAAACTCCATGCATAATAATGTTGTGCTCAAATATGGCGATTAGTAATATTGTGCAACAAATAGTACTACTCTGGTATAGAGGAAGTAAAATAATCGGCTTATTATATATAGCCACTCTTGGTTACATGGATGAGATAGTAAGACATGGAAAAACAAAATGGTGGCAGCTAGTGGGTTCAAGTCTTCAAGGGCCTAGCTAGCTATACGCATCCTCCAAGGTAAAACTTAATCCTGCTAGTACTAGTAAGTAAGTAGTACAACAATGAAAGAGAAGGTGAGAGGGTTAAAAAAATATAATACTAAATGGAATACCTGGGTAGATGGTACGGTCCGATCGTGGTACATTGTGTGACCATGTTGCACATTAGTGGTACCATGGGTAACGACTGCTATGATGTTGATCCCAATATGCCAAAGTCAGCTACAAGGTTCCAGATTAGACCGAATCGCAGATGCAAATGCACATCCAGGATCGGCGATCTTATTTTGATCGGGGGATGACTGGTCCCTGCGAAATAATGGATTACTGTTAGGGATGCAAATGATGGTTTGTGCATTCCGTTTGTAATCTCTCGTACCATAATATGGCAACCAGATTAAACAAGTCCCCTGGCTTGTCACCCTGAAGATGCGGTCTAGATGGCGCAAGGCATCTTTGAACATGTAGGGGTACAAATCTGCCGCAGCCAACATGCGCCAGCCTCTGCCGTTACTGCCTCTTGCATTGATGGCAATCCTTATGTCAAACACCGCGATGAGATAGTAATCATCATAGCCACGTTGCTTTCTCAGCGGGTCCGCAATTGCTATCTTCTTCAATCTCATGTAGGCATCATCATACGTATTCAAGCCCAGCCAGTCCAGAAGGCTGATACAATGGTTGGGAAGGGGTCTACGGGAACGGTCGCACTGCTGTGGATGTTGTGCAAAATGATGGTGGTATCCGGCTGGAGGTATGCAAGCCAATCTTCATTGGTACCGACCCAGACCTATATATAAGACAGTGGGCAACGGAGAAATTACGGGATGGAAATGGAATAACTAAGTACTACATGATCAAACTCCATGACTGACCTACTCATTGGACGAAATCCGACTATCTCTCAACGTCGGCAACTGTAGCGGAGTCAATGTGCAACCATGTCTAGGGAGAGGTGGACTGTAAGAAGGATTGTCCCATAGAAGAACCTTATCCTCGCGGATGCATGAAAGACCAACAAGCATGACCTTTTCCCAAGCCTGTTTAAGCACCGTCTTGAAAAAGTTGGTGTAGGAAGCACCGAGTTTTGCGGTGGTGAGGACGTCGTAGCGGCATGCGATTTCTCCCAGAGGATAGTCGTCCAAGGTCTCCCAGCCCCGACGAGGAGGAGAACCGCCTAGCAAATCCATGGGAGTAGCGACGAACTGCCTTCTCTTCGGGGGGAGGGGAACTAGCGAGGTAGAGATAAGAGCGTAGTAACCGCAGGGCCTCATCCCTTCCAACTATACCTCCTCGATCATTCCTTAGCGAAGGGGTGAGGTTATTATTTACTACGTACTCGTACTGTAGCAGTACTAGTACTACTTTATCAACTAGTAGTCGATGTAGTACTGTACTTCTAGTATAGTGCACTAGTTTTGAACTCTTGAATCTGAGGGCCAAGGAGCTACAGTTGTAAGTGGAGGGTAGTACTGTTCTCTAGAACAATCATTGTACTATCAATGCAGGGAAAGTACACCTGCGTAGTGGGAAGTCTCGGTGCTCTATTCCAGCGTGTATCTGGCCTACTCAGCCACTCCTCTCACACACACACTAGCAGCCTGTTTATCAGCGACGGTTACTGCGGGGGCAGAACATTTGAGTTATTTGATACAGCGAGACTAGGCTTTTTGCTTCGATTTGTGGAGGTGTAATGGATCTCGTCAAACTTTTTTAGTACTTCCTTCTTCATGAATGAGATGAGGCAAATCTTTTGCCTCCGTTTCAAAACAAAAAAAATCACGTCAGGAGGAATTTCTTTTATAGAGTCAATAATGGAGTGAAGTCCATGCGTGCAATGCCACAAGCTACAGAGTAGTAGAGTACTAGCACTTCATGTACAGAGCCATATTGTACAGTTCCCAATGTCGCGCCATGCTTTTCTGGCTCCTCGGGCTTAATTGGGAGGCGCTAGTTTAAATATGCTACTAGCTGATGAGGAAGTTGCAAGCGAGGTGCGGCTAGGGCGAGCACACGAGCCATGAGACGATGGGAAGGAAAACCTGTTCACGTTGTTGGGCTATCCAATGCACCCAGATTGTGGTGCGACACGTCCGTTCGACTTTAAAACTCAAACTACCGTGTACAATATTGGCTCGCAGCAAAGTTACTATTTAAAAGAAGGCTGTCGTGCGTTCGGCCGGGATCGAACCCACAATACGAGGTATACACTCCCGCAACCACAAGTAGTACTCGGTGGAGTACAATGCAACCTAGAACCGCCTTTTGTCGCTAGTAGTACATTGTTCCTTACAAGAACCACTAATAATGCCAAGAAACTACTACCACTTGCATACGTGGCAGACTTAAGAAAAGACTACCTTATCAATCATTGTACATGCCCTTACCAACCAGCCGTACCAAGAAACGACTACTCTACAAAGTGTCGTTATAGGCACGTTTCAACCCATGTCGCCACTTAAGTTGACGCCTTCTATTCGACCAGCAAGTTAGGCGTTATGACTTGTGGGACCTACATGTCAGTCTGCACAAAAATCCCCGAGTGACCTCGTACCTCCAGTCCGTCCACCTAGTCATTCTCGGCCATGGGACGCAGCTACCGCCGCCTGCAGAAGGCGAGGTTAAAACCGCCGGCAGTGTGGAGCCCATCTTGCGGCAGCCCAGATGCCAGCTCTGTCCGGCGCTCGCGGCCGCTAGCTAGCCAAGATAGCTCCTTCCAGCTGCTTGTCTACAAGGTTTGCTAGATAGATTGGCACGGCAACGCGGCGGCTTGCTCGCGCACGCCGCACTAAGGCTAGCTATCTGGCTCGAGCGAAAGCCAGCGAGGTGGCTTGCCTGCGCGTGAGTCATGCTTGGGCTAGCCTGCCAAGCCGTGCGGAGGCCAGCGCGGCATCCGGCCCGTCCGGCGGAGCGGCGTCCAATTCCCTAATCACCAGTGCCACCGTCGAACACGCATCAGTAGTGTTTGAAGTAATGTTCAGGAAAAATAATGATTTGAGGGGGAATATAACAGGATAGAAGGTCAGATGTGGGTCCCTTGTGTCAACGGTCAAACAAAATGTGTTGGTTTATGCTGCCTCGTCAGCACGGATGTGTGGGCCAACCCTGACATAAACGGGTTTAAATGAGCCTAATCTGCACTAGGTAGTAATTTTTGGCACGGATTAAAAAAAATTGGTATGTTTTTGCTATTTTTTGTACAATAGTTTCTTCCTAGGGCTGGTTGAAAGTGGTTGTTTTTTGTTAGGTACTCTACATATTGTAAGTAGGAGTGAAAGTTAAGCTTTGGAAGCCAATAAGCAAGGCTAGTTACATAGTGCATATGTGTACGTGATTGAAAGTAAATATCAACCATGAGTGACTAATATCTTGATGGAAAACTCCAAACTATTGAAATAATAGCATTTTTCAAATGGTTGGAAATGCTAGCAATGTTCACGTGTGTTGCAATGGATCATAATTAGAATAATACTTATTCACAAACTTGATACAAAACACTCTAATTTTGATATACATATATCACTAGAGATATATTATGTTTCAATCAGAAAATATTCTCTGCGCTGTTTTGGTGAGGTGAGGGAGGGGCGTGGTTGGTTTTAAGATACTAATTATGGGTTTTTCCACAAATTGGTAGAGAAGTGGGATGTTGAAAGTGCAACTATCCCTAGGTGGTTTTGGTAATTCCTAACAACATATAGCTCATTGAGCTAATGCTATTTCAAGATTAATATCTCAGGAAAGCTCAATGATTGGCATGGCATGGATGAGAAAAGTGGACCCCTCAAAATGCCAAGGACAAAAGGATTGGCTCAAGCTCAAAGCTCAAGACTCAACATTTTCCATTTTAGTGATCCAAGATCACATTGAGTCTATAGGAAAGCCAATACTATCAAGGAGGGATGAGGTATTGCTTAATGAGGCTCTTGCTCAAAATGCTTAGTGATATGATCCAAAGCCCTCAACTACTTTCTCACATCCACATATGACCTAAACCAAAAGTCAAACTCGGCCCCACCGATTCTTTCTATCCGGCGCCACCGAGTTCGGATGTCATAGACACTGCCACAAACCCTAGGCTAATCGGTCTCACCGATAGAGATCTCGGTCTCACTGAGATGGGATTGTAATCTCTCTGTTTCCCTTCATAATGTTTCGGTCCCACCGAGATGAGCGATCGGTCCCACCGAGATTGCAATGTAAACTCTATGTTTCCCTTTCGTAACATTTTGGTCTCACCGAAATGAGCGAATCGGTCCCACCAAGTTTACCTGACCAACTCTCTGGTTAGCTTATTACCAAAATCGGTCTCACCGAGTTTGTGTAATCGGTCTCATCGAGATTACGTTATGCCCTAACCCTAAACATATCGGTCTTATCGAGTTGCATGTCGGTCCCATCGAAAATCCTAACGGTCACTAGATTTGCTGAATCGGTCCGACCGAGTTTATCAATTCGGTCCCACCGAGATTGGCAAGTTGTGTGTAACGGTTAGATTTTGTGTGGAGGCTATATATACCCCTCCACCTCCTCTTCATTCGAGAGGAGAGCCATCAGAATGAACCTACACTTCCAACTTGCTTTTTCTGAGAGAGAACCACCAACACTTGTGTTGAGGCCAAGATATTCCATTTTTACCATATGAATCTTGATCTCTAGCCTTCCCCAAGTTACTTTCCACTCAAATCTTCTTTCCACCAAATCCATATCCTGTGAGAGAGAGTTGAGTGTTGGGGAGACTATCATTTGAAGCACAAGAGCAAGGAGTTCATCAACAACACACCATTTGTTACTTCTTGGAGAGTGGTGTCTCCTAGATTGGCTAGGTGTCACTTGGGAGCCTCCGACAAGATTGTGGAGTTGAACCAAGGAGTTTGTAAGGGCAACGAGATCGCCTACTTCGTGAAGATATACCGCTAGTGAGGCATGTCCTTCGTGGGCGACGGCCATGGTGGGATAGACAAGGTTGCTTCTTCGTGGACCCTTCGTGGGTGGAGCCCTCCATGGACTCGAGCAGCCGTTACCCTTCGTGGGTTGAAGTCTCCATCAACGTGAATGGACGATAGCACCACCTATTGGAACCATGACAAAAACATCCGTGTCTCCTATTGTGTTTGAATCCTCCAAACCCTTCCCTTTACATTCTCGCAAGTTGCATGCTTTACTTTCCGCTGCTCATATACTCTTTGCATGCTTTCTTGAATTGTGTTAAGATTACTTGACTTGTCCAAAGTTGCTAAAATCTGCCAAGAACTAAAATTGGGAAAAGGATAAGTTTTATTTGGTCAAGTAGTCTAATCACCCCCCTCTAGACATACATTCGATCCTACAAGTGGTATTAGAGGTTTGGTCTCAAGTTGCTTTGATTTCCATAGCTTTTGGTACTCATAGCCTTGGTTTCACAACCTAGGATAGTATGGCGTCTAGCGAGGGAAATTACCACCATAGAGGTCCTTACTTTGATGGTACTAATTTTGCTATTTGGAAGCATAAGATGAAAATGCATATTATTGGACATAACCCCGCCGTATGGGCTATTGTGTGTATTGGCTTGCAAGGTGAATTCTTTGATGGGAGAGAACCGAACTGTGAAGCTACCGCGGAAGAGTTGAAGATGCTGCAATACAATGCTCAAGCTTGTGATATCCTCTTCAACGGATTGTGCCCCGAAGAATTCAACAAAATCAGCCGTTTTGAGAATGCAAAGGAAATTTGGGATACTTTGATTGATATGCACGAAGGTATCAACTCCGTCAAGGAATCCAAGTTGGATGTGCTTCAAAGTCAGCTTGACAAGTTCAAAATGAAGGATGGTGAAGGTGTCGCTGAAATGTACTCTAGCTTGCTCTTATCACAAATGAGATCGCTGGCTTAGGAAGTGAAGAGATGACCGACAAATTCATCATCAAAAAGATTCTAAGAGCTTTGGACGGAAAATATGATACCGTATGCACATTGATCCAAATGATGCCCAATTACAAATATCTCAAGCCAACGGAAGTCATTGGAAGAATTGTTGCTCATGAGATGTCACTCAAGGATAAGGAGGAGCTCCATAACAAGTCAAGTGGTGCTTACAAAGCCTCATGTGAAGCTCCCACATCATCAAGTGAGAAACAAACCTTCAATGAAGAATTGAGCCTAATGGTGAAGAACTTCAACAAGTTCTACAAGAGTAGAAGCAAAGAGAGAAGTTCCAAGTCAAGGTCCTACAATGACAAAAGATCTTCTAGTCGAGAGCGACATTGCTACAATTGTGGAAGACCCGGACACTATTCCAATGAGTGTACGGCACCCTACAAGAGAAGAGAAGATTCTCAAAAAAGAAGAAGTAGAAGAGAAGAATCACCATCAAGAGAGAGAAGGAGTAGAGATGATCGTTGTGAACGAAGAACATCCCGGAGAAGCAAGGATTCGGAAAGTAAGGACAAGTCATCAAGCAGCTACACAAAATGAAGACATCAAGCTCATTTTGGTGAATGGGTATCCGGCGCCAACTCCGACAATCACTCCGAGAGAAGCTATCACTCCGACTCCAAATATACTCAGGATGAAGGTGTTGCCGGTCTAGTACTTGTGTCAACCAACTCCTACGACATATTTGATTCACCAAATGAAGGACTTGGAAGATGCTTCATGGCTAAAGTCCCAAAGGTATCACACCCCGAGTATGTTGATTTCAATAGTGATGAAGATGACTTGTTAGGTGATGATGATTTACTTGTTGACAACTCTAGTGATGAATACTATGATGAAACGTCAATTAATCATGCTAATCAAGATAAAACGAATGACAATGATAAGAAGAAGATTGAGTTTCTAACTAAAGAACTAAACACTCTTAAGTTAGCTCATGAAACTATCTTAGGAGATCATCGAGAACTTTTAAGGACTCATGAGAAATTACGTTTCGAAAAGCTCAACCTTGAGCAAGAGCATGAGTTCTTAAAGGCAATCAATGATGATCTTTGAAAGAAAAGTTCTTCTTACATTGCGAAGTGTTTACTCTTATCCATTTACATGCCTCAAGTCAAGTCGAGTAACAAGAACAAGAAAGATTCTTCCTCTAGCAGTAACAATAATCATGCTAAATCCAATGTTGTTGCTTCTAGTAGTTCTCTTGATTCCACTAATGATTCTCTTAGCCAAGTTACACTTGAGCAAGAAAATAGCTTATTGAAGGGAATTATAGAGAAAGGTGTTTACAAGAGCCTTGCCGGGAGTAAGCAATTTGAGGAAATTGTACGCAAGCACGGAAGGCATCGGAAGAACCAAGGTGTTGGTTTTGAACGAAAGTTCAATGCCAATGGAGTTGAGTGGGAAGAAGATCAATACCCCAAGGCGAAGTTTGTTCCTCAACAAAAGAAGTATGATCCTACTTCCTTCAAAGGGACACAAGCTCAAGATGATCTTCCACCACAAGACCATGAGCAAAAAGGCAAGGATAAGCTTCAAGAGGAAGTTGATGCATTTGAAGAAGCACCTAAGGCCTTGGTCAAGTGGGTTCCCAAGACTACATCAAGTTCTACTTCATCAAGTACGACTACAACTCCAAGGATTCCCATCAAGATGATGTGGATCCCGAAGAATAAGAACTAGAGAGTTCCTGAGGGTGACTCCGCCAACATACTTAACTCTTATCATTTTGGCAAGAACAAGTGCAATCAACTTCCACATCTTGCACTAGTTCAAGGAGTCACAAACCCTCTTGTTGGTAATACAAGGGACAAGGTAACCTAATGCTATGATAGACATCATCTTGTGTGTGCATCACTCTATGTCTATGGATATCCTTGTTTGTTCCTTGTGGGACTAACCCATGTAGGTATTGAAAGTGCAACTCACTCCAAAGGATTGCTCCAAATGATCTACATCTACATTGAGCATCCACATCTTCAACACCTACATGAAGTCATCATCGACAAAATACAAGGTTAGTTCATCCCTCTTTGGGGGGATCTCACATCTAGGGGAGCTTTACTCTAAGAATTGAGCTAAAGCAACTCTATTGGTGTGAACACAGCAACACTTTATGTAAAAGTGGTAACCCCACTTGTGCTTAAACAATGAGTATGACCTATGATCAAATGTTCTCATTTGACTCCTAAGTCAATATACTCATATATAGATTACCTAGTCATTGCCAATTGCTTGATAGATGCTAGAATTGGTTGTGCATGCTTTGCCACATATTTCACTTGCCATTTTATTGTGTGAGCATGTTGGTTGCATAATTTACTCATTCGAGGACATCCAATTGTTGTTTTGATTGTTTGGTTCCTTTTTCTTTTGCCAAGTGGGTGGACAAGAATGCCTATGAACCTTCTCTAGCTATATATGCTTTCCTCGTCTCAAACTCTATTCATGCTACATCACAAAGTTTGATCAACTCAGATTCCAACCACTCTGTGTGAGGAGTACTCAGAGTCCCCGATTCGTCATAGACTTAAACTTCCAAAACTTCTTTGTGCGTTTTGGTCTGACCGATTCATTCAGTTCGATCATACCGAGATCACTAAGTCGATCTAGGTTTTCAATCTCGGTGCAACTGATTTGAACTTTTTGGTCACACAGAGTTGCAGTAACTGCTTGCAGTTATGCATCTCGGTGCCACCGAGTTGTTCCACTCGGTCACACCTACAGGGTCAGGCTATATATATATCCCCGGGTCAAAATTTGGAAAATTTTCCGAACCCCTTCGCCCGCGCTCAGCCTGCTCTGCCTCCTTGGGTCTCTGGATCGTCCTCATCATTGCCAGCTGCCTCTCGCCGCTAGTTTCCGCCGCCATCAACGGAAATCGTCTCTGTCGTTGCCGCCGTAGCAGGTCCATCGCCGCACTTAGGGTATGGACTTGATCCTTGTGCTAATCTCACTCCGATTCCTAGCACATTGTTTTGCCATGTATCTTACCATGATTGAGATCACTCTATCCAGAGAAATCACTCTATTGTTTAGTTGTGGATTGAAAATTTAGGGTTAGGTTTCCTCCGAAATCATCTCGGACCAACCGAGTTGTTGAAATCGGTTCCACCAATTTGGCTAAGGCCATTGCACATGTGATTCTCAGTCTGACCGAGAATTGCAAATCGGTGTGACTGAGTTCAATTCTTTGTGAAACCCTAGCAGTATCGGTGCCACCGAACTATGACTCGGTCTGACAGAGTTCACTAGTTTAGGTTCCAAAAGCTGCTTCGGTATCACCGAGTTTTCAAATCGGTAGATCCGAAATGCTTTCTGTATAAAACTAAAACTAAGTTTTTAACTCATTCTTTTGCAAAAAACTCTGCACTTTGTGATGCTCATCCAATCTATGTCATCTATATCTATTCACAGGGTCTGTTGTTAGTGTTTGCATCATGTCAGATCAGAGTGACAGTCAGAACAAGTCTGAGGAGCAAGTTCACATAAGTGAGGGCACTAGTCCCTCTAGCAGCTTTGATGAGGGAAGCAGGAGTACACCCAGCAACTTCCCTAAGGCAGCCACCAGGACTAGAAAGAAGAGAACCTCAGATTCTAAGGATGAGGACTATGTGGCTGTTGAGGAAGAGGCCACCTCAAAGAGGAAAGTCCTGAAAAAAGGAATATGGCACAGCTGCTGCCACTAAGCTAGGAATGAAAACAAAGATTCCTGCCAAGAGAGTTCCTATGTCAAAGGCCAGAACATCCTCTCAAGAAACTTTGGGATCTGCACCCAAAGAACAGGTTGTGGCAGAGAAGAAAAGGAAGGAAAGGGTCAAGAAGACCACTGCCACAGTGCTTGGCAGATCATCAATTATGAGAGATTCTGAAGAAGAGGAATAGGAAGAGGACGCAGCACCAGTAACCAAAGCTCAAAAGCTTATGGGAGATGCAATTAAGGCAGGGGCTACTCCATCTAAGCCTAAAACTGCTCCTAAGACTGCTGCTTCAGCTCCAAAGCCGAAACCCAAGAGGAGCACCAGGAACATCCCTGCTGAGGAGAAGAACAAGGCCCCAGTGCCTCAAGCTGCTGAAGAAGAAGAGGATTCTGTTGTTTTGAGGAAGCTGAAGCCCAAAATTCCAGATCACAATGATGCACACCCAGTTGCAGAGAATATGACAATCAGGAAGGATTCATGATTGAGGCTATGGAGAGAGTCCAATCCATATGCCACCAGGAGAAGGACTACTGTGGACTACAGGTTCCATACAAAGGAACAACAGGACTTCTTTGAGACTATTTTACTTGACAAGAAGCCCATAGTGTGTGACATGAGATGGGTTGATTGGAGATTCATTGAGGAAAATGAGGATCACTTCCCTGGTGTATATGACAACTTCAAGGCATGTGGAGTCAATGAGTTTGTGGCTCAGAAGCTCACAAAGTGGAATGATGAGCTTATTATGCAATTCTACTCCACAGCTCATTTCTACCCAGATGGAAGGATTGTCTGGATGTCTGAAGGTACTAGGTACCAGTCAATAGTTGAAGAATGGGCAAAGTTGAAGAATGAAGATGACTTGGATGTCTATGAGAAGAAGAAGAAGGATCACAACACAATGGCACATATGTACAGAGAGATCCCATATGCTGCTCTTGAGACACACAAATTTGGATCAGTACATTACCTTCTGTCAGGTTTGCCAACAATCAACTGGATCCTCAGGCACACTCTATTGCCAAGGACAGGTGATCACAAGATGATCAGAGGCCATGCAATTAACCTGCTTCACATATTTGATGTGCCTCAGAAGTTCAAATCATGCGCCTAATTGTGGAAACCATAAAGAGAACAGCTGCAGATCAGAAGACAAGTTGTGGGTATGCCCCATAGATCCAGGAGCTAATCAACTCCAAGATGGGCACTGCCACATATGTCTTGGACAAGGAACACATGCCCATCTACCCAGACTTTGAGGACAACACTGTGGTGATGGATGAGAATTAAAGGCAAGGACTGAAAAGGCTGCAAAGATGCCAACCATTGACGAGGCATCTCAGTATCTTCTGAAGAGCAAGCAAGATCAGCTTGGCTACTTGATTGCCTCCACTCTGAGGATTGAGAAGGGATTGGCCACCCTAACTCAAAACCAGGAGAGCTTGGAGAGGATCATGGAGCAGAAGTTCTATGATTTAGATGTGAAGGTCACAGAGATATAGTCAGTTGTTGAGCAACTTCAGGATGAAGTGCAGGAGAAGAAGGGCAAGTCTACCACTGATGCTTTTTCTAGAGTGCCCAAAGGACAGAGATCTGTTGCAGTACCAGTTACAGACACCAGAGCAACTTCATCTGCACCAACTACAGCTTCAGTGCCACCAGCTCCAGCACCCACTCCACCAGCTCCATCTACATCAACTGATGCCTTCGTCCTTGGAGTTTTATCTACACCACCACCTGAAGACCAAGCCTGAGAGTTGATCTAGCACTATGCATGTTTTATGAACTTTTTGCTAACTTGTTGCCAAAGGGGGAGAAAATGTATAGATCATAGGCTTCGAGAGAGAGTGTTGCTCTTTGTTCTCTCTTATTGTTTGGTGGTTGAACTTTGTTATTTGCTTTTTTGAGATACTTTATGATTTTGTGTGATACTTGGATGATCATGTGTTTGATCATATGCTACCTTAATGCTTGTTGGATGACATCATCCTTTTATATCCCCATATGTTCATTCACTTTGCTTGGTGATGAGTGCATGTATTTAATTATTATCATTTTGAGCGCTCCACCAAGATGTATGTGACATGGAAGAGTAACCCATGATCCTAACTCATTGTGCATTTGCAGTCCAAAGCAAATCTTAAACTATGCACAAATTTAGGGGGAGCTCTTGCTTTTCACATACTTCTTAAAGTGACAATGTTTTTCACTCTTATTATTATTTGTCGAAGCTTTGATCTATATGTTGTCATCAATTACCAAAAAAGGGGAGATTGAAAGTGCAGTTATCCCTAGGTGGTTTTGGTAATTCCTTACAACATATAGCTCATTGAGCTAATGCTATTTCAAGATTAATATCTCAGGAAAGCTCAATGATTCGCATGCCATGGATGAGAAAAGTGGACCCCTCAAAATGCTAAGGACAAAAGGATTGGCTCAAGCTCAAAGCTCAAGACTCTAAATTTTCCATTTTAGTGATCCAAGATCACATTGAGTCTATAGGAAAAGCCAATACTATCAAGGAGGGATGAGGTGTTGCTTAATGAGGCTCTTGCTCAAAATGCTTAGTGATATGCTCCAAAGCCCTCAACTACTTTGTCACATCCACATATGACCTAAACCAAAAGTCAAACTTGGCCCCACCGATTCTTTCTATCCAGCGCCACCGAGTTCAGATGTCATAGCCACTGCCACAAACCCTAGGCAAATCGGTCTCACCGATAGGGATCTCGGTCTCACCGAGATGGGATTGTAATCTCTCTGTTTCCCATCGTAACGTTTTGGTCCCACCGAGATGAGCGATCGGTCCCACCGAGATTGCAATGTAAACTCTCTGTTTCCCTTTCATAACATTTTGGACTCACCAAAATGAGCGAATCGGTCCCATCGAGTTTACCTGACCAACTCTCTGGTTAGCTTATTACCAAAATCGGTTTCACCAATTTTGTGTAATCATTCTCATCGAGATTACGTCATGCCCTAACCCTAACCATATCGGTCTTACCGAGTTGCATGTCGGTCCCACCAAAAATCCTAACGGTCACTAGATTTGCTGAATCGGTCCGACCGAGTTTATCAATTCGGTCCCACCGAGAATGGCAAGTTGTGTGTAATGGTTAGATTTTGTGTGGAGGCTATATATACCCCTCCACCTCCTCTTCATTCGAGAAGGGAACCATCAGAATGAACCTACACTTCCAACTTGCTTTTTCTGAGAGAGAACCACCTACACTTGTGTTGAGGCCAAGATATTCCATTCTTACCATATGAATCTTGATCTCTAGCCTTCCCCAAGTTACTTTCCACTCAAATCTTCTTTCCACCAAATCCATATCTTGTGAGAGAGAGTTGAGTGTTGGGGAGACTATCATTTGAAGCACAAGAGCAAGGAGTTCATCATCAACACACCATTTGTTACTTCTTGGAGAATGGTGTCTCCTAGATTGGCTAGGTGTCACTTGGGAGCCTCCGAGAAGATTGTGGAGTTGAACCAAGGAGTTTGTAAGGGTAAGGAGATCGCCTACTTCATTAAGATCTACCGCTAGTGAGGCAAGTCCTTCGTGGGCGACGGCCATGGTGGGATAGATAGGTTGCTTCTTCGTGGACCCTTCGTGGACTCGCGCAGCCGTTACCCTTCATGGGTTGAAGTCTCCATCAACGTGGATGTACTATAGCACCTCCTATCGGAACCACGACAAAAACATCCGTGTCTTCTATTGCGTTTGAATCCTCCAAACCCTTCCCTTTACATTATTGCAAGTTACATGCTTTACTTTCCGCTGCTCATATACTCTTTGCATGCTTGCTTGAATTGTGTTGTGATTGCTTGACTTGTCCAAAGTTGCTAAAATGTGCCAAGAACTAAAATTGGGAAAAGGATAAGTTTTATTTGGTTAAGTAGTCTAATCACCCCCCCCTCTAGACATACATTCGATCCTAGAGATGTTGGTGAGAAAAGGCAACAACTTACCTCATAGTCGCTAGATGTAGATCTAATGGTTAGAAATGATGGATGACACACACACCATCATCACCAACTTAGTCTTCTGTAGGAGTACTAGCAAGATGTCTGTGCAGTACACACACCATCATCAGCACATGTTCAGCTCAATGACGTCCCTCGAACTCTTGATCGGGTAGAGGGTGGAGGGAGAGTTCTGACAGCACGATGGCATGGTGACAGTGATGGTGATGTGATTCGTGTAGGGCTTTGCCTAAGAACTATGACGCTATGACCGGAGGAGTATACTGTGGAGGGGCACCGCACACGGCTAAGAGAAATCTTGGTGTGCCTTTGGGGTGCCCCTTGCCCCCGTATATAAAAGGGGGGTGGAGGTGACCGGCCCAAGGGGACGCGCCAAGGGTAGAGTCCTACTTGGACTACCAGTCCAAGTAGGATTGTCCCCCCTTCCGTCCAACGGAGAGGGTAAAGGGGAAAGAAGTGAGAAGGAAAGAGGGGGCTGCGCTGCCTCCCCTTGTCTAATTTAGATTGGGCAAGGGGGGGTGGGCGCCACCTCCTCTCCTCCACTATGGCCCATTAGGCCCATTAACTTTCCCGAGGGGTCCCGCTAGCCTCCCTGTACTCCGAAAAATCCCCGAACCTTATCAGAACCATTCCAGTATTCATATATAAGCTTCCAATATATCAATGTTTACCTCTTGACCATTTCTAAACTCCTCGTCATGTTCGTGATCTTATCCGGGACTCCAAACAAACTTTGGTCACCAAAACACATAACTCATAATACAAATCGTCATCGAACGTTAAGTGCGCGGACCCTACAGGTTCGGGAACGATGTAGACACGACCGAGACACATCTTTGGTCAATAACCAATAGCGGAACCTGGATGCTCATATTGGCTCCTACATATTCTTTGAAGATCTTTATCGATCAAACCACTTAACAACATACGTTATTCCCTTTGGCATCGGTATGTTACTTGCCCGAGATTCGATCCTCGGTATCATCATACCTAGTTGAATACCGGCATGTCTCTTTACTCGTTTTGTAATGCATCATCCCGCAACTAACTCATTAGTCACATTGCTTGCAAGGCTTATAGTGATACACATTACCGAGAGGGCCCAGAGATAGCTCTCTGATACACGGTGTGACAAATCCTAATCTTGATCTATGCCAACTCAACAAACACCTTCGGAGACACCTTAGAGCATCTTTATAATCACCTAGTTATGTTGTCACGTTTGATAGCACACAAGGTGTTCCTCCGGTGTTCAGGAGTTTCATAATCTCATAGTCATAGGAATGTGTATAAGTCATGAAGAAAGCAATAGGAATAAAACTAAATGGTCATTATGCTAAGTTAACGGATAGGTCTTGTCCATAACATCATTCTCTAATGATGTGACCCCGTTCATCAAATGACAACACATGTCTATGGTCAGGAAACTTAACCATCTTTGATTAACGAGCTAGTCAAGTGGAGGCATACTAGGGACACTCTGTTTGTCTATGTATTCACACATGTATTACGTTTCCGGATAATACAATTCTAGCATGAATAATAAACATTTATCATGATATAAGGAAATATAAATAACAACTTTATTATTGCCTCAAGGGAAAATTTCCTTCAATGCGGGCATGAGGAACTTGCACACTCTCATGAAGAAGCATATCATTGGCATCGAGGGCTTCAAGTTCAAGAAAGACCATCTATGTGGTGCTTGTGAAGCCGGGAGGATGACTATGGCCAAGCATCCCTCAAAGACAATCATGACTACATCACATCCCTTCGAGCTGCTACACATGGACTTATTTGGCCCTACTCACTACTCTACCCTTACTACCACAACACATTTCTATGGCTTCGTTATTGTTGATGATTATTCAAGATACACTTGAGTACACATAATTCTCTACAAGACTAAAGTGTAGGATGTCTTCAGACGATTCGCCAATCACGCCGTGACCAACTATGGCATCAAGATCAAGCACACACTAGTATAAAAAAGGTTGTTAGTGGTGCACCAGTTTTTGCTATTAATGGAGGACTATAGGTGCGCCACTATTAACACGCCACTAGTAACAAATAGTAATAGCACACCTCTGGTGCGCCATTAGTATCCCAGATAATAGTGGCGCACTACATAGTGCGCCATTACTATCTGACTTAGTAGGCGCACCACATAGAAGTGCGCCATTACTAACAATTTTTTTTCAATTTTTTTTCAGAAATTTTTTTTTCAATATTTTTTGTTTTTTTCTTAATCTCGGGTCACTATGGCTTAATCTCGTGTCAATATGCTTAATCTCAAGTCAAATTGCACTTCGTGGTTAAACTTCCTGGAAGGTCACCCATCCTCACACTACTCCTGCCCGAGCATGGTTAACTTCACAGCTCTATCCAACCCCAGCACCGGCTCACTTAACAGGCACTTGTTGATATATCTATCATATCAATTCTATTAAACCTTGTGGATGTCTAGGACTTTGTTCATGTTCATGAATGTGATGAAATTTTGAAAAAATATTTCAAACTTCCCGGTCATATTACGTATCATAATTTGAACATTTTTTCCAAAAAAAATTTAAAACCAAATTTTTTCTGTTACTAGTGGCGCACCTAGCAAATGGTGCGCCATTACTAAGTTTCAATTTTTTTCCATTTCCCCCCTCTAGATCTTAAAAGCAACGTATCTTTTATTCTATTAGGTTTTTGGGGATTCTAAAAATCTTCAACGGGGTATGGTGCGCCATTTCCCCCGATTGAATTCAGATGTAACTTTTCGAGTAGATGATTTTTCATATAAAAAACTTTTTAATCCGAGTTCGTATGCAAAATTTATGCTCATTTTACTAAATTCCAGAGAGATTTTGCAAATAAAGTCGAAATTCATATTTGTAAATTTTCCCAACAACAAGACCACATATCAGATGGGAAACTTGTTTCTTGTTATTTTGTTGACATTTCCATCATTTTCTTTTACTTTT
>NC_041386.1:410056099-410063803 GCF_002162155.2 Triticum dicoccoides
ACTAAGTTGACATAGTAATGGCGCACTTATGCAAAGTGCGCCATTACTAAGTTTGACCAAGGTTTGACCCAGACATACACAGAGTAATGGCGCACTTTGTGAAGGTGCACCATTACTATGTAAACTTATTACTGGCGCACCAATACAAAGTGTGCCATTACTATGTGTATGACTGGGTCAAACCTTGTCAAACTTAGTAATGGCGCACTTTTCACCTGATGCGCCATTACTGTTTCGGTTACTAATGGCGCACCTATATCTGGTGCGCCACTCCTATATAGCAGTGGCGCACCACATACATGGTGCGCCATTAATGTCCATATTAGCTATAGCTGTTTTCTAGTAGTGACACCAGGAGTGACAATGGCACACAATTCAAGAACACTGGCCTCGACACTTATCTTGATACATTCCGCATCACACATGTGTTCTATGCTCCATACACACCTCAGCAAAATGGCATCATGGAGCGCAAGAACAGAACCCTCATTGAGATGGCACATACGATGCTTGACGAGTACAAGACTCCAAGAAAGGTCTGGCCTGAAGCCATTGATATTGCTTGCCACATCATCAACAGAGTTTATCTTCATAAGTTCTTCAAGAAGACATCCTATGAACTCCTGACTGGTAAGAAGCCAAACGTAAGCTATTTCAAAGTCTTCGGTGCTAGGTGTTGGATCAAGGATCCACATCAGACTTCCAAATTTTCACGAAAAGCACATGAAGGTTTTATGCTTGGTTACGGAAAGGATTCACACACCTACAGAATTTTCAACCTCTTTCACTATAAAGTGGTTGAAATTGTAGATGTGCGGTTCGATGAGACTAACGACTCGCAAAGAGAGCACCTGCCAAATGTGCTAGATGAAGCTTATCCTAGTGAATTTAGGAAGCTAATGGGTACTGGAGAAACCATACCCAACGAGGAACATGCTGAAGAGGAAACCGTCATTTCAGCACCAAATCAACATGAAGACAATGCTCAGTCTGAAGACAATGTTGAAGCCGAAGACAACAGTCAGCAAGAGCAAAGTCTTTGCCCTGTTCATCCTCGTGTGGAAAAAGAAGTCCAGATTGAAAAGATCATTGATAGTATCAATGCAGCTGGTCCTCTCACTCGATCAAGAGCAACACAGCTAGCAAACTTCTGTGGGCACTTTGCATTTGTCTCTATAGATGAACCCAAGAAAGTTGATGAAGCCTTCATGGAACCTGAATGGATTCAAGCTATGCAAGAAGAGCTTCAACAATTTGAATTGAACAATGTTTGGGCGCTAGTCAAACGTCCTGATCCTCGCAAGCACAATATTATAGGCACCAAACGGATCTATCGCAACAAGCATGATGAGCATGGTCATGTTGTTAAAAACAAAGCTCGTCTCGTTGCCCAAGGTTACACACAAGTGGAAGGGATTGACTTTGATGAAACCTTTGCTCTTGTGGCTAGGCTTGAAGCCATTCGCATACTACTAGCCTATTCTAACAACAACAATATTCTTGTATACCAAATGGATGTGAAGAGTGCCTTCCACAATGGCAAAATTGAAGAAGTATATGTAGCTCAACCCCATGGTTTTGAAGATCCGAAGCATCCTGATATGGTCTACAAACTCAACAAGGCACTATATGTCCTCAAACAAGCTCCTCGCGCGTGGTATGACACCCTCAAAGACTAGCTGAAGAGCAAATGCTTCAAACCTGGTTCTCTATATCCTACTCTCTTCACGAAGACATATGATGGAGAACTGTTTGTCTGCCAAATCTATGTGGATGAAATTATCTTTGGCTGCACTGATAAGATATATAGTGGTGAATTGGGACATATGATGCAACAGCAATCTCATATGTCCATGATGGGAGAGCTGAAATTCTTCCTTGGTCTTCAAATTCGTCAACAAAGAAATGGCATCTTCATATCACAAGAGAAATAACTCAAAGATTGTCTAAAGAAGTTTGGAATGCAAAACTGCAAAGGGTACATGATGCCAATGCCAACCAAAGGCCAATTGGGACCTAACGACAATGGTAAAGAGTTCGATCAAAAGGTATACCGCTCCATTATTGGTTCTTTGCTATACATATGTGCATCTAGGCCAGATATAATGCTTAGAGTTTGATTGTGTGCCCGATTCCAAGAGGCACCAAAGGAATCGCATCACCTCACGGTGAAGCGAATACTTTGATATTTGGCTCACACCCTAACACTAGGATTATGGTATCCAAAGGGCTCAGAGTTTGATCTAGTTGGATTCTCAGATGTTGATTATGCTGGTGACAAGGTTGATCACAAGTCCACATCAGGCACATGTCACTTTCTTGGATGATCTCTTGTCTGCTCATCTTCAAAGAAGAAGAACTGTGTATCACTCTCCAATGCTGAATCCGAATACATTGCTGCTGGATCTTGATGTGCTCAGCTTCTATGGATGAAGCAAACTCTCAAGGACTATGGCATCCAGCTGAAGCATGTGCCACGACCTCTTCGACATCTTCTTCATGCTGGCTGCAGACATTGTCTTCTCCGCCTCCATTGTAGATGTCTTCCACCACTGTAAGTGCATCTACTGCCACCCCTAGTTGGTTTTGGAGAATTGATGACAAACTTGGTTGAGGGACTAATGTGTTTGTGAGAATTGCAGGATAACATAGGTTGTAGTCCATTATTGATTCGGTTTACCTACCAAGATGACCCCTAAAAATGTGTGAAGACATTGAAGACAATGGTGGTTCATGAAGACATCCACGACAAAGATTATGACATGAGAGGACATTCACTTGAAGACTATGGAGTGCGAAGTCATAGTTGTTTCGTAGTCTCATTTCTTCTTTGTTGAGTCATAGGAACTACTTCCATATTAAGTGGGGTACAAGTGAACAAAGTCAGAGTGACTAATGTGATGCTCAACCAAAATCCTATGTCTTCGAGCGAAGACAATATGAGAGCTGGATGAGACAACTTTGCTTGTAGCCCAAGTAAAGCTACCGCGTGTGTTTGAAATCCAACTGCTAGACACGTGTCGGTTCCTTAGTGTGTTTGAAATCCGACTGCTAGGCATCACTGAAGTCTTTCTGTCCACGTGACCTAAAGACTTGTTACACTTGAGGACTGTGAATCCTCCAGCCGGTTAGGCATCCCACTATGAGCATCCAAGAGCCATTGTGGATCACTAGTGAATGAAGTCTGTGAAGGTTTGGAAGTCTACCTTGAAGACTTACCAGAGTGATTGGGCAAGGACTGGGTGTCCTTAGCTCAAGGGGAATAAGGTGAAGACACAGTCTTCGGAGTTAAATCTCAGCCTCCCTAACCAGACATACTGTTGTCACAGCAACTAGAACTGGTCTACCAAATCCTTCTATTCACCAAGCAACTAGTTCTATTTCCCACTTCCCTTTACTTTGTTGTTGTCTTCGTGAAGTCATTTCCTGCTTGTCTGATCTGTTGACTTCATTGAGTGAAGACTATTTCCTATTTGGCTTCATACTGTCTTCCATCCTGATCCATACTACCTAGTTGTTGATAGTATTTGTGCTTTCACTACATTGCTTACTTGACTATGGCTTGTCTAGTGTAGTCTATCTTCCGCTGCATATCATTTGCTTCATTTCTACTGTTTGTCTTCAAAGACCTTGTGTTTTGAAGACTTCCATAAAAATCGCCTATTCACCCCCCCTCTAGTCGATAACTAGCACTTTCAATTGGTATCAGAGCAAGGTGCTACCTTGCTCTATGTGATTCGGTTTAAGCACCTAAAGTTTTAGCTATATCGACTGTAGGGATAATCAAGGTCTCTGCTACATGCCCGATCTTCGATGGCACTAATTACCCCTACTGGAAGAATAAGATGCGCATGCATGTTGAAGCCATTGATGTCGACCTTTGGTATGTCATCAAGAATGGCGTTCCCAAGGTCAGTGGAGGTGTCACCACTGTTGATGCCAAGAGGTTCATTCAACTAGATTCGACTTCCAAGAACATCATCTGTGGTCATCTGACCAAAGGACAGTGCGGCCATGTGAGTGCACTGGAAACTATGAAGCTGGTCTAGGACTGGCTCTCCAATGTCAATGAAGGCATCTCAACTCGAAGAGATTCAAGGATTGATGTTCTTCGCAACCTCATCAACCGCTTCAAGATAAATGACAACGAGAATGTCCAACTCACATTGGATCGCCTCACTGATATCAGAAATGAGCTCCGCGCACTTGGCGCCACTGAGATCACCAAGCACGAAATCGTCAAGAAGCTCTTGAGATCACTTGAAACCTGATTCGACACCTTGGCCCTGATGATACAGGAATGTCCTGACTTCAAAGATCTCGATCCGTCTGACATACTTGAGAGGCTCAACACACATGAGTTCCAGTTATCTGAGAAGGGAGACATCTATGGCCCCAACTATGGCCGAACTCGTGCTTTGAAGGAAAAGGTTGTTTCCTCATCTGAAGAAGAATCTGACTGTAGTTTTGGGGATACTGAAAACATTGGAAAGGAGCTAGCTATGCTCGTGAAGAAGTTCCAGACGTTCTCCAAGAAGAATCACTTCGGAAAGTCTTCAAGATCCAGCTCAAGAAATGATGAAGCTTCCACTCGTGACCATAAGAAGAGAACATGCCACAAATGCCAGAAGCATGGTCACTTCATGTCTGAGTTTCCTCAATGGGACAAGGAATCTAAGAAGAAGAAGAAGAAGAAGAGCAACGAATATGATTCTGATGACAAGAAGAAGAAGAAATCTTCAAAGTCTTCATCAAAGTATTCATCTCACAAGAAGAGCTCGTCCAGCAAGGATCATGGTTTTGTTGGCAAGGAGATGGATTCAGAGGAGGAGTCTTCTTCTGAGGAGGCGGAGGTGGAGTCTGAGGAGGAGTCTGATTTCAGCGTGGCAAGCCTGGCTCTAGCTTCATCTTACGTCGCCATGTCCATCTTCAACATCGAAGACAATGGCCATGTCACCGATGTTGAAGATGATGATGAGGATGACCCTGCTCCGACCTACTACTTCATGGCACACGGTGCCAAGGTAAACTCATGCGATGCTTACTTTCAAACATCCAGTGAAGATGACTCCGAATGCAAATCTAAACCTAGCTACAAAACACTTGCTAAAGTTGCAACTGAACAACAAACTGCTATGGAACATATTCAAAATTTGCTGGACAAAAGCAATGACCTGTTGGATGCCGAAATGAATCGAACTCAGTCGTTAACTGAAGACATAAAAAATCTTCATGTTAAGTACGAAGAACTTGAATGCCGTCATGAAACTCTCTCAGCTACTCATGAGAAGCTTTCCTATGATTATCTTCAAAGGAAGCAAGAACTTGAGAATCTGAGAGCGTCTCATGAAGATCTTCAAAAATAGAATGATTCACTTCACGCTGAACAGATCAGTTCCACTCAGGGAAACTTTGAGCCACCATGTTTAAAATTTCTTGATCGTGATAATGATGTGTCTGTTGCTGAATGTTCTATTCCTGCTATTGTTGCAATATCTTCAACTGTTGATGTGGTAACTAACCCCTCTTCTGAGGATACCCCTACTATTGCTGATGAGAATGCTAGGTTGAAGACATTGCTTGAAACAGGGATGTACAAAAGTCTCAAAGGGCATCAGACACTATGTGATGTCCTCAAGAAACAGATTCTGAACCAAAATCCTAGGAAAGAGGGTGTTGGGTTCGAGAGGAAAATGAATGTTGATGGTTCTTACTGGAAGCCTGAGCAGTACCCCAATACCACATGGGTTGCTGCAAAGGGACCTTCGGTGGATCCATCTACCTTATCTAGCTTCACTTGTGCTAACCCCATTATCAATGAAGAATCCTTTGATGCAAATTATAAACTGTTCAAAAATCAGAATGGCGAAGTGTTTGCTAGCTATATTGGTACTAACTGTAGGAATGGACCATCTTTGAAGAAGATCTGAGTCCCCAAAAGTTGTCTTGAGAAGCTTCCTGTGAATGTCATCATGACACCACCTGCGAAGAAGACAAACCCCAGACCAAAAGCTTCATATGGTCCAAAGGCTTCATACAGACAAAGGACCCACCAGGGTCGCCCTAACGCCAATGTTTTGTAGGGAAACCGTACCCAAACCTATGAATATGAGCGTGTTTCATCAAACCGCTATGTTCATAAGACCAATAAGTTTTTTGCTTATTCTTATGAGTATTATTCACCTCCTGCAAGACTATTTGTTAGGGCTTGAAAGCCAAAGTTCTCATATGCTTCACTTAGACTCATTTCTTCTAAGCCACCCCTGAAGATGTGGGTGGTTAAGAAGAATTAACCTTCTTCTGCAGGAAGTGGTCTCCAGTTGGAAATCGAAAGCTTCTAACGCTTATGCTGGGGACCTAAAACATCTTGTGGGACGCAAGATAAAATGCCAAAATGGTCTTACTACGTATTTGTCAGATTCAGGGTTCCGCAGACCCTTGAGAGGTTCAAACTCGAGGGTGCGTCCGAAGAACTCGTCCTCCCCGGTCTGCCTACTCGCTAATCTCACTGCCTAGCTCGATGAACTGGATGAACAAAAGACACAGCAGTTTATCCAGGTTCGGGCCACCTTACGATGTAAAATCCTATTCCTGCTTTGTGGTGGATTGGCCTTGAAGGGCTAAGGATGAACTAGTATAGTGGAGAATAGCCTCAGGAGGTGAGGTGTTCTTGTGCTTGATGAGCTGGTGGGTGAGAGGATAATCTGGATGATCCATCCACTTCTATGGTGGTGGCTAAGTCCTATTTATAGTGGCCTTGGTCCTCTTCCCAAATGTAAGCCGGGAAGGGATCCCACAATGGCCAAATTTGACGGGAGACAACTAGTACATGCTATCCTGACAAAATAGTCTTCGCCTGCCAAAGGCTCCTGGCCATGAAGCCGTGGTGGGCTCGACGATGACCTCCGCTCTGCCATCCTGACGGTCTTGGTCTTGTTGCACTGAAATGGAAACCTTTGCTTCATTCCTCGGGACTCCGCGTGTAACGCCCCGAGAGCGTTGCACAAGGTGTCTTCTATTTATTCGCTGTTGTTGCCTTGTCATTTGTTTGCGTGTCATGCATTTCATATCATGTAATCATGTGCATCGCATTCGCATACGTGTTCGTCTCATGCATCCGAGCACTTTCCCCGTTGTCCGTTTTGCAATCCGGCACTCCTATGTCCTCCGGCGTCCCCTTTTGTCTCTTTTCGTGTGCGGGTGTTAAATGTTCTCGGATTGGACCGAGATTTGCCAAGCGGCCTTGGTACACCACCGGTAGACCGCCTGTCAAGTTTCATGCCATTTGGAATTCGTTTGATACTCCAACGGTTAACTAGGGAACCGTAAAGGCCTCATGTGTGTGGCAGCCCAACACCCCTCCAAAGTGGCCCAAAACCCATCCAAACCCCCTCCATCCTCTGGGTCGTTTGATCACGATCACGTGGCCGAAAACCGCACTCCATTTGGACTCCCCTAGCTCCCTCTATCTATATAAACCCCCTATCCCCCGAAATTTCGAGCAAAACCCACCCCTAACCCAAGCAAATCGCCCATCTCCGCCGCCGGACACGTCCGGTTCTCACCGGACGAGTCACCGCCGCCACTCGCAGATAGTGGCGTGCTGCCATGTGGCGTGCCCGCCGCTCTCGCCGCCGTGGCCCACCGGGCCCAGGTGCGGCCCGCCCGGCCCAGGTCGCCGCCCCGCCGCCTCCCGCGGGCTCC
>NC_041386.1:410064056-410071775 GCF_002162155.2 Triticum dicoccoides
CGCCCACGCCCGTCCCTGCATCTCCGCCCGAGCACTTGCTCCAGATGCCAAACGCGTCGCCTCGCCGCCGCCCGGATGCCGCCTCCGCCGCTCCTCCTCGTCACCAAATCAAGCTCCGGCCATCTTCGTCATCTCCGGCGAGATCTGGTGGATCGGGACGAGATCCACCGGTCCCTCCATCCAAACACACCCCCTCGATCCCGGATCTCCTCATCCCGCTTCTCTCTGTCCCGTTTTTCTGCGAGGTACAATTTCCCTCAG
Source organism: Triticum dicoccoides (assembly GCF_002162155.2). Classification (NCBI taxonomy): domain Eukaryota; kingdom Viridiplantae; phylum Streptophyta; class Magnoliopsida; order Poales; family Poaceae; genus Triticum; species Triticum dicoccoides. The sequence goes on from NC_041386.1 coordinate 410,064,318, forward strand.
TCCCCTTTTCTGGTTATTTTTATGCTTCATTCATCATGCCATATCTCATCATCAGTAGCTCCGTTTTGCGCGTGTGATATATCAAATTGTTCATTAGGATGTCATCTTCATTTTGTTCTATTGCACCATGCTTGTTTGAGTCCATCTTGATGCCCTAATTGTTGATGCAAGAGTGCTATAAAATGTTTGGTGCTGATTCTTATCAGTTTATGAGCATTTGTCATTTTTGCCATGATTATTGTGTGCTGGATATGAACTTGAGCCCTACATGTGTTTTGGGCTATGTCATGCCATCTTTACGGGGGTGTATGCCATGTATTTTTGTGATCAATGTGGTGACTAGCACAAGCATGCAAAGTAGCTCTCGGGATGTTGCTGATTTCAGGGACTTAGAATTCTTCCAAGTCATTTCCCTGATGTTATTTTTATGCCATGTATTCATTTTGCTACAGAGTGATCCATGCCTCTTTTGAGCATGTTTAGTAGGGATGATTTTGAGATATTGTTATGCTCTATCCATCCATGCCTTTGTTTGCATTTATGGAGTGACCTAGCATGACTCAATCTTGCTCTACTTTTGCTATAAAATGTTCCTGGCAGATTGTTTACGTGTTAATCAATTTTGCCAAGGTTGTTGTAGTTGATCCATGCATGCTATGAGATTGTTCTTGCCATGGATAGCTTCTTGATCCTGTCTTCTTGCTGGTAGTATGCTTAGTTTGTCATGCAATGCATTGTGTTGAGTGCATCGAGCTCGCAAACATGCCTTCATAATTCTGTTTATGCCATGTCCAGTTTTCTAATAAGTCAGAATGTGTTAACGAAACTTGCTATGTTTACATGGGTGCCATCATATCTTCTGATCCTTTTTGGCTTATGGTCAGTAAGGAACTTTTGTTATATGCTTTGATTAGATTCATGTCATGCATTGTATTGCTATGTTGTGATCCTGTAGCATGTTATTATCTTTCTCTAAACATTGCTTCCTGATGTTAATTCCTGGCATGTTAGTTTTTTCACTAAGTCTGTGATGCTGTTATCTTTTACACTTTTGCCATGCTTGTTTCAACCTGCTCTTGTGTGATTTAGCCATAGCTCGGTGTTCATCTTTTGTCAAGCATCTTGAGTAGATCACTGCCATGTGCTTTTTTCTATGTTGGAATCCAGTAGCTTAGTTTCTTGTTGCATTCTAGATGGCATTGTGCAGTTAATCGCCGATTTATGCCATTATTTTTTTGCTTGCCATTTGCAAACTGTGCATCCGATTCCGGTGATCTTTATATCGATTTCGAATAAAATCAACTCATCTTTCCAGCCGCACACTTGGTTTGCCAAGTTGAGGCCTTATTCAATCTTTTCCTTACGGAGCTTGCATATGCATTGCATAGCACATCCCGCATATCATGCCATGTTTTGCATCATGTTGCTTGCGCATTGCACCGTGGTTGATTGTTGTTTCCTTTGCTTGTGTTCTTGCCTTGGGTAGAGCCAGGAGACGAGTTCGTGTTCGAGGTACCCATTGAGTAATCTTATGAGGATCATGTTTTCATCTTCTCGAAGAACTTTGCAGCCAAGATGACCATACCCTCGAAATCACTTCTATCTTTGCTTGCAAGTTGCTCGCTCTTTGCTATGCTGTGATACCTACCACATGATATATCATGCCTCCCATATTGCCATGTCAAGCCTCTAACCCACCTTGTCCTAGCAAACCGTTGTTTGGCTATGTTACCTCTTTGCTCAGCCCCTCTTATAGCGTTGCTAGTTGCAGGTGAAGATGGAGTTTGTTCCTTGTTGGAACATGATTTACATGTTGGGATATCACAATACCTCTCATTTAATTAATGCATCTATATACTTGGTAAAGGGTGGAAGGCTCGGCCTTATGCCTGGTGTTTTGTTCCACTCTTGCTGCCCTAGTTTCCATCATACCGGTGTTATGTTCCTTGATTTTGCGTTCCTTATGCGTTTGGGTTATAATGGGACCCCCTTGACAGTTCACCTTGAATAAAACTCCTCCAACAAGGCCCAACCTTGGTTATACCATTTGCCACCTAAACCTTTTTCCCTTGGGTTCTACAGACTCAAGGGTCATCTTTATTTTAACCCCCCCGGGCCAGTGCTCCTCTGAGTGTTGGTCCAAACTAGAGCACCGTGCAGGGCCATCCCTTGGCAACTTGGGTTACATCGGCTCATGTACGCTTAGCTTATTTGGTGTGCCCTGAGAACAAGATATGTGCAGTTCCTATCGGGATTTGTCGGCACAGCGGGTGGTCTTGCTGCTCTTGTTTTACCATTGTCGAAATGTCTTGTAACCAGGATTCCGAGTCTGATCGGGTCTTCCTGGGAGAAGGAATATCCTTCGTTGACCGTGAGAGCTTGTGATGGGCTAAGTTGGGACTCTCCTGCATGGTTTTGAACTTTCGAAATCCGTGCCCGCGGTTATGGGCAGATGGGAATTTGTTAATTCCCAGTTGTAGAGAACTTGACACTTAACTTAATTAAAATGCATCAACCGCGTGTGTAGCCGCGATGGTCTCTTTCCGGCGGAGTCCGGGAAGTGCACACGGTTCTTGTGTTATGCTTGAACGTAAGTAGTTTCAGGATCACTTCTTGATCACTTCTAGTTCACGACTGTGCTTTGCTTTCTCTTCTCGCTCTCTTTTGCATAAGTTAGCCACCATATATGCTAGTGCTTGCTGCAGCTCCACCTCACTACCTTTTCCTACCCATAAGCTTAAATAGTCTTGATCGCGAGGGTGTGAGATTGCTGAGTCCCCGTTACTCACAGATTACTTCCAAAACTAGTTGCAAGTGCCGTTGATACTAGTGCAGGTGACGCAACTGAGCTCAAGGAGGAGCTCGATGAAGATGGTGTTTGTTATGTTGTTCCATTTCCAGTTGATCAGTAGTGGAGCCCAGTTGGGGCGATTGGGGATCGTTTGCAGGGGTTGCCTTTCTTTATTTGGTTCCGTAGTCGGACCTTGATTGTATCTGGATGATTTAATGTTATATTTATGTATTGTGTGAAGTGGCGATTGTAAGCCAACTCTTTATCCCTTTCATATTTAGTACAGGGGATGTGTAAAGATTACCCCTCTTGCGACATGCCTACTATGCGGTTATGCCTCTAAGTCGTGCTGCGACACGTGGGAGATATAGCCGCATCGTGGGTGTTACAAGTTGGTATTAGAGCCTTCCCCGACTTAGGAGCCCCCTGCTTGATCGAATCGGTGGCGTTGTTGAGTCTAGAAATAATGTTTTGAGTCTTATAGGATTATATATATCGGAGAGTAGGATTCTTTTTACTCCTCAGTCCCTTCGTCACTTTGCTGAGGCCTCCTGACATAGAAGTTTTGACTCTTTTGTTCTCAAATTTCAGTAAAAAAATTTAGGATCACGCGGGTATCTTGGAATCATTTCGATGGTTTTCTGACGAGAACATTGTTCTTGGTGCCTCCTGACATTTAGGGGTTGTGGCAGTGTCCCGGGGAGTTGAGCTCCGAGGTGTTGTCGTCACAATTTTATCGTTGCAGTTCTAGAATACCTGAGTTTCGCCGACATCGAAAATATCTTTTATGCAGTTGTTGGTGACATAACCTCGACGCCACCCAGTACTGGGGCAGGAGTTCGGGAGTATTGCCATAACTCGTATAACGGATGCTTTTCGAAGGTCGAGGTAAATGATTTCCTAATGTTTCTTGGTTATGTGTTGAAGGATGGATACAGCTGGATGTAGGATTTGCTAGTTTTGGGTGAGATATTATGCTTCCCCTGTATCCCCAACACCTGATTGCATAACTAGAAAGTTTCGGCAGTTTATAAGTGGGAATTCAATTAGCTCCTACGATATCTTTCCGACAGATGCATGATATGAGATTGGGGTTCGACGTCTAGTGGTCCACCTATCCACAGTTGGTTTTACAGTGGTCTTGTTATGTCTTAAAGAGTCCTTGGCTATGCTGACTCGGGGATGCTTCGTATGTCATGTGCACTGCCTTGTACATGATGGTGCTGTACGATCGAGCCCGTGTGGGCCCCACCATGAAAACTTCGGACGAAATCTCTATCATATGTTTGTTCCGGCTTTATTCTGCAGGCCAATCCTTGTTTTGTTTTGAGTTGTGGTATTTGAGTTGCTTCAATGTCAAGTGTTGATTCCATGCCTTTTCCTAAGCGGTGTTCTCATATTACTATGTGAATACAAATCCTTCTTGATCTTTGAGTTTGCCATCTCAATTTCTTCTGAACCGGTGTGTCTCTCTTCAAGTGGATCTGATCTTTTTAAACATCCGCAAGATCAACTCAAGTCTTCTCAACGTTGTTTGTTTCATCCGTTCCAAGTTGCCTTTGTTTTTTTCCGCCCTCCCACCCTATTTCTTCGAGGACTCATATATCTTAATCAAGTATCCTTTTATTGATGGAAGTCTATTCATTCTTTTCAATCAATGTTCTTACCCGGTGTTTCTAATGAAGATGCTCTACCCGTTCATCATTCTCCATTCTTTTCTTCTCCGGTGGATTCAATTCAACTTTTCAGTGTTGATTATATTCCTTTTCATTGTCGCAAATGTTTTCTCATGCCGGTGAACCTCTTAATCATCCACTCCTTGCTATTCATTTGCTCTGGAGTGCTGAAGATATCTCGAAGATTCGTGCTTCCACTCTGTATTCGTTCAAGCCTTTTCAAGATTGTTTCCTCATTCAAGCCATTTAATTATACCAGCACAATCTATCTTTTAAATTGTTCAACGGTGTTTCGTTTGAGTGGGCCATAACCCATAGGTCTTTCCCAGGATCTTATCTGACTCTTCTAATTTTCCCGGAGCTTCCCAAATTCTTTTCCAAGTTTGACATAAGAATGAGTTATCATCTGTCAAATGCCTTCTCCAATATCTGTCACATTCTTTTCATCATTAGTTCAACCTTTCTAATTTTCATTCCAGAGTGTCTCAACAAATCATGATGGTGTTTCTCGTCATCATTCTCGCATTTTGAAGACCGAAGAAGAGTTTCTCTTAAATCTTGCTCCATTCTCTTCAAGATTCATGGTTCTAGCGTGCTGCCATCCTCTCATAATTGTTTTTGATTGTGAGAATTCTTTTCACCTTTCCGGAGCAATTCATGAGTCTTTTCAGTTTGATTGTCCGAAGACCATCATTTTGGGTTTATTCATTCTCAGCTTTCATCTATCGTTCTCCAAATCTTACCGGTGCATCGTTCAAGTGTTCTCTAATCAGCTCGTCATCTCTTCGTTCTCATATATCTAAATTATTTCAAGCATCTTCGTTTATTTGCTAATCCTTCCCGGTGTTTCTTCATGTTTTCTTCGTTCATTTTCAATTCTTACGGTGGTTTGCTCACGATTCTCTTCCATGGTTATCATATTATTCATTCGTTGTTTCAATCCTACCGGTGGATCCTTGAAGACCTTCTCAAGTTGTGCTATATCTATCTTAATCCTTTCTACGAGAATAAGTAGTATGCCAAATCTGTTGCTTGTCATCAATTTAATTGGTGAAGGATAAGCATAATGTAATTCTTATTCTTGTTTCATCGAGTGAATTCAATTCCTGCTTTCCGGAGTGGTTCATCTTATCACATTCTCGGTTCGAGATGCTTTATTTTTTTTCTTTTCCAAGAGTTCCAAGCTCTCACAATTATATCACCACAGAGATTCATTTAAATCATTGCAAGGATTCACCTTGTGTTTTCAACTTCTCTTTCCTTTCGTTTGATCATTCTTTTATTACCGGAGTTCTTCATGGAGGCTCTACATGATGGTTCTCCAAAGATTTAATTCCTTCTCAAAGTGTTCATCGAGATTCTTTTCATAGGAGTTCAAGTATTCTTCATATTGCATTCCGAAGTGCAGTTCTTCCTATCTTATCTTTTGAGGTGGTGTTATGTCATTCTTGATATTTTCCCTTCGTGTTCCATGATTCACAAGTTTTCAAGAGTGACATGTCCAAAATCCATCATTTTCTCTTCGGTCAAGACATCTTTTCAATCCATCAATCTGTTCATTGGAGTTATCCTGTGTCATGTTTCACCTAAAGCCTTCCCTAAGGATTGTTGCTATTTATGGTGCTTATAAATGACCCAAGTTCTTCATTTATCCTCCCGGGGAAATAAGTTTCTCGTCTCCTTGTTCATATCAATCCAATCTATTGTTTCCGTTAGTGGCGGAATTTCACCTCATAGTTTTGAGATGTTCTCCATAAGCCCACAACAAGCTTACTCTTTTCGTTGTTGGTTTTCCAACAACTACGTTCGACCCTTCTCCTAAAGATGCTTTCAAGCTCATTCGAGGTAGAAGAAATTGTTTTCTCCTCCATTCATTCCATGCCATCCTCTAATTTCTTCCGGAGGCTTTGTGATGTTGCTCTTTTCTCTCATCATCTCGAATGGTGAGGATCATTTTCTTTCCTTCGCTTAACCATTTAACCGGAGTGTGGTGTCCTCTGCTCAAGTCCTTTTTCATCCTATCAAGTCTTGCATCTCTTTTCAACTGGAGTGCTTCCCGAATTTGTTCTTCCTTGTTTCTCTTTTCTAATGGAGTGTTTGGAACTTCGTTCATCTCCGTTAAATTATTTTCTCGAGATGGCATAACCTTTTCAAGGTTCTTTGGTTTCACTCGTTTGTCAAAGGAGCAACTTAGTTTTACCTCTCGTCTTCCTCTTCCGTTTTCCCTCCGGTGCCATCCTAGATCTCGGGACGAGATCCTCTCGTAGTGGTGGAGAGTTGTAACGCCCCGAGACCGTTGCGCCATGTGTCTTCCAGTTATTCGTTGTTGTTGCCTTGTCATTTTTTTGCGTGTCATGCATTTCATATCATGTCATCATGTGCATCGCATTCGCATATGTGTTCGTCTCATGCATCCGAGCACTTTCCCCGTTGTCCGTTTTGCAATCCGGCACTCCTATGTCTTCCGGCGTCCCCTTTTGTCTCTCTTCGTGTGTGGGTGTTAAACTTTCTCGGATTGGACCGAGATTTGCCAAGCGGCCTTGGTACACAACCGGTAGACCGCCTGTCAAGTTTCGTGCCATTTGTAGTTCGTTTGATACTCCAACGGTTAACCGGGGAACCGTAAAGGCCTCGTGTGTGTTGCAGCCCAACACCCCTCCAGAGTGGCCCAAAACCCATCCAAACCCCCTCCATCCTCTCGGTCGTTCGATCATGATCACGTGGCCGAAAACCACACTCCATTTGGACTCCCCTAGCTCCCTGTACCTATATAAACCCCCTCTCCCCCGAAATTTCAGGCAAAAATCACCCCTAACCCTAGCAAATCGCCCATCTCCTCCGCCGGACACGTCCGGTTCTCACCGGACGAGTCGCCGCCGTCGCCTGCAGACAATGGCATGCTGCCACGTGGCCCTCCTGCCGCTCCCGCCGCCGCGGCCCGCCTGGCCCGGCTCGCCGCCCCGCCACCTCCCGTGGGCTCGCGCGCCCCGC
>NC_041386.1:410072342-410099974 GCF_002162155.2 Triticum dicoccoides
TCCCCGTGGCTCCGCCCGAGCACTCGCTCCAGCCGCCCACCACGTCGCCTCGCCGCCGCCCTGCCACGCCAGCGCCGCCTGGACGCCGCCTCCGCCGCTCCTCCTCGTCGCCGGCGAGAGCCGGTGAGATCCGGTGGATCGGGACGAGATCCACTGGTCCCTCCATCCAAACACACACCCCGATCCCGAATCTCCTCATCCCGCTTCTCTCCTCCCATTTTTTCCGCGAGGTGAAATTTCCCAAAGTCCCCTTTTCTGGTTATTTTTATGCTTCATTCATCATGCCATATCTCATCATCCGTAGCTTCGTTTTGCGCGTGTGATATATCAAATTGTTCGTTAGGATGTCCTCTTCATTTTGTTCTATTGCACCATGCTTGTTTAAGACCATCTTGATGCCCTAATTGTTGATGCAAGAGTGCTATACCATGTTAGGTGCTGATTCTTATCAGTTTATGAGCATTTCTCATTTTTGCCATGATTATTGTGTGCTGCAAATGAACTTGAGCCCTACATGTGTTTTGGGCTATGTCATGCCATCTTTACAGGGGTGTATGCCATGTATTTTTGTGATCAATGTGGTGACTAGAACAAGCATGCAAAGTAGCTCTCGTGATGTTGCTGATTTCAGGGGCTTTGAATTCTTCTAAGTCATTTCCCTGATGTTATTTTTATGCCATGTATTCATGTTGCTACAGAGTGATCCATGCCTCTTTTGAGAATGTTCAGTAAGGATGATTTTGAGATATTGTTATGCTCTATCCATCCATGCCTTTGTTTGCATTTATGGAGTGCCCTAGCATGACTCAATCTTGCTCTACCATTGCTATAAAATGTTCCTGGCAGATTGTTTACGTGATAATCAATTTTGCCAAGGTTGTTGTAGTTGATCCATGCACGCTATGAGATTGTTCTTGCCATGGATAGCTTCTTGATCGTGTCTTCTTGCTGGTAGTATGCTTAGTTTGTCATGCAATGCCTTGTGTTGAGTGCATCGAGCTCGCAAACATGCCTTCATTATTCTGTTTATGACATGTCCAGTTTTCTGCTAAGTCTGAATCTGTTAACGAAACTTGCTATGTATACATGGGTGCCATCATATCTTCTGATCCTTTTTGGCTTATGGTCAGTAAGGGACTTGTGTTATATGATTTGAGTAGATTCATGCCATGCCTTGTATTACTATGTTCTGATCCTATAGCATGTTATCATCTTGCTCTAAACATTGCTTCCTGATGTTAATTCCTGGCATGTTAGCTTTTTCACTAAGTCTTTGATGCTGTTATCTTTTGCACTTTTGCCATGCTTGTTTGAAACTGCTCTTGTGTGATTTAGCCTTAGCTTAGTTGTTCATCTTTTGTCAAGCATCTTGAGTAGATCACTGCCATGTGCTTTGTTGCTATGTTGGAATGCAGTAGCTTAGTTTCTTGTTGCATTCTAGATGGCATCATGTAGTTAATCACAGATTTATGCCATTATTGTTTTGCTTGCCATTTGCAAACTGTGCATCCGATTCCGGTGATCTTTATATCGATTTCGACCGAAATCTACTCATATTTCCAGCGGCACACTTGGTTTGCCAGGTTGAGGCCTGATTCAATCTTTTCCTTCCAGAGCTCGCATATGCATTGCATAGCACATCCCGCATATCAAGCCATGTTTTGCATCATGTTGCTTGCACATTGCATCGTGGTTGATTGTTGTTTTCTTTGCTTGTGTTCTTGCCTTGGGTAGAGCCGGGAGACGAGTTCGTGTTCGAGGTACCCGTTGAGTATGCTTGCGAGGATCAAGTTTTCGTCTTCTCGGAGAACTTTGTAGGGAAGATGACCATACCTTCGAAATCACTTCTATCTTTGCTTGCTAGTTGCTCGCTCTTTTGCTATGCTGCGATACCTACCACTTGCTATATCATGCCGCCCATATTGCCATGTCAAGCCTCTAACCCACCTTGTCCTCGCAAACCGTTGTTTGGCTATGTTACCTCTTTGCTCAGCCCCTCTTGTAGCATTGCTAGATGCAGGTGAAGATGGAGTTTGTTCCTTGTTGGAACATGATTTACATGTTGGGATATCAGAATATCTCTTATTTAATTAATGCATCTATATACTTGGTAAAGGGTGGAAGGCTCGGCCTTATGCCTGGTGTTTTGTTCCACTCTTGCCGCCCTAGTTTCTATCATACCGGTGTTATGTTCCTTGATTTTGCGTTCCTTACGCGGTTGGATTATAATGGGAACCCCTTGACAGTTCGCCTTGAATAAAACTCCTCCAGCAAGGCCCAACCTTGGTTTTACCATTTGCCAGCTAAGCCTTTTTCCCTTGGGTTCAGCAGACTCAAGGGTCATCTTTATTTTAACCCCCCCGGGCCAGTGCTCCGCTGAGTGTTGGTCCAAACTAGAGCACCATGCAGGGCCATCCCTTGGCAACTTGGGTTACGTCGGCTCCTGTACGCTTAGCGTATCCGGTGTGCCTTGAGAACGAGATATGTGCAGCTCCTATCGGGATTTGTCGGCACAGCAGGTGGTCTTGCTGGTCTTGTTTTACCATTGTCGAAATGTCTTGTAACCGGGATTCCGAGTGTGATCGGGTCTTCCTTGGAGAAGGAGTCTGATCGAGTCTGACCGTGAGAGCTTGCGATGGGCTAAGTTGGGACACCCCTGTAGGGTTTTGAACTTTCGAAAGCCGTACCCGTGGTTATGAGCAAATGGGAATTTGTTAATGCCCGGTTGTAGAGAACTTGACACTTAACTTAATTAAAATGCATGAACCGCGTGTGTAGCCATGATGGTCTCTTTCCGGCGGAGTCCGGGAAGTGAACACGGTTCTTGTATTATGCTTGAACATAAGTAGTTTCAGGATCACTTCTTGATCACTTCTACTTCACGACCGTGCTTTGCTTTCTCTTCTCGCTCACTTTTGCGTAAGTTAGCCACCATATATGCTAGTGCTTGCTGCAGCTCCACCTCACTACCTTTTCCTACCCATAAGCTTAAATAGTCTTTATCGCGAGGGTGTGAGATTGCTGAGTCCCCGTGACTCACAGATTACTTCCAAAACTAGTTGCAGGTGCCGTTGATACCAGTGCAGGTGACGCAACCGAGCTCAAGGAGGAGCTCGATGAAGATCGTGTTCATTATGTTGTTTCGATTCCAGTTGATCAGTAGTGGAGCCCAATTGGGGCGATCGGGGATCTTTTGCATTAGGGGTTGTCTTTCTTTATTTGGTTCTGTAGTCGGACCTTGAATGTATCTGGATGATGTAATGCTATATTTATGTATTGTGTGAAGTGGCGATTGTAAGCCAACTCTTCATCCCTTTCATATTCAGTACATGGGATGTGTAAAGATTACCCCTTTTGCGACATGCCTACTATGTGGTTATGCCTCTAAGTCGTGCTCCGACACGTGGGAGATATAGCCGCATCGTGGGTGTTACACCGCGCCTACGCTTGTCTCCGTATCACCAAAAAGGAAACTGGTACACTACGCCCGCTGGCGCCCACCTGGACTTGGTCGTCATGGCTCACGTCATCTGAACTTCGCAAGGTGTATATTGCATAGATATCTCCGCTTCTCGGGAGCCAGCCTGGGGAGGCCGCCCCTCGAAGAGGTCTTGGTGTCGCCCACCTCGCGAGGCTTGGCCCCTCGTGAGGGTGTTGGGTTGTTGACACTGAAGCTGGGCCGTACCAGGCCGCCGATGGAGCCACATCATGGGCCGCAGGAAGGCTAGTCTGGGCACCCCCGTTCCCAGGACGCCGACAGTAGCCACCGAGCCCAAGGCACACTCGAACTTGGCTTCCAGACGAAGCCAAGGGGAAAGTGCGGAGCGCCGCGGCCCCTAACCGCCTGCGGTGCAGGTTGACGCATGGCGATTGATGAGACGTGGGTGTCTCCGTTTCCCCATGCTACCTCGGCAACTTCTCTTTGGCTGACAAAAAGGGTTGGCACCTCCTGTAGAGCCTTCATTGCCCTTCCTTCGTCCTGCTCCAGATCCCTTTCTCCTTCTTCCCAAAAAACGTCCAGATTCGCCGAACCTCTGTCCCAAACCCACGACCGATGGCCACTAACAAGGTGAAGCCCTCGACTATGGCCGTGCGCTCACCCTCCTGGTTCGAGCCTGCCCTGAGCGCGTCCACCATCGCCAGGAGAAGCACCTCGCTGCCGCGCTCCAGCTGACGCGGCAGCAGGAACAAGGGGGGAGAGATGGCGCTCTGGGCCGGCTCCGCCAAGCCGGAAGCCTTGGGCGGCACCTTCTATCCCTTCTTCTAGAACAGCGTCTTCGGGGGGCTGGTTCCCCCTTTCTCTGACTTCTTCTGCATCGTTCTTGGCCACTACAGGCTCCGCGCCCTCCATCTTCACCCCAACTCCATGCTCCCCCTATCAATCTTCGCTTTTCTTGCGAGGCGTTTCTAGAGGTGATGCCCTCTATGGCGCTTCTCCGCCACTTCTTCTACCTTCGGGTAAAGGATGACCAGTGCTCGGGGTGCACCAAATTCGTCGCGGCAAACGTCAGCAACACGATTTCACGAGCCGGGAAGAAGGTGGAGGACTTCTGGAAGAAGTGGATCTTCATGGGCGCCAAGTGCTCCTACCCTTGGCTAGAGCTCCCGACCGGGTTGCCTACGCCGCACGAAGGATGGTCTCACGAGAAGCTTATCGATCCCCGGGTGGGGTAGTTGATGGAGAAGATGGTGGCTGATCTAAAGCCGGACACTCCGAATTTGGAGAAGCTGACGGGTGACGGTGTCCTGAACTAGGGGGTACTCAACACGTCATCTCCTGAACAGGTGTATCGGGCCGAGGACCCACATGGCGGTTCACTCATGGGCCACTTTGGGAAGCCCATGCCGCATGCAAGGAGGACTGCACAAGACTTGGCGCCCAAGACAAGGACTCCTCTAAACCCTAGGTCTCCGTTGTGTTATATAAACCGAGGCCAGGCTAGTCAATAGACAATCTAATATTCATTAGAACAATCTTGTGGTAGATACATGTACTTTGTACTACACACGATATGAATACAATCAAAAGTAGGACATAGGGTTTTACCTCCATCAAGAGGGCCCGAACCTGGGTAAAATCCCGTGTCCATGTTACCATCGCTCCAAGACGCCTAGCTTAGGACCCCTACTACGAGATACGCCGGATATAGAACCGACATTGGTGCTTTCATTGAGAGCCTGCTAGGTGATCGTCGCAGCTGGATGGGATGATCAGGTGATATTTTTTCAACTAGATGTGTTCTGTATACAGTATATTTATTGTGAATTATGACTACTTCCTCGAGCTACCCTGTCCGCAGTCAAATCAAGACATACAAAAGTCTCCTACGACTGATAATATGGCAGATCTGAGCCCCGCTATTGCGGCATCCGAGTGTCGTGGGGGTGTTGAAAAAACAGGCACGCATGCAATGGAAACATCCATCAAACAATGCCCTAGCGGAGGAGCCACCCAAGACTAGTACTGCTCACGCGCAGCAACAGTGCACGTCGGCCGATCTAATGAGCCTGACGGAACGCACGCACCACAGTGTCCTGGACGTGGCTGAATTCTAATAATTAAAAATACGACCTCACGTGGAGATCAAAGTGAATCTTTTCATGGGACTAGCTCGTACTTTTTTTGTACAAACAGTTACCTTTTATTCGTTTCGGTATGCTGTATATGGCGGTCTTCGTTCGTCAAGCAAGGATATTCTAGCGACACTTGTGTGCGTCGTCGGTCTAGCCAGCCTCTCGCCGTAAACTAGGCCGACCAACCTATGTTGTCCTCATCGCGCCACAACAATGTCATGCCATCGAGCTGATCTCGATGCTCATGGCTAATTACTAGATTATTTACTTTGCATAAATAAATTATGCAATTTTTCTTCTATCTTTTAATTATTATTTCCTGCTTGCACTATTTTATGTGCGCAGGTAATCAACTTTGACTGTGTCAAACGGTCAACTTTGTGTGCCGACGTCGTTGCCCTGCCTGCATCAATCAAGTTGTGGCGTCGCCTCAGCGCGCGTCCCTGTGTCAGCATCTTCGCGGCAACTTTGTCGGGACGACCTCGACATTCAGGCCATATTTCTTTAATTATTTACTTCACTTAAATTAATTAAGTAGAAGAATTTTGTTTTCAAGCATATTATTGTCATTTTTGGGTTACAATATTTATGTGTGCACAGGAAACTACTTTGTTTGCGCCACCTCGGTGAGCGACCATGTGCCGGCATCGCCGCACTATCGTTTCTTTCAGCCAACGTCCACCATGCCGATGAGCTTCGACATATCAACTGACGTGGGGCTTCGATGTCACCCACCGACTTGCTCTGTCACCTCGGCTAAACTGAGAACTTCACCTCTCCACGGCGCTCATGCTGTGTTGCCACTTTGGAGTGCCGAGCACTTCGCCTGGCCACCTCGGGACGGGCACGGGGGCAGGTACCTCGATCCTTCAAAGGATCATGCGCTGCAGGAGGACCGGGCGATGGCGATACGGATCGGTGGCACCATATAGGGAAGATTCCATCTATATTTCCTTTTATTTATTATTTACCATTTAATTATAAAGGTTGAACGAGGTTGCACGTTTGGCTAGTCCATCCATCTTACGTGCACTTTTCAGTTGTTTCGTCCACTAGTTTGATTTAAAAAAGGGGGGAGGCGATCTGTCTGGCAACCCATCCAAGGAGACTGCGCAGAGGTCATTCCACGTGAGGATGGGATTCAGTACTAGTGCCGCTTGTCAGCACCCAACCTTGGTATGTTGTACCGCCTTCAGTGTGGATTTCAAGGTCTGCTTGATCTTCATGCAAACATGGTGCCAATTGCTCACTTCGGATTTTAATGTACTCTCGCCACCCAACAAATTAGGTTGTATTTCTCCTAGTTACACATGTTGTATACTACTTTCAACATAATTGTTTTTCTTTCTTGCTAGTTTGCATGGTTTTTTGCGTGTAGATTTCCTGCGGACAGTTACATTTCAGTCTGATATCGATTTCGACTACGTCACGCGGTCACCTAGCCGACCAACTCCGCCAGCTCGGCTAGACTGAGGGCTTCGCCTTACCACATCGGCTGAGCCGTGTCAATACTCCGGAGTGCCAAACTCCTTGCTCGGACACCTCGGGCTTGGGGGTTTGGACCTCGGCCATGCCGAGGACTACGAACCTTGTCGGATCTATCAGAGATCAATGGGCGTCTTTATCCCTCCGCATGCCCAGATCGCGTAATAAACAACGAGCACATTAACCAGCTAAGTCGCTTTCATGATTTAAAACTTTCAATTTTAAATTTTATTCGGTTCGACCAAGCATTATACCTTTTTGGCAAAAAGTTGTTTTGTGAAAAACTTCCTTGTCAAAACTTTGTTTGTGACACACAAATTCAAATACCCTGTTTACTTGGGGGCTTGCTTTACGAAGCCTTTCCTCTTGCATATGATTATACTTGTATGGCTTCATTCCTTTTTCGTGTATCACGCCACAATATGCACCCCATATGAATACAATCAAAAGCGGGACGTAGGGTTTTACCTCCATCAAGAGGGCCCGAACCTGGGTAAAATCCCGTGGCCATGTTACCATCGCTCCAAGACGCCTAGCTTAGGACCCCTATTCCGAGATACGCCGGATATAGAACCGACAACGGGGCCATGATCATCAAGGAGTTCCTGACGTAGCACCTGGCTCCGCTCCAGGCGCGCTCGCGCCCCTTGCGGAGGCTCAGGGTGCGGGAGGGGACCTCCGGCTATGCCTGGACAACTTGCCCGACAAGGAACTGAACAAGGCCGTGTGTAGCTTGCTCGGGAAGGACTGGGGCTGCCCCCTGGATACTCATCTTCCGTTGTATCGCCATCCCGACGGGGAGAAGATCGCCGACGCCATGCATGTTTTCGACATGCGCGGGCTTGTGCCTCCGTGGCCTTCGCCCCCCAGGATCCCCGGTGGCGGTATCCTCTATTGAGTCCGACAAGGAGGAAGGGGCGGACTTGGAGTCGACCCTGGAAGGTGCAGGGGAGACTTCCCCTTTGCTCCAGACCGACCTCCTCCGGGTCCTTTCCGACAACGATGACACCGGCGAGCACCTGGTCCGGGAGTCCCCGCGCTCCGTCGGGGTCACCATGAGTTCCAGGGGCACCCCTCTGAAGAAGCTGAAGCTGAGGGTCCCGAAGAAGAGTAGGTCAGCACTTCTCTCCTAAGGTGGCGCCTCTGCCTCACCGCCAGCAGCCGCCATCTCGGAGCCGGCCGTGCGCCCGTCCGCTCTTGAGGGCATGTCGGCTCCCGCACCCATGAAACCTGCAGGCCTTGCGCTTCTGAAGAGGACAAGGGATTACGTCATTGCAAACCAGTAAGCGCGCCATCTTTTCTTTGCTTCCTGCTCTCGTTGTAATGTCTTGACATTTGCCTCCTCTGCGACCAGGCCAACGCCGGCAGCGAAGAAGAAGAAGGAGGAGGGGGCCAGGGCCACCGAGGCCAAGCAGCACAGAAGGATGGGGCCAGCTCGCATGATCCCGTGGTTGGTTCGTCCTCCTGAGGCTTGGAGGCCCATCCTTTGGAGGAGGCGATCTCTACGGCCAGGCCGGCTCCGGAGGCACCCACCTTCGGCTCTCCTGCTGAGGTTCTGAAGGCCTCGGAGCCCCTTGCCCTTTCTGCTGTTGCTACTTCACCGATCCCGGCGCCGGCGCCGCTTCCTCCCTCGTCCATCACGCCGCCGGACAGCGGCCCTTCTACCGCGCCAGAGGCTCTAGGGGAGCCTCTTTCCGCATTGAACCAGCTTCGTGATGAACTTCAAGGCGCCGACCGACGCCTGCCATCGGGGCGCCTGGAGCTGATCTCGGGATGGCTCTGAGCCGACGTGTCCTTCAGGGCGTTCCGGCGCCAGGCCATGGCGGCCTCAAAGGAGGATAAACAGGCTGCCGGCCTAGCCGCAGCCGCCCATGACGCGGAGGTGAAGGATGCTGAGGCTGCCGAGGAGCGCTGCCGGGTGGTGGAGGCCTAGCTGAAGACCCTCCGCGATAGGCAGGCCCTAAGGCTCGTCAGCACGAGGCGCGAGAGGATGGGCTGAAGGCCTGAAAAGCTGCAGTCGCCGACCGTGACACTGATCTAGAGAAGTTGAAGGAGGAGGTGGAGGCGGAGAAGGCCCAACTGGAGGCCAAGGCCAAAGTTCTTGCTGAGGGGCGTGTCGGCTTTGATTACCTTGAGCAGAGGTCCCGCAAGGCACTGCGGGGTCTCTATGGGAGGGGTTGAAGGAAACGCTGATGACTATGGAGGAAGGCCCCGCCGAGCTGCTCCCCAGGTTGTCACGGTGCTCGAGGACGTTGTTGTTGGGGTCATCCCCATGGTGGAAGGAGAGGCCCATGTGCTCTCCACCTCGGCTATGACGCGCTTCTTCAGCTACCTCCATCTTCACAACCGTAGCTTTGACTTTGGAGCCTTGCTTGAGCCTGTGGACTTAGAGCACCGCACCGCCGCTGCCAAAGCTGTGAAGGGCCAGGTGGAGGCCCTGCTCTGGAAGTTCCTCGCCGTTGAACCCGCAACCACGGTTGACGGCACGGGCAATGATGACATTGTTGACGAAGGGGCACTCCTCACGAGCAATGGCAACACCCAAGTCTAAAGAAGAAGCTCCATGATGGTGCTCCCCTCCATTTTATCTCCTCCAACATGTATCGTGCCTCGTGGAGGCGTATGAACTTATATACTTTGCACCTTTAAGAGACAATATTTTTTGTAATAATTTGCTAGGATTTTGCGATTTCCATCCCGTTTTCTTTAATGTTCTGCATCGGCAGGGCCCCGCCCCGTGCATACCTCAACCGCCATTGGGTCGTCTGGATCGCCAGGACGAGACCAAGTGGTGAGGGGCAACCTGACCACTTAGGCTCCTGAGTCGCGATGCTCAGGTGTCCCACTTGACGTACAAACAGCCCTCCGAAAGGTGATGCGGGAGTTGGCTTCAGCATTCTGCGTCGGCAGGGCCTGGCCCCGCACATACCTCAGCCGCCGTTGGGTTGTCCGGATCCCTAGGACGGGACCAAGGGGTGAGGGGCTACGTGACCAGTTAGGCTCCTGAGTCGTGATGCTCAGGAGTCCCCCTTGACATGCGAATAGACCTCCATACCTTCCCTCGCCGAGGTCCCGCTAAGGAGGGGCGCGCAAAGACCAGGTCCGAGGGACCTAGCAGGGTGGCGTACGCCAAGCGTGACCTGAGCGTAGCCCCCATGCCCAGCCCCTAGGCCCAGCCCACTCGTGCGACTCTCCCGAAGGGGAGCATTGCGGCGAGGCTATACACCGAACCTGGCGGCTCCCCAAGGTTGGTGCGACCATGGGGCCGCCCTCAGTTGTTTATCACCAGCGCAGAGCATGGCACTTCCGCACTTGCACGGGCATAGCCGCTCCTCAACCGTGTCGACTGCCAGCATGGAGCATGGTGCTCCCACTGGTGCGTGGGTGGGGGATCCCTCTGAGTGGATTCCCCGGGGCGTGTACAGCCCCGCCTTGACATGTGGCTTGCACGTCAAGGCTAGAGGCGGTGTGTATGGGCACTCGTGAGCCACCCCGGGACTCCTGAGGCCCTACCTCAAGGCGGGTTGTGCCTAAGCTTGATTCAGAACACTTGTTCATGCGAGATGGTTAGGCGACATGCACCGAATGAATCTCCTGAGGTTATCACATGAGAAGGCCAAACACCAACGACCCTAGGAGGTGACAAGAAGGGGCTGGCCCGTCAGACAGAGCTTAGTCGTTGGGTTTGTCGACGCTGCAGGGACAAACTCTAGCACACACACCATGCCCAATCTTCTCATGTGAAAGTCTTGAATAAAAACAACCGACGCGCGGCTCCCGTGGTGACGAGGCACCATGTCGCGCGCACTAGCTCATCCGCCCGCGATTAGCTCACACGATAACAAAGCACCAAGGGCCATGGGAGGTGAGGTACATGGGAGCTGGCCTACGAGCCAGAGCTCAGCCTCAAGGCTTTAGTGATGCTGCAGGGGCGGACCCTAGCATAGAGACGTGCCAGTCCTTAGTCATGAGGCGGTCGCGGGTGGGTTTGCGAGGGCGTATGACGTTCGTGGCAACGAAGTACCAGATAGGCAGATGATAATCATGAAGCGACTTGATGAAAAGAGTAGAGTTGATTCTGATAGATGCAAATGATACATGCTACAGGGACGGACCCATGTGGCCTGGGGATGATGCAGCTCGAGGGGCGCTCCCAGCTGAACGACTAGAAGATGCAAGAAAGATACATGTCGCAGGGACAGACCCACGTGACCCGGGGACAATGCAGCCCGAGGGGCGCCCCCAACTGAATAAATCAGAAGATGTCACTTGGCACCGTGGCTGAAGAGATGTTGGAGTAGCCTAAGACGCGTGCTAAAGTAGTCGCTCCTCACGAGCCACCGTGGCCTTGAACCTCAGGAGGCTCTGGAGGCCCGGTAGGCTGGTGAAGGACCGTCGCCATCTCCGTCGGGACCGCCTGGTGCCTGGCCTCCTGAGCTGCCAAGACGCTCCGCATGTGGCGCTGGAGGGTAACAACCGCATTCGGCAGGCCGAAAGGCATGTGAACGTAGCTGTGAGGGGGGCCCTCACACCGACCAACAAGCGATGGCCAAAAGCGCTCCTGAGATGCGGCCCTATTAAGCCCTGGGATGTTGACGCAGGCACGCAGCCCATTGTCCTTGCCAGGATGAGGAGCCGCGCCGGGTGGGGGCGGCGGTCGCTGCGCATGGCTCTCGCCTCTTGAAGCTCCTCGGTTTCCTGGGTGATGAACTCCTGAGCGGCTGGTGCTGCGTGCCCCATGCTCTCCTGGCGGAAGCGCACGATAAAGCATGCCTCCACGTGGTACCCGAGCGCCTCCCTCATGGCATTGACTAGGTCAAAGGCCCTCCAAAGGAGAGCCACTAAGACCAGCCTAAGAGGGGCGTCAGGCGCACCTTCCTATGTGAGAGAGGGAGGCGCTCTGGCCGTGGGCGCAGGTCCTGAGGTGGCTGTGCCGTTCTCTTGAGGCCCTTGCGGGAGCAGCTTCTTCTTCCTCTTGGGGACAGCCTCAAGAGGGCAGACGGTGCCTTCGTTGTCGGGGTTCTCAACTACCACAGCCTGGTAGGCGTGCTCGAGAGAGCACACTGCGTCCTTTTTCTCGCGGGCGATTATGATCATGTCGTGGTTCCCTGGCATCTTGAGGACGTTGTAACCTTGATGAGTCACCGCCATGAACTTGGCCAGGGCTGGATATCCGAGGAAGGCGTTATACGGAAGGCGGATGTGGGCGATGTCGAAGTCGATGAGCTAAGTGTGGTAGTTGTCGCGCTTGCCGAAGGTGACAGGGAGGCGGATCTGCCCTATCGGGGTGGTGGAGCCCTCGGTTACTCCTGAGAAAGGCTTGGTGGGCTGCAGCTGGTCATTGGGCACTTGGAGGCGGTCGAATGTCTCGATGGAAAGAACATTGAGCCCCGCACCACCATCGATGAGAGTCTTGGTGACGAGGACGTTGCTGATGACGGGCGAGCAGAGCGTCGGGAGGGCACCAGCAGTTGCCGCGCACTTGAGCTGGTCGGTTGAGCTAAAGGTGATGGTGCACTTTGACCACTTGAGCGGTCACGTGGCCTCGAGCCTAGGGTGGGTCGCGTTCACTTCGCGGGGAAACTGCTTGAAGATGCAAAGAGAGGCTGGGGCCTGAGCACCGCCCAGTATGTAGGCGATGGCACGAGGCTCCTGGAAGCCCTCAGCCCCCTCGTGTTGGTGGTGTGGTCATCGTTCTTTCTTGGTGGTGGTGGCAGCGGAGGGGGGCCAGCGTTGCCCCGAGAACAATCCTCACGAGGCTGGTCTCTCCAAGCGCCCTCGCAATGCTGGGCTTGGCAGCGCTCCTCACGTTGATGATCGCGCCACTCTTGGCGTGGGCTGCGGTCGACCCAGCTTCCTCCTCCTCAGCCTCCGTCGCGGCCATAGCTCCGTTCACTGTACTCGGGGCGATGAACGAGGTGCCCATCGCGGATGGCCCTGAGCTCCTGACAGTCGTTGGTGTTGTGGTTGTGCATGTTGTGGAAGACGCAGAACGGGCGGCTGCCCTTGGATGACTCTGGGTGGTCACAGTCGCGCTTCATCTCTGACTCAACCACAAGCATGACCGGGCCCTTGCGCTTCACATCCTTGACCTTGGCCTTCTTGTCTTCTGGGTTTGTCCCTGGGAGCTCCAGGAGGGTGAGGCGACCCTCCTCAGCTCTCACGCACCTGTTTGCCATGTTGAACAGCTCGAGAGCCGTGCACAGGTCCTCGTGCATGGCGAGCTCTTCCTTCATCCTGACGTCATGGACGCCACCAGAAAACGTTGAGATGATGGCCTCGTCTAAAACCTTGGGGATCTTGAGGCAAACATTGTTGAAGCGCTGGATGTACTTCTGCAGGGTCTCCCCTGGCTGCTGCTTGATACGCCACAGGTCAACCGCGGCCGGCGAGCGGTCGTGAGTGCCTTGGAAGTTGGCGACGAAACGATCGCGCATCTCGCCCTAGGAAGAAATCGATCCCGCGAGCAGGCTCAGGATCCACGAGCGCGCATCATCTTTGAGGGCCATGGGAAGCCAGTTCACCATGACCTTCTCGTCAATGTTTGCTGCCTTGATGCTCAGCTCGTAGAGCTACATGAACTCAGCAGGGTCGGGGGTGCCGTCATAGTATGGGGGTAGGTCAGGCTTGCACTTCCCTGGACAGGTGACGCTGCGAAGCTCCGGAGTGAAGGCATGACAGCCCGCTGTAGTCACAGTAGCCCGTCGTGGAGGTGGAGCCTAATATTGGCAGTCACGCGCCACCACCACAGGCGGCGCACGGCCTTTGTCGTGATGGTGTTGGGAGTGCAGGAGCATCCTCTTCCGGCCGTCGGACCTCCTAGCAACTTTCTTCTTCATGCTCGGGCACCCTCCACGGCGGGTCACGCCGCGGGGCGCACGCCCTGGCCCCAGGGTGACGTCTTGACGGGAAGGTGGAGGAGGTGCTCCATGGGCTACGTCGCCCGCAGTAGGAGGCGAGCGAGGCAGCGAGAGAGATGGTGTAGGAGAGCCCCCAACGGCACTGACTAGCTCGGTGATGTGGTCCAGCCAGTCTTTGTAGAAGTCGTCGATGGGGCGGTAGCACAGGAGCTCGTGCGCCATGAGCAGCACAGCCTGCATGTCTGCCGGCCCGTGATGAGCATGATATGATGAACTAGCCTGTGTCAGCGATGGGGTGGCCGTGTGTCCATCACGCCGGATGGAGGGTTGCAGCGAGGAAGCTTGCTGCTCGTGCCCCGCCGGGCCGGTAGTGGAGTTAGCGGCAGGCTTTGGAAACGACAGGGAAGCCCACTGGCACGCGCCATCTGGGCGACGTGGGCGGCGAGGGCAGCCCGACGCTCAGCACGGGCTCGACGGGTGTTAGCCATGGAAGCGGTGGAGCTGTGGCGGATCGACCGGTGGTAGAGAGGCTCCGATGCACCCCTGCCTGGCGTGCCAAATGTAGGATTCAGGGTTCCGCATACCCTTGAGAGGTTCGAACTGTGGGGTGCGTGCAAAGAACTCGTCCTGCCGGTCTTCCTACTCGCTAATCTCAGTGCCTAGCTTGATGAACTGGATGAACAAAAGACACAATATTTTACCTAGGTTCGGGCCACCTTGCGGTGTAAAAACCTACTCCTTCTTTGTGGTGGATTTGCCTCGAAGGGCTAAGGATGAAATCGTACAGTGGAGAATAGCCTCAAGAGGAGAGGTGTTCTTGTGCTGATGAGCTGGTGGGTGAGAGGATGATCTGGATGATCCGTCCTCTTCTATGGTGGTGGCTAAGTCCTATTATACTGGCCTTGGTCCTCTTCCCAAATGTAAGGCGGGAAGGGATCCCACAACGGCCATTTGAAGGGAGACAACTAGTACATGCTATCATGGAAAATGTTGTCTTCGCTTGCCAAAGGCTCCTAGTCGTGACGTTGTGGTGGGCTCGACGATGACCTCCGCTCTGCCGTCCTGGCGGTCTTGGTCATGTTGCACCGAAATGGAAACATTTGCTTGATTCCTCGGGACTCCGCGCCTGCGCTTGCCTCCTTACCACCAAAGTGGAAATTGGTATACTTCGCCCGCTGGCGCCCGCCTGGCCTTGGTCGTCATGGCTCACGTCATCTAAACCTCGCGAGGTGCATCTTTCATACAAATCTACGCTTCTCGGGAGCCATCCTTGGGAGGCCGACCCTCGAGGAGGTCTTGGTGTCGTCTGCCTCGCGAGGCTTGACCCCTCGCGAGGGTCTTGGGTTGTTGATCCTGAAGCTGGGCCGTACGAGACCACCGATGGAGCCACGTCATGGGCAGCAGGCAGGCAAGTCTGGGCACCCCCGGCCCTAGGACACCAACAGTATTTCATCCTAGGATTTCTTGACAATCATCCTATCTACCCTAACAAGGATCTGAACTTTGATAGTACCCTTGTTCGTCAAATATTTATGATTCACACTTCACTTTGTGAAGCCTATCCCCCAAACTACACTGTAGGCACTACAAAAAAATACACTTCCGTGATGATACGTGTTTGTCACAGTAGGTTGCTTTTTTTGTCATGCATGTACATCCATGACAAATTTATGACAGAATCAAGATAGTCATACATGTGCTGTCGTAGAAGTGTTCCATGACATTACCAAAATTATCATCACGGAAGTGTCCACTTCCATGACGATAACTCGCGCGTCACCGAAGTGCTTTCGTCAAGGGTGACCGACACGTGGCATCCATCGTAACGGAACGCCGTTAAGCTATCGGGTCGGGTTTTGGATCCGATAATCCGTTAACAGCCTCGACCAATGGGGATTTTCCACATGTAAAATTATCATTGGCTAGAGGAAACACGCATCGGCTCATCGTCGGGACAGATGTCACCCACTCACTGGACAGAAGGCGCCTATGATACGTCGACACATGGCACGGCCCAATAAGTTTAAATGGGCTGGCCCAACTAAAGGCCCACAAGATTTTGTGGACCATAATGGGCCGGCCCAGCTAAAGGCCCACGAGATTTTGCGGACCATTATGGAATGGCCCAGCTAAAGGCCCACAAGATTTCGCAGGCCATAATGGGCCGGCCCATGTAAAGGCCCACAAGATTTTTGTGTGCCATAATAGGCCAGCCCAGGTAAAGGCCCACAATATTCTTGCGGATCATAATGGGCCGGCCCAGCTAAAGGCCCATGAGATTTCGCCGACATTAATGGGCCGGCCAAGCTGTAGGCCCACAAGATTTTGAGGACCCTAGTAGGCCGGCCCGTTAACTAGCTGCCATGTTTTGGGCCAAATGCCGGCCCATATTTGATCCGGTCTATTAATGGCCTGCCACGCTCCGGGACTAATAGTGGCCCATATGAGATCCGGCCCGTTAAAATCCTACCACATTCTGGGCCAAATTACGGCCCAGATTAGGTTCGGCCCTTTAAGAGGTTTTGGGCCTAATTATGGCCCATATCATATTCGGCCCGTCAACTGGACACTATGCTTTTGGGCCCACTTGCTAAAGGCCCACTTAGTAATTCGGCCTGATATTAGCTTCAACCTCTTAAGGGCCCGTTTAACATTTCATCCCTATATTAATTTCAGCATGTGAAAAGCCCATCATATAGTTGGGCCTAACTACGGCCCGGTTTGCATCTGGCCTGCTCACAGCCGATATCTGATTGGGCCAAACAAGGACCGAGACAATTTTTCGGCCTGTTAAAAGCCCGTGATTTGATTCGCACAATCATTGGCCGGGGTTCATTTCGGGCTGCTGCCGGTCCGTGAGTTGATCGGCACGTTTCAGGCCCAACCTACATCGTGATTGCATGATGGCCCGATTATGTACCGTAATTTTATGGTTTGGCCGATTTACTGCGAAGACATGATATATATATAGTAAAATAACTGCAGCATCGTGAATAAGAAAAAATCTATACTTTACAATAAAGAGATTATGGCATATTACATCCACTGGGCATCAAAGTTCGCCACTATGATAATAAAGAACAAGCAGACAACAGATTACATACACTGGGCATCAAAGATCGCCACCAGTGCAAATAAACACGCAGACAAAATAATATACAAAACCGACAGCACTTCAATAGAGTTCAAGAAAGGTTAGCCCTGCTGGGGAGCTGCAGCGCAAGCAGCTGAGCAAGATGATGAGACTGCGCTTGTTCAACACTTATATCTTCCTCACTCTGAAAGATAAACAAGCAGACAGATGACAGGTTTTGCACATAAAAGTATCAGTGCTGACAATTCATCACATTTCTTACTGACGAATAAAGTGACACAATTTAAATTTGCATTAACACAATATGGTATTGTTCAGGTCAAGACATGGCAGGAAATGATATTGTGAAGGAGTTGGCAGCTTCACGACACCACAGGATTACAGATCAAGAACTCATAAGTATCAATGGTTAGTGTGTTGTCAATTTATACCATTTCAGATTGGCAAATAAAGGTACGGTTTAAATAATAGTAGAATGATATGACATTTTTCATAGTTAAGACATTGCAGAATATGATATTGTGCTATAGTGGGTAGGTTCACCACACCACTGGATTACAGATGAAGAACAGAAGCATACATGCAGTGCAAAAGAAGACCACTTGCTCTGTATAGTTTAATTTACATGGTATGAAGAGGGAACTTGGTTGTACAACTAAAAACATAAATTGAGAAAGGACAAACTTTTGTTTATGAACTACATATAATAAACTTTAAACAAGCAATTTGATACAAACACCAAAAATAAACATTTGTTGCAGTCATGCCTAACCAAATATATACAACAAAGTTTGAAGGCTTGAGATGGACAAACTTACATTATTGGTGAAGACAGGCTCTATAAAGGCCTTGTCCATGCTGATGGGGGGGGGGAATTCAAGAAGTTTACCACAGAATCTTCTTCAAAAGCATTGACTTTATTCTACATTTTGTTAAGAGTATATATAGATGTGATAATATACGAAAAAGGAGAATATTTAAGATAAGATGAAGAATGATGCTACATAACCAAGTAGCTATAAATGTAAGTGCAGCGATATAGGCAAAAGGTACAGCCAAGAGCAATGCACAACTAAACTTCTTCAGTAACAACTTTATGGTAAGAGTAAATATAGATCTGATGTGTAGAAAATGGAGGGCAAAGGAAAATAAGCTGCAGAGTGATGGTACATGAACAACTACCTGTCATTATAAGTAACTGATAAAGGACAACATGTACTTACAAGAACAATGCAGAGCTAAAAAAACATTGGCATTGGATATATTCTACACTAATGTAACCATTCATACAGATCAGATAATTTGGAGTGAACAATCGATAAGCAAGCTATCATGCATACTGCTGTCACATAATGAACCAGGTATGTATGCAAGTAGAGTGATACAGGACAACATGTACTAACAAGAGCAAAGCAGCGGGCAGCATATTTGCGATATCCTGTCGTTCTTGTCAAACCAGAATTCTTCTTCGAGCATTTTCCTACAAAAAAGATCCGTAAGGCACATGCAGAAAAGTAGAAGTTCAAATTGTCATGTGATTTCACGGACAATACCTCATCCTGGGAACGAGACCAGTGCATAACAAGGTTTCTCCATTCAATGTCTTCTAAATTTAGCATAGGAGACTTCACCGGAAATTCGTTTATAGACTTGCCATCAAAGTGTGATTTCCTCAGGTAACACCGATACTGCTGCAATGCTTCCTTGAAAAGCACAAGCAAGCTTTGCTCGTCATGACTATCCAGATTGACCCTCGCCTAGTTACAACAATGTAATGTAAATCATTGATGTTTTCAATCAACAGAAAACAAGAAAATAATAACCATGAATAATAGCACTTACACGTAAGTTGGACAGGAAGATGTGAAAATAGTGTTTGTCTTCACAATGATCTTCCCATGATGGGAATATATGCACGTAGTCCCTAACAACATTGAAAGCATTGTCTTTTGAACTGGGAATAAATGGAATGGGCTTCCAATCTGCAGGAATTGGCCGTCTCTGCAGTTGGGATAGGTCTTCGGCCGGTGGACTTGTTGTACTTTTTGCTGGAGTGGGATTTTTCTATGGTACAGCTGGTGCTATGGCAAATGAAATCGGTATACCATTTGCTGGAGTGCAGGTCCTGTGTGGTGGGGCTAGTGGTGTGGCTAGTGAAGTATGGGTACAGTCTGCTGGAGTCGATCCTACGTTTTGTGTCACTGGTTGTACAGCCAATATAAGTGGGGTGTTGTCTGATTTCTCCGGCACCACCACGTTTTTCAAGGACTTTTCTGGTGCTCCTTCAGGTTCGGCAATCACCCTCTTCCTTTTCGATGTCTGATGCACAAGAACAACATTTGAGTGGAAAAACATGGTATGATGACAGATGGAATATGTATTGATAATGGATGGGCATGGCATCTCGACATATATGATGAGTAAACTAAGCAGATGGTGGTGCAACAAAGTAGAAGAAATGCAAGACAACGTATGCAAGATACGTGCAATCAATAAAACCATGCCAAATTAGAACAGGCACCTTGATGGGTGAACAGGACATGCCATCTGCCTTTGACTCCTCGAGGTTAGAATAGTCATTAGGATGATATTCTGAACAAGAATCAACAGGTGGGGAGCGTACAAGTTTCATTGCTTCCAGAATGGCACTCAATGCCTTGGTGCCAATTTTGTAAGTCATTGCAGTGTTCCACAATATTCTTCTGATGCGCGGATTCTGATATTCACTGTAATTTCTTATAATATCTGAGAACCATGAAAACATAAATAGTTGTGAGATTATCTTTGTAATGCAGATGATATTCTAATATATGGGCGCCCCTGTAAACACTTGTGTGCTATCACTGGATTCTGATGAGAGAGCTCATGTGTGTTGTAATATGGTGCGTGCATTTATATAATCTGGCACAAGTACACAAAAAATAGGCTCCAGAAGTAAGGATAGCTGGCAGATGATAGGTTCATAATATACTATATAGAGAGTTTATTGCCAAACCATGATAACAAGAGCACACAGCAACTAGGCAGATCATAGTGTACATAACAGGGGTACACCATAACCAGGATATATAAATCGGGAAAGTGGAACTGGCTAGAAATTACGTGTTGTATTGCTGCTAGTAATTGAAAGCCTATCGATCGCGTACAGGCCAGCTCTATCAGCTGTTGACTGCAGATGTCCCTGCTCCTGTTCCTGACAAGGAACATACTGTGCTTCACATACAGAACACCGCACGGGCCGACGAACCACCAGCCCCACCGCCTGTGTTCCTCCGCCACCCCCACCCCCACCCCCGCCCCCACCCGCGTCGAGTTTTCTTTGTTTGACGAGGCCCCACCACCGCCCCCCACAACCACCATCCCCACCCAAGCCCCTTCGATCGCACCAGCGAACTCCCGCGAGCTCTAAAAAATCGACTAACCCAATTTTGAAATTTAATCTACTATGATTTAAGTGTGGAATATAAAAGGGGAAAACCATAAGCATTGCGAGTATGGTGTTGAGCGTGCCATGGCGGATCTGAAGGTGCAAATCGGACAAAGGAAACTTCGCAACCAAGACAATAAATCAGAGTAAGCAGTGGCAATCTATTTTCTTGCTGCGATAAATAAGTTGAGCATATACGAAAGAGTACTGCCTCTGGTGCGGCGCCGTGTACGCATCTGCTAAGAATTTGACGGTGCTGCGGTAGCGATGGCTATCGGCGGTGTGGAAGCAGATCTAGGAGGGTAGACGGTGTCGGCGGGGCGCGGTGGATGAGACGGTCGTAGGAGCGGCGCCGGCAAGGTGGACGACTACGGGGATGAAGCGAGAGGACGGGATGCAAGGATCCCGGTCTGAAGCCGTGGATGAGAGAGGTCGATCTCTTGTAATGGACGGCGGCGCTGGGGTATCAGCTCCCGCATGGTGGAGGAGGACGGCGGTGGATGGGGTGGCGGACGGCGGCGGACGCAGGAGGGTGGGGTGGAGAGGGTGTTTTGGCGCCCACGGAGTACGAATGGGGAAAAGGGAGGTAGAGAGGAAGGGGGGAACCATGTATTCAGGGCGCGCTTGTCTCAAATGTGAGGAAATTTACAAACTTAGCCCCCGTTTCAAATTTCTACAACATCACAGCAACACTAGTCGGTTGGGGATAGGACGGTAATCTTGCATACACCGAATATTTGCCGACAAGAGTTTGTTTTTGGCACCCACCATGTATGATTATGAATCCGGGAGGGAGTCGATTTCGGCCGAGGACACACTGTGTTTTGGCGCCCACCGTGTACGAATCCGGGTGAGAGGCGGTTACATCCCGTTTGGGTGAAATTACAAACCTACCCCTATCGAAACCTATAGAAATCCAGCATATAGGCTTTGTGTGGCAGGGATAGGCAGTAGTGATTTCCATCTCGCAGATTTTGGTTTCGGGAGGTTACTGTGACTTTCCCCGCTTCCTTCAAATTTTGCAGAGTGCACGTTTATCGTGCCAACTCAATTCGATTCCTGTTTGTATTCTATTTTTTTCGGGCGGGATCCATTTTCAATTGGAATTGCATTCTATATACATCATTTTTTATATATACTTTCAAAAGCACAACAAAGAATTCTGCTCCTTTATATGTATAATATGATTTACAAATACAACGATCTCGAAATCTTAAGGTTGAATTCGAATTTTTTTAACCAAATTATGTTCTACTAAAATGTATGGATCAGTAATAACTACATATTAAATAACATAGATGTGTGTGAATTCATATGAGTATGCATGTTTGATAGATCAATTTTGGTTCGAGTATGGATTACATGTATCATCATATCAAATTCAAATATTTGAATCCCTTTCTTGTTCACTCCTTTCACGCCCATCTCTCTCACATGCATGCTCCTTCAGGTAGCTATCACTCTATTTTCTCCAGCTCACCCGCACGCTCACTTCATGTTGCTTCTATCCTTGCAAACATGGTCTCTCGACGTCTCCCTTGAGAAGTGTCACACTCTCCCTATCATTATAAATTACACGGTTTTCATTATCTCTCACGTCTCTACTGTTCTCTGGTATCACTTGGTACCTAAGGTTTCTTTTTCACCGCCAAACACACAGTCTCCACTCGTCCTTCACTTTGTCTTTCTCTCTATGGGATTCGCTCACACACCCTATATATCTCTACATATGACTCATACCACTAAAATTACTCTCTCTATCTCTCCTGTAGACACAACATCTATTGCGGTCTCCTTTTCGTCTCCATCCCAGAATGACATTATTCATTTGTTTACCGATCAGACAACCCCGACTACAGTCTCCTCTCTCTCTCTCACACAGACACACACACACACAACTCCTGCTTCCACTCCCCTTCCCGACTAACGTGTCTCTCTCACACACACAAAACTCTCGCTTTCGCACCCCGACTCGTATTTCTCTCACAAGCATTTATCGACTAGCTAGCCTCTAGATAGGTTCATATACCCGCACACTCGTGCTTCCACCATCGCATACATGTCTCTCTCCCGCTCCTTGTATCTATGTAGATTTTTCTTCCCTTCTTGAGACACGCCCTCTCGATCGTGCACACACACACTATCGCCTCATTTTAAGCTGATACGTATCGCACACACACTCCTTGTGTCTTTGTCACACATGCACTCCATCCTCCTCCACTCGCCCTCTCTCTCACACACACATGGGCTTTTTGCAACAACTAGCAAGATGCCCATGCATTGCACGGAACATCAAGATGCATTTGTATGAGTAGTTTATCTTGTGGGGGAAAGGATGAACGAGGGAAGGCCTTATTTGCAAATGTGGAGAGGGGTGTGGGTATCTTTTTGCAAAATTGCCATAGTTTCCTTCCTATCCGTCAAATATAGATTGGACGGCCTATATTGCAGGATGGCTGGCACACGATCATCACCCACAATGCTTATTATAAGAGTAGGGATAAAAATAGAGTTGGTGATGATGGTGGGCCTGCCATCCTGCAATGTAGGTCATCCAATTTATATCTGACGGATAGGAAGGAAAATATGGCAATTTCCCCGCACTCTTCACCACATTTGCGGATAAGGCCTTCCCTCGTTCATCCTTTTCTCCCACAAGATCTTGATGTTCCGTGCAACACACGGGCATCTTGCTAGTAAGAGTAGAAATTAGACATATACCACTTCTCGAATCTTGAAACCAACAACATTCCTCCCTTATCTCATCAAAACCGCCAAAGGAATATATTTTGAGTGAAACATAACATATTTTTAGTGATATACGTATTTCAAAGCTAGAATTTTTTCCTATCAAATCGGTGAATATGTATTAATCCAGTGGCGGAGATAGGCCTGGGGCAGCTAGGGCTATAGCCCCAGGCCTAGAAACAACTTCCTTTGTAATTTCTTCATGCAAAGCATAGAAAATCATAGAAGTTTATCACTCAACATAGCACAGCCCCAGGCGTAGTCTGCATCTAGCTCCGCCATTGTATTAATCTACTTTGATCGTGTGGCAACGCATTGGCACATTGCTAGTAGTTATTATAATTTTTTGGACACCAGACAAACGGTGGAGTACATATACGAATAGAAGAGGCGCACACACGCAGTCAGCCTCTCGCTGTCTCGCACACATGAGTGTTACGTAAAGGCGACATTAACAAATAAACCCTAAAACCCTAAGGGCACGATTGCTGCATTAGCCGGTACCGGGTACGTGGTGGAGCACCTTTGTAGGAATAGTCAGCTCGCGTGATAATTTGATCTGTAGGAGTTGATGGTCGGGACCACAGGTGAACGACTTGGAGCGCGGTGGCTCGCCAGTTGCCACAGATCGAGTAACCACGTTTAAAATATCGCTTTTTAGAGGGGTTAAGAGTTCCGATTTTCAATGGCGCGTTATAAGTAGTAAGTAGATTTTAGAACGATTGGTATGGAGCGAAAATGGAATTCATAGTACTACGTACCTCCTTGGCGTATGGTTGTATGGTTTTTTTTTGCCATGGAGGTTGTATGGGTTTATGTTGTGAGATGTTGAACCTGGTAGTTCTAGGTCAAATACTATGGTTTAGATTTAGATGATGGTTTTCTTTAATTAGAATCGGAAGGGGAAACCCTTCTTCGATTAAAAAAACTACTACCTCCATTCTGGTTTACTAGTCCCCATCGTACTTTGGGTCAAAGTTTGTCCACGAACTTTACTTGTAAAATGTGAATGGAAAACGAGATTTTGTTATACCCAAACAAAAATCGACTAGAGGGAGTGATTGCTCTGACACGGACACGACCTCTCATAGCGCAGGCATTGAACCGGCGCACCAGCCAAGAGGGCTGC
Source organism: Triticum dicoccoides (assembly GCF_002162155.2). Classification (NCBI taxonomy): domain Eukaryota; kingdom Viridiplantae; phylum Streptophyta; class Magnoliopsida; order Poales; family Poaceae; genus Triticum; species Triticum dicoccoides. The sequence continues at coordinate 410,096,660 of NC_041386.1, forward strand.
ACTCGCTGCAGGCCCGGCTGAGCACACCTCCTCGCCGCGTGCAACCAGCTTAAGATTGCCCGCCTGCCTTCATTGAATCTGCGCGTGTGCCGGCAACACGTCCTTCCGCGAGCCAGCAGGCATTTTAGAACACAAAAAATTACTAAAATATAATTAATTTACGCATGGTCTTGACTTGTTATGCTCGCACTGGTAGCAGGAACTAGTAGAGGATTTTCTTTATTTATAACTCTCCTCACATTTTTTGGCTTTGAAGTGAATCATGGCTGTGGACATTATGTATGAATGTCAGATATCTGTCAACATGAGTTTGATGTGGAAGTTGAACTTGGAATGTCGGGCTTGCGCGTGAACTATACCATGTCCAATGCTTCATCTGTTATTGTTTGGAAAGTAATTGCTATTATTACATGACCCGAAAAAAACATTTTGTGCCACATCAATAGATGCACGGACATCACAACAGGCATGCTGACTGGATAAACATTTGAACCTAGCTATTATGAAGGAAATTTTGTATTAACAACAGTTTTAGATAGCAGGAGACGCCTAGCCTGCTCTGCCTCTGCTAGCTTATTTCTAGCTTCTTCCATCTCTTCTTTGGCTTGGGTAAAGAGAGCATCTGATTGCTCTTTTCGCTTCTTCAGGAACTCAGCTACATTCTCAAGGGCCGTTGCATGCTTTCTTTCACCCTTTCCTAATGCCACAAGGACACAAATAGCTGACGACTCCACCTGGCTTGTGTGTAATCCAGCATCAGCTTCATTTTGGAAAAATGATCTTGAGGTTGACCATACTTCCCTCCTCGCAGGAACTGCATCCTGAGATGAAGTTACTTATTTTTTAGATCAATACTCAAAGCAACCTAGATCCATTTAGTAGAAGCCAGATAAACATAACTCAGAGAAGTGAATTCAAAAGGAAAAAATAAATAAAAACAGACTACAAGGTGAGAACACCCACTTCCTACATCAAGCTAAAAACGAAAGCATTAGGACGATTAAGACTCTTCATATTACACATCGAAGAACACGAGGCTACATGAAAGTAATTGAAAGGGTGTTACTTACTGTCGGTGTCAAAACCGGCGGATCTCGGGTAGGGGGTTCCGAACTGTGCGTCTAGGCCGGATGGTAACAGGAGGCAAGGGACACGAAGTTTTACCCAGGTTCGGGGCCCCTTGATGGAGGTAAAACCCTACGTCTTGCTTGATTAATATTGAAGATATGAGTGTACAAGAGTAGATCTACCACGAGATCAGAGAGGCTAAACCCTAAAAGCTATCCTATGGTATGATTGTATGTTGTGATTGTTGTCCTACGGACTAAAACCCTCCGATTTATATAGACACCGGAGAAGGTTAGGGTTACACAAGGTCGTCTACAAAGGAGGAGATATCCATATACGTATTGCCTAGCTTGCCTTCCATGCCAAGTAGAGTCCCATCCGGACACGAGACAAAGTCTTCAATCTTGTATCTTCATAGTCTAACAGTCCGGCCAATGGAGATAGTCCGGCTGTCCGGAGACCCCCTAATCCAGGACTCCCTTAGTAGCCCCTGAACCAGGCTTCAATGACGACGAGTCCGACGCGCAGTTGTCTTCGGCATTGCAAGGCGGGTTCCTTCTCCGAATACATTACAGAAGAAGTTGCATACGAGGATAGTGTCCGACCCTGCAAAATAAGTTCCACATTCCACCGTAGAGAGAATAATTTTTCCACAGATCTAATTTGCTGGCTTGTTTTGACAGCATGACATCATGTCATGGCCCGGTGATTATTCGAACCGTTTCTCTTAACCAGCTCCACACATAACGCGAGGCGGTTTCTTGACACGTCTTGCCGAAGCGGAGATCGTGTTCCCCTAATTACGGGATTCTCATTAATGCGGTTCGTGGGTAGCCCAACCGTGTCTAGGACTCCTAGATTATAGGTAAGTCCTAAACAGGTACGGAGAGGATGCTTCATATTCACCCTCTTTATAAGGGGACAAGGTTTTCGCTTTTTCCCTCCCGTGCTCAATCAAACCCTTCCCCCGCCTCGAGTTCTAACACCCAAAGCCGAGGTCAGGTGCTCCGAATCTTCAACCATGTCCGGATCCAGCCTTGAAGGCCAATGGATGCCCTCCTCCGTTACGGAAGAGGACATTAAGAAGTTGAGGGAGGCCAGATATCTGACCTCCGAGGTGTCGAATCGGCTGCCTGCTCGAGGGCAGGTCGTCCCTACTCCCGAACCCAACGAGAACGTTGTGTTCTCTCCGACTTCCTCCGAGGTCCAGGCCCCACTCTGGATCCTTTCGTCAGGGGCTTGATGTTCTATTATGGGTTAGATTTCCACGATCTGGCCCCGGACTCCTTTCTCCACATCACGACATTTATTGTCGTGTGCGAGGCCTTCCTCCGTGTTACCCCTCACATTGGCCTGTGGATCAAGACCTTTGAAGTAAAGCCGAAGATGATTGAGGGGCAACAAGCAGCGTGCGGAGGTGCATCAATAGGCAAGATGGCAGGAGCTCCATGGCCGAGAGGTTCCGTTCCAGAGGTGCCCGAATTATGGCAACGGGAGTGGTTTTATGTCACGGCTCCCAGAAGTGCCAAGTGGGCGGCTGCCCCCGCTTTTCGCTCGGGACCCCACCACAACTGATGTCAAGGATTAGCAGGGGTCTGAGCTGGGGTCCAGCCAAGGACGTGCCTATACTGCAAAGCTGCATCCAGGATCTCTTCGAGGGGGATTTCAATTTGGTTGTGGTGATACAAGTTATGCTGGTTCGCCAAGTCCAGCCTTGCAAACGCCGGCCCCTACGCTTGTGGGAGTTCAACCCAGAGGGAACACGTGCCATTCAAAGTTTCGTCGGCCTGACGCACGAGGAGATGTACAAGTCATTCTTCGGACCTCAAGTGGAATGTCCGGATATCACCGAGGACGTGGGCCTGAGAAGTAACTGCGCTGCCGAACATGTAAGAAATCCCCTGGCCGAACACACTGTTTTTTTATTCGAAGTTATTTATGAGAGTTCGCCTTTTGACCAGGACTGGCTAACAAAGGCGAAGATGATTCAGTGTTTGGCCCCCCTCCCTGAGTGTTTGGAAAATCCGGTATTGGAGAAGATGCTCGAGGTTGCACCTTGCCCGGAGCCCTTGAAGGAAGATACCGAGGGAGATAATACGGGCGGACGCGGGCCCCTACCGCTATCCGCTCCAACCGAGGGAACGGGCGTCTCCAAGAAGGAGGACGATCGGGGGAGGAAAAGGACTGCTTCGGAGGATCCGGAAGCCGAAGCCTCCAAACAGGAGAAGAAGTCTCCCACAGAGGGTC
>NC_041386.1:410100409-410218118 GCF_002162155.2 Triticum dicoccoides
AAGTCCGTGAGGGATCAGCCCTCCAACGAGTCGTAAGTGATCCAAAATATTTTAATAGTAAGAGTATGTTATCTTTTTCCTCCGAGAGAACAACCACTGCATATATCTTGCAGTTCGGGCCTCAGCCCCTCTCAAATGAGTTCATCTTTGGGGGATCTTCTTCCAGAGATGATGGAGAGCGAAACGCCTCCCCCGGACTCCTCCGCTCCAGAAGCAGGCGACCCTGAAGTGTTGTCGCGGAGGGCCTCTCCGGATCCGGTGAGGCCAGAAGATAGCCCGTGGACCCCAGAAGTCCTCAGTGTCCGGCTCACGAAGAGAGCATACGAAAGAGTCCGGCACCGCCTGGTGTGCGGTCGGACGTTCTAGGCGAGTTGGTGGGGCGAGCAGCCATCTCAGAAGAGCATCATATGTTGATGGGTATGGTGATGGAGAGAATCTCGTCCGCTGAAAGTGGATTACATGAAGCTTTGTGGTATATGAGATAATATGACAGGCTTTTTGTCGGGTTGTGGAGCTCGGCAGATGCGTATATGGATTTGGCGGCGAGCGCTGCCGATGCGGCCAAGTACTTCCAAGGTTAGACAGATCGTGAAGTGGTCAAGCTATTCTGGATGCAATTCCACGTTCTAGAGCGACCGCTTTCATTGACTGACCAGCTAGTTGAATGGGCCAAACTGAATAGGTTGTCCGGACTCGCCATGAGGTCTGTTGTGGATCAGCTATGGCCGGAAGAGCCTAAGCCGAACAACTATTTCAGCTTGGTGCAGCAGTTCCTTGATGCGGTGCCGTGCATTAATGCGATTAAGTGGTCGGTGTGCATAGAAGGCTCGCGGATGGCCCTTGCCCGTGTTAAAGCATACTGGGCGGAGATGGACGCTAGCACTGTTGCGGCGTAGGGTTCGGCCATAGGCCATGTGGCTGTCGAACACTATTTCGAGCAAGTTCTCGAGGGTGCTCGTTTAACAGAGGCCCAGTGCTCGAAAAATATTATGTTTGAGTGATATCTATTCTCATTGTAAACATAATGCTTTTATGAAGTTTTTATTAGGCTATGTTTATACTTTTACCTGAAAGTAGTATGATGCCTCCAGTGCGGCCGTTTATGTATACATGTGTATAACCTGAAAGATTGCAGCTGTCGGCTTCAACCCCCATGCATATAATGCGGAGGTGCTCGCAAAAAATGCGTGTTCACACTTAACCCAACGTCTTGGTCCTAATAAGGAGGTGATAGAACAGCGAGCGAGGCAACCGGACTATAATGCTTTAACACTTTCACTTAGCCATAGGAGTTTGACAGTGGGGCTACTAGATAGCCCCTGGTGGCTCCGCACTCTCCCGATCGCGGGGTCGTATATGCCTGGCCGGAAAACGGCCCTTCATTAAGGCAGAGGAATTCTAGCATTCCGATAGGTCATCGAGTGGTTGACCAGTCTCACGCTATATCATGACAGTCAGTTTTCGGCTTTCTCTACTTAGGCGCTCGTCCGGATGAACCAGGGCACAATCGCAGTAGTTCTCCTGGTGCTGCCTTAGCCAGTAAAGCGGAACGTAAGGCACCAAAACACAGGAGCGGGGCAAACCCAACATTTGACCAAAGACAATGATTCGGAGCTGATGCATATAAGGCCGAACTCGCGACGCCGAACATTCCCTAAGGTATTCGGTCTTTATGGTATAAACCGGGCCGAAATAGTGCCGCTTGTAAGAAGCCCCTTGTGTCCAGGTACGTGCATTATTCTGACGTGGCCACATGCCAAGACATCAGCATCCTTCTCAATTGCGTTGAGAATTCGGTAGATATGTATCAACAAGAGACAGTAAAAAAGGTTTACGCAGGGTCTTAATCTAAAAAGAATCCTTGGAGCGGGTCCCTGCTACATGTCTGCGTCTGTGTCTCCATAGTGTCGTATCCTGGACGGGTGTAGCATGATAATTATCTGTAAAAGAGAGGTGCTTAGGTAAAAAAGCTGTCATGCAAAAAGTAGTTTTTAAATAAACCATGTATAATTCAAGGTGAGTAAGAATTGCCACTTGTCTGCGCACGCTGAGCTCCTTGTATAGGGGTGTGATTATTGATCCGGTATAAATTGCATATAGCGGCACCGGACTCGTCTAACCATGTCCGAGTTCCTGACAACCTGCTAAATGTTTTAGTTGGTGAGGCCGTTTTTAGTGTGCGGCTGTCAAGGCAGCCGCACGCTCTTCGGCACGCATAAATCGCTTAACATTTCCATTCACTGTAATAATGCCACGTGGACCGGGCATCTTGAGTGTGAGGGAAGCCTAGTGTGGTATTGCATTAAAGCGAGTGAAAGCTTCACGTCCGAGTAGTCCTTGATAGCCACTTTGGAATAGAGTGATGTGGAAGGTTACATATTCGCTACGGAAGTTATCGGGGAGGCCGAATATAACTTTTAGTAGCAGGGAGCCCGTGCAACGAGCCCCTGGGCCTGGCGTTACTCCTTTGAAGGTAATATTGCTATGGTGAATTTTTGTTGGGTCTATCCCCATTTCGCGGATTGTATCCTAGTAAATCAGGTTTAGACTGCTGCCACCATCCATCAGGACTCGTCTGAAGTGGTATCCATCAATTATTGGGTCTAATACCAGGGAAGCCCATCCTACATGCCGGATACTTGCTGAGTAATCACGATGGTCGAAAGTGATCGGTTGAGACGACCAGTGGCAGGACTCCGCTGTGACAGGCCTTCTGGCGTATTTTTCTAGGAGTGTCGTTTTGTTTCTTCCATTGGTCACGTGCAACATGTTTACTGTTTTGACTTCTGGTGGAAATTTCTTTTGTTCCCCAGCGTCTCCCTTGAGAGGCTCATCCTCATCTTCGCTTGGTGTATCCTCCCCCTTGTGTACGGCATTGAGCTTGCCGGACTACTTCAAGACCCAAATTTCTCTATGGGTATGATTGGCTGGTTTGCCAGGGGTGCTATGGACCTGACATATTTGGTCCAAAATTTTATTCAGGCTGGACAGTTTGTCTCTGGCGCCTTTAGAGGGCGGCTTCTGACCTAGCCGATAGCTTTGGAATCTGGCGTTTACTGCCGTGTTCTTCGTGCTGTCTCCTTTGTTCCGGTGTTTGTTATTGCTGTTGCGCCGTGATTTCCCGTTTCCATCTCTAACTTCGGATGTACTAGGGTCGCTGGTGCTGCATCTGGCTAGCCAGCTGTCCTCACCCGCGCAAAAGCAGGTCATGAGGCTTGTTAATGCTGCCATCGTTCTCGGCTTTTCTTAGCCGAGGTGTCGAGAAAGCCATTCATCATGGACGCTATTCTTAAAAGCTGCCAAGGCTTCAGCGTCCGGACAGTCGACAATTTGGTTCTTTTTAGTAAGAAACCTATTCCAAAGCTTTCGGGCTGACTCTCCGGGCTGTTGAGTTATATGACTCACGTCATCCGCGTCCGGAGGTCAGACATAAGTCCCTTGAAAGTTTGCCCATAAAGCGTCTTCGAGCTCTGCCCAGCTTCCAATGGAGTTTTCGGGGAGGCCTTTGAGCCAATGACGGGCTGGCCCTTTGAGTTTGAGTGGTAAGTACTTGATGGCGTGGAGATCATCTCCTCGAGCCATAAGGATGTGGAGGATATAGTCCTCTATCCAGACCCCCGGGTCTGTTGTTCCGTCGTATGCCTCAATGTTACAGGTTCGAATCCCTCTAGAAATTCATGATCCAGCACCTAATCGCTGAAACATAGGGGGTGTGCGGCACCCCTGTATCTGGGTGTACCGCGTTGTTCGGATGTTATATCGTATGCTGGGGCGTGCTTGCATGGTCCATAGATGGATCTGATTGGGCTGCTCTTTTGGTGCAAGCCCCTGCGTGAATCGCGTATTGTCTTGTGAGTGGCATTATTGGCCGCTCTATGTTGGCCGTGAGGTCGTCTATCCAGCCAGGTGGCTGTTTTGATTTTTGGTTGCGAGGGGTCTGAGGCCTCCTCGTTGAATTCAGGTAGCAATTTCCGCTTTGGGTAGCTCTTGGTGGGGAAATTGTCGCTGTACTTTGCTGCTGTGTTGAGTACTTTGCTCCATCTGATTTGGAGTGTGTCATGGGCAGCCTTGAGCCTTTGCTTCTGCTTTTTTAGGCTCCTCGCGGTGGCAACAAGCATTTGACGGGCATTCTTCTACTCCGGGTGCCTGTCCGGTGTTGTGTCGTCCGGACTATTATCTTTGACAGAATTGGTTTGTTCGGTTTGATTCTCCGTATTGCCATGGTCCGGCAGTGATTCACCCTGATCCAACGTTGGGTCTGTGTGATTGTTATTTCTGGCGAGGCAGGATTTGGGGCGGGCCGCTTTGACTGCTTCTCGAGGGAACAAGCCTTCAGTGCGTCCTTTCGTTCCTCGTTGTCTTCTTCTTTTGTGTGTCCACCATGTATATGTCATACGACGAGGTGGCTTTCCAGTGCCCTATAGGTGCTGGCTCATGTTCGTCTCCTACATCGTCATCCATACCGTCGATGTCTTCGGAGTCGAAGTCGAGTATGTCGGTTAAATCATCGACAGTGGCTACAAAGTGGGTGGTGGGTGGGCGTCGAATTTCTTCGTCGTCCGTATCCCAGTCTTGTTGGCCATAATCCGGCCAGGGCTCTCCTGACAAAGAGAGAGACTTTAGTGAATTCAGAATGTCGCCAAAGGGCGAGTGCTGAAAGATATCCGCAGCGGTGAATTCCAAGATCGGTGCCCAATTGGATTGGATTGGCAGGGGCACGGATGGTTTGGGGTCCGGAGCAGAGTCCGGCACCTTGGATTCACGGGCTGCGAGAGGATTATGCTGGTGTTTGGCTCGATTGCCGTCGAGACTGCAGCCCTTAAGGCAGTGTCTAGCCACCCGTCCTCGATTAGCGCAGCTGGCTCTGAGATAAGGGTCGGAGCTGATGCGGGTGCGGCCTCTGGGATACCGTCCGATGGCAGAGCTAGGTCATACCCATCGTGATAGTGCGGCGCGCCTGGCTGTGGCTCGAATCCGTCGAAGATCAAGTCCCCACGGATGTTGGCCGTGTAATTCAAACTTCCAAATCTGACCTGATGGCCAGGGGTTAGCTTTCAATCTGCTCCATATGGCCAAGCGAATTAGCCCACAGTGCTAAGCCGCCGAATACGAAGATCTATCCGGGAAGAAAAGTCTCACCCTGGACCGCATCCCTATCAATGATAGTAGGAGCCATCAAGCCTAACGGTGACGACACAGAGGAACTCTCAATGAAAGCACCAATGTCGGTGTCAGAATCGGAGGATCTCGGGTAGGGGGTCCCGAACTGTGCGTCTAGGCCGGATGGTAACAAGAGGCAAGGGACGCGAAGTTTTACCCAGGTTCAGGCCCTCTTGATGGAGGTAAAACCCTACGTCCTGCTTGATTAATATCGAAGATATGAGTGTACAAGAGTAGATCTACCACGAGATCAAAGAGGCTAAACCCTAAAAGCTAGCCTATGGTATGATTGTATGTTGTGATTGTTGTCCTACGGACTAAAACCCTCCGGTTTATATAGACACCGGAGAGGGTTAGGGTTACACAAGGTCGGTTACAAAGGAGGAGATATCCATATACATATTGCCTAGCTTGCCTTGCACGCCAAGTAGAGTCCCATCCGGACACGAGATGAAGTCTTCAATCTTGTATCTTCATAGTCTAACAGTCCAGCCAATGGAGATAGTCCGGCTGTCCAGAGACCCCCTAATCCAGGACTCCCTCACTTACCAAAGCTCGTTTTACAGGTTCGGTGCAGCTCCTCTTTAACTTGCCATGCTCCTTGAAGATGTCCCGAATATCCCGTGTTTGTCTTCATTGATCCTCTTCATGTTCGCACTCGTGGTTTTAAAAATCTCAACATGGCAAGAAAAATATACTACAAGTAATACTCGTGCATCTTGTGGGCAACATTAAAGCACTCGTCTACCATGTTAGAGCATCTCCAACAAGATAAACTACTCATACAAATGCATCTTGATGTGTGCAACGCATGCGTATTTTTCTTGTTCTAAAAACCTTTCCATCATTTTCCACACTACTGGCTGCAGATGAAAAACCTACCCAAGCACAGCGCGATATAGGAGCGACGCACAATTACGAGCAGATATTCTGTTGGACAATGGAGGCTATAACCAATTACTTTTACGGGAACAATAGCACCCAGGAAATTTGAAGGGTAGGTATGAACAAAATTGGAACTGCACATGTACTACTAAGTGATTCAATACACACATTACCAATCGAGGAGGAGAACGATGGTCGCGGCGGCCTCTGTAAGTCATGGTCGGCAACAGGAGTCAGTTCATTATCCATGACGGTGGTACTTCTTCTCTTGGCGTCGGCTTCCAGGAAGCAGATCCGAGACCGTGGAAGACGATGCCGGGGAAGAGGCTCCGTGTACGACGATGGTGGACCGGCTCCAGTGCGGCGTACGAGGTCGTTGATGAGGCAGATGCGCTGCGGTGGACGAGTGCGCCGATGTAAAGGGGAGGAGCACGAAGGCAGCGGTGCCGTGGAGAAGTCTATTTTGCAGTGGGGATAGAAATTGGGGAGTATTCAGGTGTACTACTCTGGGTGCCGGGTGGGGTTGGCTGGATAGGGTGAACCTGAAGTTATTAAATTAGCCCCCTACCAAGCGTCATCCGTAGGCCTATTCCGAAGGCTATGATGGTAACTTACCACTGCTCGAATCAGGGTCGCAGGAGATTTTCCCGCCGACCTCAAAATTTTGTGACACTGGACTCCCCATGTGGCATGTTGAGTGATTGGCTAAGAAACTAGCGAGTAATGAAAGTGCATTATATCGACTAGAGGGGGGTGAATAGGCGATTTTTATGAAATTCTTCACTAAGGAATTTGCCGATGAGGAAATTCCTTAGCGAAGAACTACTAGCAGCGGAATAAGTACTCAAAAGTAAACATAACAGAATACACGCATGGTCATCATGATGAAATGAAGACAGGCACAGAGTACAGGTAGCATAAGCACAGGATGAAGACAAACAGACTGAAGAAATTGAACTGAGGAAATTGAGAAAGTCTTCAGTCAAAGTCTTCAAACACAGATATGAACAAGCACACAACAAAGTTATGAGGAAATGAAAGAGTTGAGGAAATAGAACCAGTAAGCTTGGTGAAGACAATGATTTGGTAGACCAGTTCCAACAGCTGTCTCAGTTGTACGTCTGGTTGGAGCGGCTGAGTATTTAATCTCGAGGACACACAGTCCCGGACACCCAGTCCTGAACACGCAGCTCAGGACACCCAGTCCTCACCGTATTCTCCTTGAACTAAGGTCACACAGACCTCGTCCAATCACTCGTGGTAAGTCTTTAGGCGACTTCCAAACCATCACAAACTCGGTCACTCGGCGATCCACAATTCCTCTTGGATGCTCTAGACCATGACGCCTAACCGTCTGGAAGAAGCACAGTCTTCAAAGGTAACAAGCATCGGATCCTTGCAGGATCAATCTCTCCAGTGATGCTCAATCACTTGGGGTTTGTAGGTGTTTGGGTTTTGGGTTTTTCCTCACTTGATGATTTTCGCTCAAAGTCGTCAGAGGATGGGTTGCTCTCAAATGACAAGTGTCAGTTTCTCTCGGAGCAGCCAACCAGCTAGTGGTTGTAGGGGGCGGCTATTTATAGCCTAGGGAGCAGCCCGACATGATAAGACATAAATGCCCATCAATGATATGACCGTTAGGTGGATAGATATGTTGGGACAGCTGGCGCATAGCACAGCAACGGTCGGAATTTTGAGTAGCAAAATCCTCAGGGCTATCATGTTCCCCACTGTGTAGGAAATCCGCACTGGCGAATTCCTAACTCCTCAGTCAGAACAAATTCCTCAGAGACCAGAAGAACTTCGTCTCTGTCACTGAAGAAATTGACTAAACTGTATGAGATTTCCAATGGCTTCACTTGAAGGAATTGGTAGGTGTAGGATTTTGAGATGAGCATCACATGGAAATTTTTCCTTAGTATTTCCTCGACCCCCTTTAACAGTACGGTGTTTCCTATGACTCAAGAAAGAGAAAATGAAACTACGAAAACAAAAGTCTTAACGCTTCATGTTTCTCGAATGAATACCAAGTCTTCAAGGTCACATCAATTTCTTCACTTTCAAAGTCTTTAGAAAGCCTTCAGTGATTCAAAGTCTTCAGTCGAAGAACTTCATTTTTAGGGGTCGACTTTCTCTGTAAATATCAAACTCCTCATAGACTTATAGACCTGTGTACACTCACAAACGCATTAGTCCCTTAACCTATAAGTCTTCAATACTCCAAAATCACTAAGGGGCACTAGATGTACTTACAATCTCCCCCTTTTTGGTGATTGATGACAATATAGGTTAAGTTTTCAATTGGGATAAACATATGAAGTGTAAATACTGATATTGAGGAATTTGATTGCAAGATATAGAAGTACTCCCCCTGAAGATGTGCATAGTGAGGAATTTGCTTTTGAAGCAATGCACACTTGAAGAGTTGAATCATGGAGATCTCCCCCTATATCTTGTAATTCATACACGCATTTGACATATCACAATGAAGAATTTGAAATGCATGATGAAATATGGTGACTGATGTAATTCAGCATGCGTGCATTAGAATATATGAGGAATAAGCTTGCAGAAAAACATATCAAAAGTATCAGAGCACCATCAGGTTTAAGTTTACAACTCGATCCAATAAAGTCTCAGAAGAACGAGAGTTGTAACTTAACAAAAAAACGCCCATATAGAAAGACCCGCTTGAAGACTAACTCAAAATTCTCCCCCTTTGTCATCAAATGACCAAAAGGATCGAATATGAGGACTAACGCCCCTGAAGAATATCAAGTTGATGAAGGAGCGCCAGCATTGTTTGGGTCGTTTGTTGTAGTAGGGCCTGTCGTAGTGTCGTCCAAGTCTTCATTTTCATCAGTGTCGCGCGATGAAGAATATGAGCTGGCCACCAGAGAAGGAACTTTGACCTTCTTGAATTTCTTCGGTGCAGGTGCAGACCAGTCAAAATCTTCATTGAGACCCATTTTCTTCAGATCTTCTTCACCATACAGATGTGACAGGATTGCCCAGGTGCGACCGAAGACTTGATGGAGGTAGTAATGGTTTTTCTTCACTACATTGTGTGTAGCAGTCATGTTGTGAAGAAATGAACCAAACTGACGCTTAACCCATTTGAGATTTCGATCCACCTTCTGGTGAAGACTAAGCAAAAGTTCACGGTTAGTCATCACGCGTAGAGTAGCGGCTTGAGGAGTGGACTTGGGTGCATTGGCAGAGTCATGTGTGGCAGAGTCATCATTGGTGGAATACGAAGCAGCTTTGCGAAAATTGACCATCCAATGGACGAATGCCTTCATCTATAACAGCTGGTGCCTTGCCCTTTCCATCAACTAAGGAATAGGTATGCTTGAGGATTTCAATTGGGGGCAAGAAGCTGAGGTGATTCTGAAAATCAGCTTTGTAGTTGAGTGAAGACCTTGTCCTGAGGAATCTCATAATCCAAGGTGCATAAGGCTTCAGCTCAAACAGAGACAGTGCAACATTTGCTAGAGTCCTCATGAAGAAATCGTGATAATTGACAGGAATGCCATGAACGATGTTGAATACTAGATTCTTCATGATGCCAACAATTTCCTCATCAGATGAGTCGTGGCCTTTGATAGGACTCATTGTCCTCGTAAGAATACGATAGACAGTCCGGGGCACGTAAAGCAATTCCTTCATGAGGAATTTGGTTCCTGGTGCCTGACCTGGCTTCAAAGGCTCCATTAGAACCTGCATGTAGTGATTTGTAAGCTCAGGTTCACTGTAGATGCAACGAGCGTCTTCAAGGGGAGGACTGAGTGGTAAGGCACGAAGCAATTCAGAGGCTGGTGCAGTGTAGTGAGTATTTTCAGACATCCAGTCCAGCACCCATGAATTCAGATCTTCAGAATCTCCTGTGATGTGCAGCGTTGCATAAAATTGAAGAATCAGTTCTTCATTCCAATCGCAGATGTCAGAGCAAAAGTTTAACAGTCCAGCGTCGTGAAGAACACTAAGGACTGGTGCAAAGCACGACAGAGATTCCATATCCACGTGTCGATGGAAACGACACCTATGGGATCACAAGAATCCCTACTGTGGTTAGCGGGGCGCGGGGTCGTGAGAAGAGCATATCAAACAGATAGCACACGGTTCGTTTATCCAGGTTCGGGCCGCGAGGATGTGTAAAACCCTACTCCTGCTTTGGTAGATTGTATATCTGTGTTCTTCAGCTAGCCATGGGGTGTGAGGAGCTCCAAAAAGTTGAATCCTTCCTCTGGTCGCCTCGGGCCTCCTTTTATAGAAAAAGAGGTTGCCGTAGTGGCACACAGGAGGTGGAAAGCGTACAGTGATGCGAGGTTATCCCTCGCATTACATGACAAGGCGTATTTAATGCATCTTGCTTAGGTGTCCTTGCTTTATTGGGGACGGGGGAGAAACCTGTCTCGTCCGTCGCCGCTCCTTCTTGTGTCGACACGCGCCCTGGCCAGCGACGCCTACGATGCCATGTAGGTAGGCAGGCAGCTGAGGTGGCGTAGTGGTGGATCTTCACGAAGATCTGCATGCCGCCATGCAGGTGCCTGCCCAGCTGGTTGGGTCGGCAGCTGCATGCGAACGATGGTGGAGGTTTAGTCGGCATGGGCCTGATGGTGGTCCTACGGATGTCCTCGGCAAGGGCCTTGCCGGGGCCCCGGCAAGGGTCTTGCCGAGGCGCCTGCTGTCATCCCCGGCAAGGCGCTTGCCGGGGGCCTTGTGGTCTTCCTCGGCTGGGATCCCGCCAAGGGTTGTCGTCTCCTTAGTGCATATCTGATCTTGAATGTCTTCACAAAGATCTGCATGCCGCCACGGGGATGTCTCCCGAATCCTTGCCCTTTGGGGGCAGTGGACTCAAGGGTGGTTTGCTCCGTAAGCGCGGGACGAGTCGCCGCGGCAAGGGTCTTGCCGGGGCCGCTAGAAATGTCTCCCGGCAAGGATCTTGCCGGGGGAGTCCGCTTCATCCCCTTTGCTCTTCGTGGTCTTGGGCTTGGCGTCGTTCTAGTTCTCTTGAGCTTTGGTCTTACCCTGGCTCACCTCCCTTGCCTTGCTTGGTGTGGTGGTGCCCGTGGCTCAGACTGCCTGTGCATAGTTATAGGGGTACAAAAAGTGTACCCCTCTTTTTGTACCGCGGTAAGATTCTTCGCGTGCTGCGGTTCCCACGACTCCCACGTGTGGCGCAGCATGGGGAGGTGCATGTGACGTGGGGAGCATGCGTGGGGTTGGTTCCCGCAGGCATGCGTCACATCATAGTAAAGGGGCGGTTCGCGCCTTCCTCATAGACGGAGGGAGGCGTGGAGGCGTGGCCCATTTACTGAATGGGGTTGAGGCGCGGTCTTCCAGGCATCCACTCCCCACGATCACGGGGTGGGGAGTGGTCGTCTCACCCGTCCCCTCGGTTCTGCACGTCCGCCACGTGTCTCCCATGAGCCTGGGGTGGCAAACGATGGAGGCGGGAAACCGGGCCATCGCTGGTTGGGGCGGCGGGTCGGTCCTGGCTCCCTGCGCCTTACATATCTTGATTGTCCAAGCGGGGCGGCCGAGCCCCAACCCCAATCCTTTATAAAGAGCGGGAGGGGGGATGGCGTCCTGCATTCTTTCATCTTCTTCTTCCTTCAGCTTCTGCTCCTCCCTTCCATCCGTCATGGAGGGAATCCCGGTCCTTCAACAGTGGCGGCGAGGGTCGCCGCTCGACAACGCGTCCCTCCTTCTCCTGCGCCTGCGGTGGCAGAGCCAGCCACGAGGGGAAGGGGGAGGGGGCGAGGCCGGGGCGCTCGGGGAAGAGGAGGACGGGGCGGCGCGCCGGCCTCGCCTCCGCCAGCAGCTCCTCCTCTAATGGAGGGCCATGTTGGGGATGACCCTTGTGAGTTCTTCGTCAGGCTGCGCCAGCCGCCGCGCCGTCGCCTTCGTCTCCCGACTCCATTTGCGCGGGAGATGGAGCTGGATCTACCGGAATCGTTGCGGCTGCACATGAGGATCAGTGGCACCTGGGTCCGCGTCGACTTCCCCGCCCCTCACGTGATGTATCTTTGTCGGGGATGGAAGACGTTTGCTCATATCCACCGCTTGATAGAGGGGCTCACTCTCCATTTTAAGCTGATGGAGGGTGGCCTTCTCTTCGTCAAGGTCTTCGAGTGCTTTGGGACCCATGCAAGGTGCTGCGTGGAGAGCTCTTCTGATAGTGAAGACTCCTCCTCGGGCGGGAGTGACGAGGAGGACAGCGGTAGCAACGACGAGGGTAGTAGGCCGCAGGATGACGGGTCCGACTAGGTGTCGGGTGCCGCCCCATGCGGCACCGGTGACCCCATCGTCCGTGTCGCCGGCTCCTTGAACTTCTCAGGGTCGTCTCCTTGGGCAGCTGGCGTTGGGAGGTTGCGGAAGAGGAAGAGGGCGGGCCGCAATGCCGTCAAGTCGGAGTACGCGGGCACCGACCCCTTCGACGCATGCTGACGTCCTACCACCTCGTCTTCGAGCTCTGCTTCCGGCGCCGCCATCACCATCCAGCCTTTGGACGGCCAGCAAGATGTTCTCTTGGTGTCCTCTGCCACCCGTAGCTCGCCTAGGTGCTCCTTTTGTCCCTTTCGCCTCCTTGACCTGCCTCCTGAGGAGAGGGACAAGAAAGGGACTACGGGCACCTTATCTCTTTTTAGTTTGTAAGCCTTCGGGCCTTTGTTGAATTTAAAACTTGTAATCCCATCATTCATGTTTTTCATTCCCTATGGACTGTACCTGAGTGGAATGTTTTTTTAATGAAAAAGGGATGCTTGCCGGGTCATTTGTTTGCAGGTGGAACCCACAACAAGGAGTAAATCCTTGATATCTTCAAGATAAACATTTCCTGGCCCGGCAACAGGCCTTGCCGTCTCCCCACTTCGCTCGACCTTCCTCACGCCTTTGGCGGAGGAAGGGATCAGGCGGGTTCAGGCTCCTTGTTTCATCCTTTTGCTGCCGCAACTACGACCAAACTTGGCCCCAGGAACGAGCCCTAGGGCCTAGAGTTATGGGAGCACGGTAGCTTATGGGAAAACGAGGTTTCAGATACCTCAGTCCATAATGGAATGCATGAAAAGGGATGAAGAACTTATCTGAAGCTGCAATCCCTGGCAACCCTGGTTCGCCGTGGGTGAATCTTTGCTCTTGCAGCCCCCGGCAATACTGGCTTGCTGGGGGCTAGATGCTGGTCTGTTCCTCTTTTTTTCTCCCCAAGTGGTTCGGCACGAATATCTGTGTGTCCTGTGAACCAAAGAAGACAAAAGAAAGACAAAGAGACGCACACTCGACCTCTAAGCTAGGGGTTAGTCGCCGCTAAGCACTATCAACCCTAACCAAGGACGAGACTCGACCTAGCATGCATGCTATAACTTAGGGCGCCAGCGCTTCATTTATTTATGCTCAAGGTCTGTGCCTAGCTTTGTACAGAGGGTTACATGCGTCCTCGGCAAGGCTCGTACAAAAGGTGGCTTGCCGGGGGGGCCCGGCAAGCCGCGCCTCACGGGAAAAACTTGTGAAGATGCTCAATGTTCCAGGAGTTACTCACCGGAACGGCATCTTCGGTCTCCAGGCGGACTGCACCAGGCCTGGTGACTCGTATTACCCGATAAGGGCCTTCCCACTTTGGTGTCAACTTGTTGGAATTCTTGGCCGATTGAATGCGCCGAAGAACAAGGTCGCCTTCCTCAAAGCTTCGGGCATGAACCTTGCGGCTATGGTAGCGGCGCAAGGCTTGCTGGTAGGGTGCTGCTCTCACACCCGCCCGAAGACGATCTTCCTCGAGGAGCATTGCGTCATCTTGCCGCAATTGCTCTTGCTCAAGCTCGTCATAAGCGAGTACTCTAGGTGACCCGTATATGAGTTCCATGGGGAGAACTGCTTCTGCCCCGTATACCAGGGCAAAGGGTGTCTGGCCGGTGGCTCGATTTGGTGTCGTTCTGATTGACCAAAGAACCGCTGGCAATTCATCAATCCAGTGCCTTCCAGTCTTGTGTGCAGTCTGTCAAAGGTCTTTGTCCTCAGGCCTCGCAGTACTTCAGCATTTGCCCTCCCAGCTTGACCATTGCTTCGTGGGTGAGCAACGGAAGCGAAACAGACCTTGTTGCAGAGGTCTTGAATATATTGCATGAAGGTGTGGCTTGTGAACTGCGTGCCATTGTCGGTGATAACCCTATTTGGTACACCAAAACGGCACAACAGTCCTTTGAAGAACTTGACGGCTGACTGTGTTGTGACCCTCCTCACTGCTTCCACTTCTGGCCACTTTGTGAACTTGTCGATTGCAACGTACAAGTACTCGAAGCCCCCGACAGCGCGGGGGAAAGGGCCCAGTATGTCGAGCCCCCAGATCGAGAAAGGCCAGGAGAGAGGAATGGTTTGAAGGGCTTGAGCTGCCTGATGAAGCTTCTTTGAATGGACCTGACACGCTTCACACCTGGTGACTAGTGTCGTCGCATCCTGGAGGGCGGTGGGCCAAAAGAAGCCTTGCTGAAATGCTTTGCCGGCAAGCGCCCTTGACCCGATGTGGGATCCACATATGCCTCCATGTATCTCCTCCAATAGCCCCAGTCCTTCCTCTCCAGTGATACACTTTAATTTCACGTCGTTCGGCCTCTTTCTATACAGGACGTCATTGACGAACTGGTACATAGTAGAGCGACGGGCTACTTTTTCCGCTTCTTTCTGCTCCTCATGAAGTTCCCCTGTTTGGAGGAATCGGACGGTATGTTGTGCCCACGCTGGAGCCTGGGGCTCGACGGCAAGGACTAAAGGCATTTCCTCATCTATCGGAGCGGCTGTCTCCATGGCAAGAGCTTGATGCTCTGTCGGAGCTAGCTGTCCTGTGGCGGGATCAGTGTCTCCGGCAACATCCTTGCCGGCGGCTTCGGGGAGCTCGGCGGGAAAGTACTTGTCGGGCCCTGATTTCTCCTCTTGTTCTGCTTTGTTGATGGATCAATGGATGGCTGAGTTAGCCGAAGCACAAAGGTACCTGGTTCCACAGGTAGCTTGAGGGCAGCGCGTTTTGACAGGTAATCGGCGATATCATTCTCCGCTCGGGGAACGTATTCTGCCTGTATACCGTAAAAATGCTCTTCCAGCTTTCTCACTTCATCGATGTAGGCCTTCATCAACGGGCTCTGGTAATCCTTGTTGACTTGCTTGAAAACCAGTTGTGAGTTGCCTCTGACAACGAGTTTCTTGATTCCGAGGTCCGCTGCGATCCTAAGACCAGCAAGCAGCCCTTCGTACTCAGCCGTATTGTTTGTTGACACCTCCCTGGGGAAGTGCATCTGGATCACGTACTTGAGGTGCTCTCCGGTGGGCGCGACAAGAAGTACGCCAGCCCCGGCGCCCTGTAAGGAGAAAGCTCCATCAAAGTACATGATCCAGTCACAACTTGCCTCCTTGCCGGGGAGAGCAGTCTCTTGGGTTTCTTCGTCAGGCGTCGCGGTCCATTCTGCAACGAACTCCGCCAGGACCCGGCTTTGAATCATCGAGGTACTCTCAAACTTGAGGCCAAAGCTGGACAGTTCCAGTGCCCACTCTACGATCCTTCCCGTTGCGTCTGGATTGTGCAATATCCGTTGCAGAGGGAGGCGAGTGACGATAGTGATTTCGTGCACCTGGAAGTAGTGACGCAGCTTCCTCGAGGCCATAAGAAGGCCGAAGAGCAGTTTCTGCACAATGGAGTACCTCGATCTAGCCCCCTACAGGAGGGAACTAACAAAGTAGACCGGGTGCTGCATCATTTTCTTCTTTGGTGGCACTTCAATTGGCTGTTTCGTCTAGACATCGGTGGCATCGGGCTCCATCACTGCTATTATCTCATCATCAATTTCTCTCTGCGCCACTAGTGCGACGCTGACCACCTGGTTCGTTGTCGCCACGTACAGCAGCAATGGTTCCTATGGCCTAGGCGCAACTAGTATTGGCGCGGAGGAGAGGTACTTCTTCAAATCTTGCAATGCTGCTTCGACTTCTGGCGTCCACTCCATCGGGCCCGCCTTTTTCAAAATCTTGAAAAAGGGAAGGGCGCGCTCGGCGGACTTGGAAATGAACCTGCTCATGGCGGCAACGCAACCAGCAAGCCGACGCACATCCTTGACTCGCATGGGCGCTTCAATCTGCTCTATAGCTTTGATCTTGTCCAGATTGGCCTCTATCCCACGCTGTGACACAAAGAACCCGAGAAGCTTGCCAGACGGGACGCCGAAGACGCACTTCTCAGGGTTCAGCTTGAGATTGATCTTGCGTAGGTTTGCAAATGTTTCTTGTAAATCTGATATGTGGGTTGCCCTGTTCTTGGTTTTGACCACTATATCATCCATATAAGCTTCCATATTTCAATGGAGCTGGGGTTTAAAACCAATCTGGACCACCCTTGTAAATGTTGAACCAGCACTCTTCAACCCGAAAGGCATCCGTATAAAGCAATATGTACCACATGGGGTGATGAATGTCGTTTTCTCTTCATCTTCCCTTGTCATGAAGATCTGGTGGTAGCCAGAGTAGGCATCGAGGAATGACAATAGATCACACCCAGCTGTGGAGTCAACAATCTGGTCGATGCGCGGCAACGGGAAGGGGTCTTTGGGACAAGCCTTATTAATATCTATGTAATCAATACACAGCCTCAACTTCCCATTTGCCTTGCGCACTACCACCGGATTGGCCAACCACCTTGGATGGAGCACTCCTCTTACCGAACCCGCTGCTTCCAGTTTCCGAATCTCCTCTGTGATGAACTCTTGTCGTTCCAAAGCTTGCTTTCCGACCTTCTGCTTGACGGGCCGCGCATGAGGATAGACAGCAAGGTGGTGCTCAATCACCTCCCTAGGAACGCCAGGGATGTCGGATGCTTGCCATGCAAACAAATCAACATTCGATCGCAGGAAGGTGACGAGCGTGTCTTCCTATTTGTCGTTAAGGGTGGATATTATGGTAAAAGCTCCTCCCATGCCGTCCTCCTTGACAGAAACCTTCTTGGTTCCCAGCGGTGTGGCCCTGGACTTCTTGTTTCTGTCGGCGGAGCTCTCTGGCACGTCCTAGACGGGAGCGCTACACTCCAAAGAGGTGCGCTTGCTAGAGTGGGTGCCTGAGGTCTCACCGGTCTTCTTCTTTTGCCTTCCCGGGGCTCCGGCGGCAGGAGCAAGTGCCTTAGCAGTGGCGGCTGCTGCAACTGCTTGTTGGTAGAGTTGGTTAGCAAAAATTAGCGCATCCTTCTTGTCTGATGGGACAATGATGATCGTCACAGGCCCCGGCATCTTCAGGGTGTTGTAGGCGTAATGTGACGCCGCCATGAACTTGGCCAGCGCTGGGCGGCCCAGGATCCTGTTGTAAGGCAAGGGGATCTTGGCAACGTCGAACACAATCCTTTCTGTCCTGTACTTCAGATCACTCCCAAAAGTCACGGGCAACATGACCTTTCCCTTTGGTTGACTTCTTCTCGAGTTGACCCCCTGAAACGTGCCCATCTCTTTGAGGTCTTCATCAGGAATCTGCAATTTCTCGATCACGACAGGCGAGATTAAGTTCAGACCGGCCCTGCCATCAACTAGCATCTTTGTCACCTTGAGGTTGCGTATTGTTGGTGAAACCAACAATGGCAAGCACCCGACTGTAGTAGTGCGATCAGGGTGATCCTCAGTGTCAAAAATGATAGGTGTGCTGGACCACTTCAGCGGCCTTTGGGCATCAAACGACGGTTCCGCCGCTGTAATCTCACACGCCCACTGTTTAAGCTGGCGGTGAGAGGTATGCAGCGAGGCGCCGCCATCGACGCACATGGCCTCTGTAGCTTTCTGAAATTCTTGGTCACCAGACTCATCATCCTCTTCGTGATCATCGTCTTCTGGCTTTTTGTCATGGCCCCGGGCGAGCCTCTCCCACTGTTTATCTTTTCCGCGGCGGCCCGCCTGGCCATCACGCTTCTTGCCGAACCCCTCAGCACCGTCCTGGCCTTTCTCCTTGTCCCGCCTCTCATATTCAGCCCTCTGCTTCTCAGCAAGGAGCTCAACCTGTCGGCAGTTCTGGAGATCATGGCCTTTGGTGCGATGGATCTTGTAGTATTGCTTGTCGGAGTTTCCTAGCTTCTCGGCAGCCGCCAAGGCCCGGCAGGGGACACATCCGGCAATTTCCTTGCCGGGATCATCTGTCTTGGTTTTCATGGTGGAGCCGGCGTCGTCAGATCCCTCGGCGGCAAGCACAGCTTTACCTTTGCGCTTCCTGTTGCGGCGCCGGCCTTTCTTCGCCGGGGCGGCTGTCGGTGTTCTGGGAACGGGGGTCCCCAGACTTGCCTGCGTGCGGCCTGCGGCGTGGCTCAAAGGGGGGCCCAGCACGGCCCATCTTCACCAACACAGACCCAAGACCCTCGCGAGGGGCCAGGCCTCGTGGGGCGGACGATGCGGGGCTTCCTCAGGCACGGCGTCATCAGGCTAGCTCACGAGGAGGCGGAGAGATCAAGGTAGGGTACCAGGCGGGTGCCAGCCCGCTTAGTGTCCTCATTTCCTCTTTTGTGCAAAGGGGACAAGCGCAGCCGCGGAGTACCGAGGTATCAGGCAAAGGTTGCCATTTCAGTGCAACAAGACCAAGACCAGGAGGACTGCAAGACAGAGGTCATTGTGGAGCCCAAGCTTTGTGCAGGCGAAGACTACTTTTGTCAGGATAGCTGGTACTAGCTGTCCCCCTTCAAATTAGCCCGCCATTGTTGGCTCCCTTCCCGCTCGATATTTGGGAAGAGGACCAGGGCCTCTATATATAGGACTAGCCACCCCCAGGGGAGAGGTGCATCAACAATCGGAGAGAGTGAGAGAGAGAGAAGGGGGACTGAACTCCTCCCAGCAGTTCATTGCCCCAGCCAAGAGCAGACCCTCGCGAGGCTGTTCTTCCTTGTATTGTTCATCATCATCAGCCCAAGAGGCAATCCACCACGCCACACACTGGAGTAGGGTATTACACCACAACGGTGGCCCAAACTAGTATAAACCCTGTGTCTCGCATGTTGTTCTTTCCATAGCTTAGATCTTAGCGAGGCGGAGGGGTGCAGGTAGGTAGGAGGCGAAATCTCCGCGCGCACCCCAGTGTTCGAACCTCAGGGGTCTGCCGGAACCCGACATTTGGTGCGCCAGGTAGGGGTGCACCAGAGTTTTCTCTTCCGCCACCACCATGGCCTGCGTCGCGATGAGTAGCGTGCCGCCCGCTCCGGCCACCGGCGCCAGCACGGGGGCCAGGGCGCTCCGAGCCCTGGCCCCAGCCCTGCAACGGGTACGGTGGCCGGACAAGTTCAAGCCAACGATGCCGCCGCGCTACGGCGGTGCGACAGATCCGCTGGCCTTCTTGCTGGCGAGCGAGGAGGCCCTCCTCGAAGCTGGAGGTGACGATAGGGTCATGGCCAACTGGCTCCCCATGGCCCTCACCGGCGCTCCGCGCACATGGCTGCTCCACCTGCCGGCAGCCTCCGTGGCCTCTTGGGAAGAGCCCCGCAGCCTCTTCCCCACCCATCGCGCTACACCAACACCCCCGGTCGTCGCGGCCCTCCTGGGCGGCTGGCAGGCGCCACCTACAAGTCACCACATCAAGCCGTTCATCCACCGGGTCAGCGCCGCTTCCATGCGGCAGGGGGCTCTCCCGGACCGGACGGCGCCCAAGGCCGGCCTGACCTTCAGGTCGGAGGACCACCCCTCCAACTCGGCCTGCTCGGGTGCACCCCCCATGCCGTGCACCCCCACCATCTGCCAGGTGGCCGTCACCAGAACTCTCATCAATGGAGGTGCAGGCCTCAGCATGCTCTCGGTCGAGGCCTTCAACCTCCTCTGCATACCCCTGGAACGGCTGCAACCCAGCCGGCCCTTCTTAGGCGTTGGGGGTGGATCATCCAGCTCCTTGGGACAGACCCGGCTCCCAGTAACCTTCGGCACCTACAACAACTTCCGCACGGAGCTAGTCGACTTCGACATGGCCCCGATCGGCCTCCCCTACAACACCATCCTCGGCTACCCAGCGCTGGCCTAGTTCATGGCCGCGACGCACCCGGCGTACAACCTCATGAAGATGCCCGGGAGCAGCGGTGTCCTCACCGTGCATGGGGACACCGGAGACACGCTGCAGGTGTTCAAGCTCGCCTTCAAGACGGCGGCGTCGGCACAGCCCGCTGAGTTGGAGACCCCCGAGCCCAAGGGGGCTACACCTGCCAAGAAGAAACAGTTGTTCACCCAAGGCAAGGCAGAAACCAAGCAGATACCCGTCGATGAGGCGGGTCCACCAACGCCACTTTCACCATAAGCGCCAACCTCGAACCCGAGCAGGAGGAGGCCCTGGTCGGGTTCCTACACGCAAACAAGAAGGTATTCGCTTGGGAGCCTGACCAGTTGGCAGGGATCCCTAGGAGAGTAATCGAGCATCACCTCAACGTGTGCCCCAACGTGCGCCCTGTGAAGCAGAAGGCCAGGCGGCAGTCCACAGAAAAGCAGGCCTTCATCGTCCAAGAGACCCGCAAATTAGAAGCCGTTGGGGTCATTCGCGAGGTCCGATACCCGGATTGGTTGGCCAACCCTGTCGTTGTGCCAAAGAAGGGAGGGAAGGAGCGCATGTGTGTCGACTTCACCAACCTCAACAAAGCATGCCCGCAAGATCCGTTCCCGCTCCCACGCATCGACCAAATCGTCGATTCCATCGCGGAATGCGACCTGCTATGCTTCTTGGATGCCTTCTCTGGGTATCACCAGATCAAGATGGCGGTAGAAGACGTCGAAAAGACAGCCTTCCTAACCCCGTGTGGGGTGTACTACTACAGATGCATGCCATTCGGGCTGCGTAACGCAGGGGCGACCTTTCAGCGGCTGATGCACATCACCTTGGGCCCGTAGCTCGGGAAGAATGTTGAAGCTTACGTTGATGACATTGTGGTAAAGTCTCGGGAGGCCAGCACCATGATACAAGACCTGGAGGAAACCTTCGTGAGCCTCAACGCAGTGAACCTACGGCTCAACCCAGAGAAGTGTGTGTTCGGAGTCCCCTCGGGCAAGCTCTTGGGTTTCCTCGTGTCCCACCGAGGCATCGATGCTAACCCGGAAAAGGTCAAGGCGGTGGAAGACATGAGCCCGCCAAAGACCCTCAATGAAATGCAGAAGCTCACTGGGCGGGTGACCACGCTAGGGTGCTTCATCTCCAAGTTGGGGGAACGAGCGCTGCCCTTCTTCCAGCTAATGAAGAAGAAGGGGCCCTTTGAGTGGACTGAAGAGGCCGACAAGGCGTTCCAGGATCTCAAGAGATACCTGACCAGCCGACCGGTCATGGTGGCTCCGCGCCCTCAAGAGCCCCTGGTGCTTTACCTCGCCGCCACTCCGTACTCTGCCAGCGCAACCTTGGTGGTGGTTAGAGAGGAGCATCGAATCAAAACCGCAGCAGCAGCCCGGGACAAGGCAAAGCAGGAACAAGGAAGGCCCACAGAAACCGCCACCGCGGCTGAGGAGGATCAGCCGCCGCAGAGGAGTGCACCGGAGGCGGAAGAGGCCCCTCCCCCAGATGGCCAGCCCCAGCAGGCCTCATCGCCTCAAGAGGCGCCATGGTCTCTGAAGGGAGCCGCCAGCACTGATGCACCCAACCTCGTCGAGCACCCGATGTACTTCGTCAGCACGGTGTTGTGGGATGCGAGGGCACGGTACCCCATGCCTTAGAAACTCCTCCTCGCGCAACTGCTGGCCTCGCGCAAGCTGCGGCACTATTTTCAGGGTCACCCCATCAAGGTTGTCTCGTCATACCCCCTGGAGAGAGTGCTCAGGAGCCCTAACTCAGCTGGAAGGGTCACTAAGTGGAACATAGAACTGCAAGTGTTTCAGCTCGAATTCAGCACGACCAGAGTCATCAAGGGAGCAACGTTGGCGGATTTTGTGGCAGAATGGACGGAGGCACCAGGCCTCAAGGCCGACGAGGATCGGTCCCTCTCCCCGGGAAGCGAGGCGCCAGAAGGCTGCGTCATGTACTTCAATGGGGCGTTCTCCAGGCATGGCGCTGGGGCTGGGGCGGTGCTTATATCGCCCACTCAGGACAAGCTCTACTACGTTGTGCAGCTCTGTTTCCAGCAAGGTGAAAAGGTCTCCAACAACATAGCGGAGTATGAAGGTTTAATAGCGGGCTTGAAGGCCGCAGCTGCCCTGGGGGTGAAACGCCTCACTATCAAGGGCGATTCACAGCTCCTTGTCAATTTCTCCAACAAGGTGTACGAGCCGAAAGATGAGCACATGGAAGCCTACCTTGCAGAGGTCCGCAGGATGGAGAAGCAGTTCTGGGGGTTGCAGTTGCAGCATGTGCCCCATGGCACCAATCAGGAGGCCGACGACATCGCCAAACGGGCGTCCAGGCGGTTACCTCAGGAGCCTGGCGTTTTCGAGGAGCGGCTCTTCAAGCCCTCAGCCCTGCCTTCATTGTCAAACACGGCTTAGCCTCGGGAGAAGCTCCCCCAGCCACCTGCCTCAGGAGCTCCGGCCTGTGGCCCGGCCTCAGGAGCACGCCTGCTTCTGACGATGGAACCTCAGGAGGGATGCTGGATCACGGAGCTCCGGAGTTACTTAACACAAGGGACCCTGCCGGAGAAGGAGGAGGAAGTGGAGCGAGTGGCACACCAGGCCACGCCATACTGCATCAAGGATGGAGAGCTCTACTGGAAGCGACCAAACGATGTATCCCTGCGCTGCATCTCCAGGGAGCAAGGGAAGGAACTGCTGGAAGATATACACGGCGGAGACTGTGGACATCATTCATCATCACGGACCCTCGTCGGCAAGGCGTTCCGCAGTGGGTTTTATTGGCCCACCGCGCTCAATGACGCCGTTGAACTAGTGAAAGCTTGTGAGGCCTGCCAGTTCCACGCCAAGCAGATCCATCAGCCAGCAGGAGGCCTGCAGACTATACCCCTTTCGTGGCCATTCGCAGTCTAGGGGCTGGGCATCTTGGGCCCATTTCCTCGGGCGCCAGGGGGCTACCGCTACCTCTACGTCGCCGTGGACAAGTTCACCAAGTGGGCTGAAGTAGAGGCTGTCCGCACCATTCCCGCGGGTTCCGCGGTCAAGTTCATCAAGGGCATCGTGAGCCGGTTCGGGGTGTCGAACCGCATCATCATGGACAATGGTTCGCAGTTCACCAGTAACCTCTTCAAAACATACTGTGCTAACCTTGGAACGGAGATATGCTACGCTTCGGTGGCGCACCCCTGAAGCAACAGCCAGGCCGAGCGAGCCAACGCAGAGGTCCTGAGGGGCCTCAAGACCAGGACGTTTAAGAAGAAGCTGGAGGCCTGCGACAGAGGTTGGTACGACGAGCTTCAGTCCGTGTTGTGGTCCATCCGCACAACCGCGACCAAGCCGACTAGAGAGACCCCGTTCTTCCTGGTCTACGGAGCCGAAGCGGTCCTCCCTCATGAGGTCAGACGTTGCTCCATGCGGGTCCTGGCGTTCGACGAGGCGCAGCAGGACGCCATGTGGGGGATGGACCTCGTGCTGGGGGAGGAACATCGCCGAGAAGCCGCGCTGCGAGCGGCGAGGTACCAACAAGCACTGCGGCGATATCACTGCCGCAACATCCGCCCCAGAACTCTCGAGGTAGGAGACCTCGTGCTCAGGCGGGTTCTCTCTAGGGAGGGGCTGCACAAACTCTCTCCCATGTGGGAGGGCCCGTTCAAAGTTGTTGATGTTTCCAGGCCCGGCTCTGCGCGCTTGGAGACACAGGAGGGGGTGCCGGTCCAGAACGCATGGAACATCCAGCACCTCCGGAGGTTCTTCCCCTAAAAAAAGGCCCAGAGCCTGTGAAGAAGGCGAATGCCTGTGAAGCTGTCGCGTTTTGGAAAAGGCCCAGAGCCTGTGAAGAAGGCGAATGCCTGTGAAGCTGTCGTGTTTTGGAAAAGGCCCAGAGCATGTGAAGAAGGGGAATGCCTGTGAAGCTGTTGCGTTTTGGAAAAGGCCCAGAGCCTGTGAAGAAGGCGAATGCCTGTGAAGCTGGCGCGTTTTGGAAAAGGCCCAGAGCCTGTGAAGAAGGCGAATGCCTGTGAAGCTGTCGCGTTTTGGAAAAGGCCCGGAGCCTGTGAAGAAGGCCAACGCCTGTGAAGCTCACCGCCCGTGACACTCTCACGTAATAATGAGTTGGGGCTGTACACGCCCCGGAGTCTCAGGAGCGCTAGCCTCAGGCCCTGGGGCTCCATCCCACGCCCAGTGGCAGCACTTAGCTCCGCGCTGGTGAGAAGACGTCGAAGACTAGATTAGGTGCCGGACGCGGCTTTTCATTTGCTTTCTGCAGTTAGCTTGTTCCTTCTCATTCGAAGTTTTATTGAAGTTGTTGCCGTCTTTTGCTTGTGGTTCTTCGACTTTTCACTCTCCCGCCTCGATTTCTCTTGTGCAAGGCCTCGTGAGGGGGGGGGACAGCCGAGCGCCCTCGTGAGTGTTCCTGTCCTAGTCGTTCAAAGGGTTCGCGACCAGGGTCCATTAGAGGAGCACCCCTCCAGTTCGTGCCCCACGGGCATCGCGACACGAACACAGGGCCTGGTTGGTCCCCCCCACGGCTGGGGCCGGGAACTATCCACACGCAGGCACATAGCCGGAAGGCACGATAACGGAAGCAAAACGATGATTAACAGCAATAACCCAAACACGCCCCCGCGGGGCTCCACACTACTGTCTTTTTTACACAGGAAAAAGGAAAAGAAAGAACAGATCAGGCGCAACTCGCCTCCCACCGGCCTGCAGGGAAGACTCGAGCTGCCTCCGGGGCTCAGGCAGACTCCCTCTCGCGCTTCACCGGGGCGCGACGGCGGGCGGACACTCTACCACCTCCCAAGCAGATGCGACGGTGTGGAGGCTGACCGCGGCCACCGCTGGAAGAGTCGCCGCCTGAAGAAGAACCGGAGAAGTTTGGGGAACCCCGAGCACCGCCAGTCACACGAGCGCTGTCTTCTCCATCATCACCGGGAGATCACCGAGGAGGAAGCAAGGAAGCAGAAGTCGGGTGCTAGTCGGCTCCGCCGACCACACGACAAACTCCGGCAGCACCTCTGCAGCGCGAAAGCGCGGCCTAGGGGGACGCGCGACCGGAGCGCGCCCCCGGCCGCAGCAATCCGCCCGTCGCCGTGCTGAAAATCGCCTCCACGGCCGCGGGGAGCTGCCGTGGTGGCCACAGGATGTTTGCGAGGGCGCCCTCGCCCGCGCTTGGGCAGGGGAGAGGCAGGCTCAACCTGGCGAGCCTTCCCCTTCTCTGCAGCCGAGAACCTCCTAGGCGGGGCCATGAAGAAGAAGGAGAAGCAAGGGGGGATGAACTGGAAGGGCGCGCGCCGACCCGTACTTATAGCTGGGGAGGGCCAACCGACGGCCCCCACGATCGCAGGTAATTATGACCCGCTTTGCATGCAGGGACTTGACCAATCCGTGCAGTTGCCGGGGCCCCATGGGGAAGTGGAGATGCCCACGTCCAATCAACCGCCACGTGGCGCCCAAGACCGCAGGCTGTTAGGGCCCGCGGCGCTTCGCTCTTGCCCTTTCGTCTCCCTGCACGGCCAAGCCCGGGCGCGCCTTGGGCCCAGGGGCTACTGTCGGCGTTCTGGGAACGGGGGTCCCAAGACTTGCCTGCCTGCGGCCTGTGGCGTGGCTCAAAGGGGGGCCCATCATGACCCATCTTCACTAACACAGACCCAAGACCCTCGCGAGGGGCCATGCCTCGTGGGGCGGACGACACGGGGCTTCCTCAGGCACGGCCTCATCAGGCTGGCTCGCGAGGAGGCGGAGAGATCAAGGCGGGGTACCTCACGAGGTGCCCGTGACGCAAGCCATGACGACCAAGGGCGCCAGGCGGGTGCCAGCCCGCGCAGTGTCCTCCTTTCCTCTTTTGTGCAAAGGGGGCAAGCGCAGCCGCGGAGTACCGAGGCATCAGACAAAGGTTGCCATTTCGGTGCAAGAAGACCAGGACCAGGAGGACTGCAAGACGGAGGTCATTGTGGAGCCCAAGACAGCGTCACCAACAGAGCTTTGTGCAGGCGAAGACTACTTTTGTCAGGATAGCTGGTACTAGTTGTCCCCCTTCAAATTAGCCCGCAATTGTTGGCTCCCTTCCCGCTCGATATTTGGGAAGAGGACCAGGGCCTCTATAAATAGGACTAGCCACCCCCAGGGGAGAGGGGCATCAATAATCGGAGAGAGAGAGAGAGAGAAGGGTGACTGAACTCCTCCTAGCAGTTCATCGCCCCACCCAAGAGCAGACCCTCGCGAGGCTGTTCTTCCTTGTATTGTTCATCATCATCAGCCCAAGAGGCAATCCACCACGCCACACACTGGAGTAGGGTATTACACCACAACGGTGGCCCGAACCAGTATAAACCCTGTGTCTCGCGTGTTGTTCTTTCCGTAGCTAAGATCTTAGTGAGGCGGAGGGGTGCAGGTAGGTACGAGGCGAAATCTCCGCGCGCACCCCAGTGTTCGAACCTCAAGGGTCTGCCGGAACCCGAAATCCGACAGCGGCAGTATCCTCATCTGAGGAGTCGGTTTCCACGCCGGCATGTTCGCTGGGGTACTTCCTTCCCTCTTCAGCTCGGGCACATCTGTCAGCAAGAACATAGAGTTATGCCACATCTTTCACCTTGTTCATTGCCAGTTCTTCGCGCATCTTGCAGTTCGCACGTTCTGATGGAACACGCTGATGATGGCGGCAGGGTGGACATCAGGGGTATTGTACTATACTCGGCTGAACCTCTATATATACTTGCGCAGACTCTCGCCTCCCTTCTGGGGAATGACATGCAGGTCGCTTTCTTGGCCATGGGCTTGGTGACCTCCAGTAAAGGCGCCCACAAACTCATGGCACAAATCCAACCAGGAGGAAATAGAGTCTACCGGCAAGTGCATCAACCACGACATGGCGTTGGGTTTAAGAGCCAATGGAAAGTAATTCGCAAGCACCTTATCGTCGCGGGCTCCGGCGGCTTGCATTGCGATGGTGTAGATGCCGAGGAACTCAGATGGGTGAGTCTTGCCGTTGTACTTTTCGCCAACGTCAGGTTTGAAGGTGCGGTGAGTGGGCCACTGGAACTGCCGCAGCTCACGGGTAAAAGACGGACGGCCTACCTTGTAAGGTAGGCCTCCAGGGCTCTCCGGGGCTGGGTGGTTCACAGTAGGCCCTGCTCACCTGTCTGACTGGGGGCGCGCTCCGCGCCGGCGCTCGATAGTGGTTCGAGTGTCTTCATGGGCTCGTTCCCGAAGAACTTGGCACTGGTCACAGTGGGTCCGCGGGTCAGATGATGCTATGGAGATGTCGTCGCCTACGATGTCGCGATGAGTCGGTGTCCACGGTACCGGATGGGGAAGAGGTGAATGCACCATGGTCGCGGTGCCGCCGGCTTTTTCGCCACTGGTCTGCGGGACTCCATTGGAGCGTTGACCCGAGGGCCCCACCGGACTTGGTTCGTCTTTGTTGGTCACCGCAACAAGGCTTCGGATAGTGGCTCTCCATTCGTCGAGTTTCCACATAGTGGGAGGAAAGTCGAGGAGCAACTGCGCGCGCGCCAGGGCTTCTGCTGGCGTCGGTGGAGGCGAAACCTGCACGGATCGCGACGCGCTTCGACTTCTGAGCATGTCAGAAGGAGCTCTATCACGACCCCGCTATCGCATGCCGTTTTCACCAGTGCCTCGGTGAGTGGGCAGGTCTTCTACGTCCCGGGAGTGGCGCTCGGGGCTCTTCCCGCGGCGACGCCCGAGATCTTCGGCGTGAATACGCTGTTCGTCGCGCGCTGCCTGGGAGGAGCATGCTGTTAGCGCCAGCGTGGGAGTCTTGGAGGCCCTTGCGTCGCCTTCGGGCGGGGCGGCGATGAC
Source organism: Triticum dicoccoides (assembly GCF_002162155.2). Taxonomy (NCBI): domain Eukaryota; kingdom Viridiplantae; phylum Streptophyta; class Magnoliopsida; order Poales; family Poaceae; genus Triticum; species Triticum dicoccoides. The sequence continues at coordinate 410,128,288 of NC_041386.1, forward strand.
CCTGGAAGGCCCCGCTCCACCCGCGAAGGGCTTGGCTCCGCCTTTGGATTTGGCGTCGTGTGGCCCGTTACCAGGCGCACAAACATCGCCCCTCCAAAACTCCGGCTGCTGCGTTGGTGTTGGTATTCATGAGCAGCGCCCTGGGTCCTTTCTGCGACCGGTCCGCTGCTCGCCCGCGTCGGCACAGGCTGTCCGGCTTCCGACTGGCCAACCGCCACCGTTGTCTTCTTCTTGGGCGCCATGATGATGAAGAAGCGTCGAACTAACCGCTAAAGCCGATTCTCACAACTGTGCCCCCTACCTGGCGCGAGAGATGTCAGTGGGAACGACACCTATGGGATCACAAGAATCCCTACTCTGGTTAGCGGGGCGCGGGGTCGTGAGAAGAGCGGATCAAACAGATAGCACACGGTTCATTTATCCAGGTTCGGGCCGAGAGGATGCGTAAAACCCTACTCCTGCTTTGGTGGATTGTATATCTCTGTTCTTCAGCTAGCCATGGGGCGTGAGGAGCTCCAAAAAGCCGAATCCTTCTTCTGGTCGCCTCGGGCCTCCTTTTATAGAAAAAGGGGTTGCCAAAGTGGCACACAGGAGGTGGAAAGGGTATAGTGATGCGAGGTTATCCCTCGCATTACATGACAAGGCACATTTAATGCGTCTTGCTTAGGTGTCCTTGCTTTATCGGGGATGGGGGAGAAACTTGTCCCGTCCGTCGCCGCTCCTTCTTGTGTCCACACGCGCCTGGCCAGCGACGCCTGCGATGCCATATAGGTAGGCAGGCAGCTGAGGTGGCGCAGTGGTGGGTCTTCATGAAGATCTGCATGGCGCCACGCAGGTGCCTGCCCAGCTGGTTGGGTCGGCAACTACATGCGAACGGTGGTGGAGGTTTAGTCGGCGCGGGCCTGATGGTGCTCCTGCGGATGTCCTCGGCAAGGGCCTTGCCGGGGCACCGGCAAGGGTCTTGCCGAGGCGCCTGCTGTCATCCCCGGCAAGGCGCTTGTCGGGGGCCTTGTGGTCTTCCTTGGCTGGGATCCCGCCAAGGGTTGTCGTCTCCTTAGTGCGTATCTGATCTTGAATGTCTTCACAAAGATCTGCATGCCGCCACGGGGATGTCTCCCGAATCCTTGCCCTTTGGGGGCAGTGGACTCAAGGGTGGTTTGCTCCGTAAGCGCGGGACGAGTCGCCGCGGCAAGGGTCTTGCCAGGGCTGCTAGAACTATCTCCCGGCAAGGATCTTGCCGGGGGAGTCCTCTTCGTCCCCTTTTCTCTTCGTGGTCTTGGCCTTGGCATCGTTCTAGTTCTCTTGAGCTTCGGTCTTACCCTGGCTCACCTCCCTTGCCTTGCTTGGTGTGGTGGTGCCCGTGGCTCAGACTGCCCATGCACAGTTATAGGGGTACAAAAAGTGTACCCCTCTTTTTGTACACTGACACCACGTGAGGAATATGCTCATGGTAGAAGATTTTTTCTTTGTTGAACAGCACTGAGGAATAGAAATTGGCTTGACTAGTAGTCCAGAAACGCCTCTTCCTAATGCGAGCTGAGTTATATGAGTTGTAGTCTTCGAAGAATACATGCTCGCCGAAGAAATCATCAGCCTTGAACTTTTGCTTCCTTGAGAATGGATCCTTTGGCTTGGGCAGAGGAGTGTCAGTGAGTTGCATCACGACCTCAGGAATCGCAATCTCCGGTTCTTCAGGCTGAGGAATTTCTAGTTCCTCTTCAGTGGCAGTCTGCATCTTCAGATGTTGAGCAGCAGCATTTTCTTTAGCACTAGTGGCTGGAATTTATTCACGCACAGATGAAGTGGGGTGCATTTTTTCAGAGCTGAATTGAACAATTGGTGCAGGCGACTGAGGTATTTGCTGCAATGGTGTGAACATTGGAGAGTTTGGATGCTGACTTTCCAAGAATTCATCATTGATTACGGGTGTGGAGCAGCCAACGTCCACATCTTCATCTTCCATTTCTTCAACGCCAGCCTCTTCAGCTGTGAACTGAGGCATGGGCGAGGAGATGACAGGTGTTGAAGGGATCTGCTCTGCTTTGATGAAGCAGCAGAATGATATTCTTCATCAGATCCGCTAGGGATCTCATATTCTTCACCAAAAGGAACAAGGTCCTTTGATGGCATGGTCGAGATGAGAACAGCATCAATGGGATTAGCAAATGAACTTGTCATAGGCTTCATCTTCTTAGGAGCTGAAGAATCTGAAGGAGCTGATGCTTTCCTTTTCTTCACTGCTGCACGCTCCGCAGCTTTGGTCTTCTTCACATCTGAGGCAGATGGAAGGATTGGAGTTGGTGTAGGCGCAGGAGGAGCAGAGGAATCTGGTTGATTTTCTTCATTTTCTATAGGCGCACCACTAGTGGGTGCCCTGGCAATTTCTTCAGCGGCTGGAATGCAGACATCAGCCCTAGAACTCACGTTTTCTTCAGCAGCCTGATTATCATCAGTGGTGCTGGCATTTTCTTTAGTAGGCTGAGCAGATGATTCAGCCTGAGGAATGTCCTGTTGCGTTGGGGCTGCAATAGTGGAGGTGATCTGTTCTGTGATCTTTACAAATCTGACTTTGGCTCCCAGCCAGTCAGCATAATAGCGATCAAATTCATCACTTAGTTTCTTGATTTTAGATTGGAGAGCAACTTGTTCTTCATGTGAAAGCTTCAGAACGTTTTGCTTCAGAAAGCGCTCTTTCTTCTATTGCGCTTTCTTCACTCTCCTCCCCTATTCAAATTTCCACTTCTCTTCTTGTATGAAGTGAGTCAACATGTGACTTTGACTAGGAGTCAGCTTGAAATCAGGTAGGGGGGTATTGGGGTCCTTGTGCCAAACATCAATGTATTCGAGGATGAACTTGGGATCCAAAAGCAGTGGCACATCTGCTCCCTTGCCTCTAGCGGCCCTGACTTGCCTATCTCTGATGATTTCTGCAAGTTCATCATCATCAGCTTCGTCTTCATTAGACAGCACTTGGAAAGCGACTTGCTTCTTTTGAGGACTTGGTCGAGGACTGCGTCCAGCAGTTGACTTTTTCTTCAGCACTGAGGGGCCAGCTGAGGAACTTGGTGCAGCTGAGGAACTTGCTGAGACACCTGAGGCAATAGACATGCCTGCAGTCCTTTGGCACGAGGCAAGATGCACAGGTGCTGAGGACTTTGTCGGAATAGCTGAGGACTTTGGAGGAACTGAGGATTTTGAGGGAGCGGGAGCAGCATGAGGAATTGGCTGTGAGGGCTTTGAGGATTCTGGCCGTGAGGGCATTGCTGAGGAACTTGGCCTTGAGGGCATTGTTAGTGAAGCACTTGGCTTGCGTGCAGGCTTCTTTGACATAGCCTTCTTTGGCTTGACAGCAGAGGCCTCAGCAGAGGAAGCAGCAGCAGCAGAGTCTTCATTGAATTTCCTCACTCCTTCTCTAGCTTGCTTAGCCAACTTGGCTTGGCGCTTGGCTCATTCGTCAGGATAGTCCTCACCGTGCTTGAGGCTGGTGGGATCAGCTATTTGGCCAGGTGCCAATGGAGCTCTTGGGCATGGAGGATTGAGTGTGAATTTCTTCATATACTTGGGAGTGACATATCTGTACTCCCTCCACTCTCTAGCCCATCTCATCTCTATCTTCTGAATGCGCACCTTGCGCTCATTCTTGGTTTCCTCAATAGGTGTGCAGTACCCAGCATATATTTCATCAGGGATCTCAAACGCTTTATTGACGTCAGGCCTCTTTCCTCCCTTCTGTGGCTTCTTACCGTCAGCCATTTTCTTCAGTTGAGGAATTTGGACAATTGAATTCTCTGAAGAAGTATGCAACTTTTCTTCGAGGAACGCTGCAAATGAGTTAAGTTGATGAGAACCTAGTGATTCAGCAGCTGACATGAGTACCTGTGAACAGAGTATAGTTGTTAGGAATTTGGAGAGATCATATGCGTTCTCAAAAGGTTTTTCAAAAGGAACAAGTTTGAGGAATTTGACCAGATGAGTCTTGAATAATTTCACTAAGCGTTCTTTGTCTTAGGTTCCAGAGTTGTATAGACCGAAGATCCACACAATTGAGGAATCTTGAAGAAAAAAGTGATGCTTAGAGAAATGAATCAAGAACAGATGACTTGTGAGGTGTTTAGTGTGTGAAGCTATGAAGAAAAACACCTTTGAAGATTTTAAAGATAATCATTCGAATCAACGAGGGTAGTAAAAGTAACTTTTAATTACCCTGGACGAAGAACACGATGAACAGTGATGTCTAGAGATGAAGTTCGTCTGTGTAGATCTTCCACGCCCTAACTCGGTAGAGCAAGACGGCTACGGCGGCGGCGGAGTGAAGATTTCCGTGGTCGGCGTGAGTACGTCGGCGACGAGGTCGAGGCAGTGAAGCTCTTCCTCACCGGCGACAATGAAGTAGCGGCGGCGCTAGGGTTTGAGAAGCTCGAGCTGGAGAGAGGTCGAGTGGAGTAAAACAAGTGACGAAGGGAAGGAGGCGTATTTATAGCCACGGTGAAAAACTGCTCACCCGGAGAAATTGGACGAACGTGCCCCTGACCCTTCTCATTCGCATGACATGTGTCACCCACGTAGTGAGAAGTGGAGATCGTGTTAGATCGTGGGTGAGTGGATAAGTATATCGTGGGATGCGGAACGGTTTGAGAGGCAAAGCCGAAAATTTAGACAGGATAGGTTTTAAAGTTTCGTTTGCAATTTCTTCAGCTGACAAGGACATAGTGAAGATTTTGAACGAGTTTCAAATAGAACGCACATGAAGAGTTTGTGAACAGATTGGGTTGAGTATAGCATAGAGGGGAAGGGTCCGATCACACTCACTTAGCAGAGAAACCAACTTGAAGAATTAGCAATAAGTGAATGCTGTAGAGGACATAAACTTATATATATATAGAGCCAATGAAGAAAAATGACGGAAGCAGTGAAGACAATGCAAAGTTGAAGAATATGAATAATTGAGGAATTTCAACTTTTGGTGGTGGCGTGACCCACCGTATAAGAATGATGATTTCAGACACCGCGTACAATTATCGTAGGGTTCTGAGAATCAAATTCTTCGTTAATTTCTTCATACTAAGAGTGTTATTCTTCATTGATTGAAGAAAAACGTTTCTTCATGTGTTGCACATCTAAGTCATCAATTTTGCATAAGTGTTAGGATGAGTGTCCTTTTCAAAGAACATTCGAAGATTCTAGGATATTTAGCTGACACCGCAACTTGCTAAATCTCTTCCCATCCAAGGGCTTTATGAAGATATCAGCTAGCTGTTCTTCAGTCTTCACATGCTCAATAGAAATGTCTCCCTTCAACACATGATCACAAAGAAAATGATGATGAATCTAAATGTGCTTTGTCTTCGAGTGCTGAACTGGGTTGTGAGCAATCTTGATGGCACTCTCATTGTCACAGAAGAGAGGCACATTCTTCATGTTGACGTCGTATTCCTTGAGAGTTTGCTTCATCCATAGCAATTGAGCACAGCAAGAACCAGCGGCAATGTACTCAGCTTCAGCAGTAGATAGTGATACACAGTTCTATTACTTCGAGGACCAACAGACCAAAGATCGTCTGAGGAAATGACATGTACCAGATGACTTGCGGTCAACACGATCACCAACATAGTCAGAGTCAGAATATCCAATGAGATCAAAAGCCGAGCCCTTGGGGTACCATAATCCAAGTGTTGGTGTGTGAGCGAGATATCGAAGAATATGCTTCACAGCCTTATGGTGTGATTCCTTCGGTGTAGCTTGAAATCGGGCACACATGCAAACACTAAGCATTATATCTGGCCTAGATGCACATAAGTACAATAAAGAGCCAATCATGGAGCGGTATACCTTATGATTGAAGTCAATACCATTTTCATCAGTGCACAGATGGCCATTTGTGGGCATAGGAATTTTGACGCCTTTGGAATCTTGCATGCCGAATTTCCTCGGTACATCCTTGAGGTATTTCTCCTGAGATATGAATATGCCATTTCGTTCTTGACGAATTTGAAGACCTAAGAAGAATTTCAACTCTCCCATCATAGACATTTGATATTCTTCACTCATCATATAGGAAAATTCATCATTATAACGTTGGTCAGTACAGCCAAAGATAATATCATCAACATATATTTGGCACACAAACAATTCACCATCATAAGATTTAGTGAAAAGAGTAGGGTCGAGTGAACCGGGTTTGAAGCCTTTCTTCATGAGGAATTCCTTCAAGGTATCATACCACGCCCGTGGGGCCTGCTTGAGGCCATAGAGGGCCTTGTTGAGTCTGAAGACTTTGTTAGGATTCTTTGGATCTTCAAAACCTGGGGGTTCAGCAACATATACTTCTTCCTCAAGCTTACCATTGAGGAATGCACTCTTCACATCCATTTGGTATAAAGTGATATCATGATGGTTAGCATAAGCAAGTAATATGCGAATAGCATCAAGTCTAGCAACATGTGCAAAAGTTTCATTGAAATCAATTCCTTCAACCTGTGTGTAGCCTTGAGCCACGAGCCGTGCCTTATTCCTCACCACAAGGCCATTTTCATCTTGCTTGTTGCGGTAGATCCACTTTGCGCCAATGATATTGTGCTTGCGAGGATCTGGACGTTTGACCAGTTCCCAGACATTGTTGAGCTCGAACTGATGTAATTCTTCTTGCATGGCCTGAATCCACTCAGGCTCCAGAAATGCTTCATCTACCTTAGTGGGCTCTGTAGTAGAGAAAAAAGCATAGTGCCCACAAAAGTTAGACAAATGTGAAGCTTTTGAGCGTGTGAGATGACCTGGCGCTTTGATGTCATTGATGATCCTTTCAACTTGCACTTCTTTTGCAATGCGAGGATGAGCTGGTTGCCGTTGAAGAATTTGATCAGCATTTTCTTCAGCACCATTTTCTTCAGTAATTTCTTCAGGTGCATTAGCTCGACGTTCTTCATGTTCTGGAATGAATTCTTCAGCAGATTCTTTAGTATGAATGACATCCTCAGTAGCCTTGAACTTGATAGTTTCCTCAGGTGCTGGTTCATCTATCATAGTAGGTAGGTGCTCTCTTTGCGAGCCATTAGTTTCATCGAACCGCACATCTACAGTTTCAACAACCTTGTGAAGAACGTTGTTGAAGACTCTGTAGGTGTGCGAGTCCTTTTCGTTACCAATCATAAAACCTTCATGTGCTTTCGGTGCAAATTTTGAGTTGTGATGAGGATCTCTAATCCAACATTTAGCACCAAAGACTTTGAAATGATTTACATTGGGTTTCTTATCAGTGAGGAGTTTAGGCAGTCTTCTTGAAGAATTTGTGAAGATATACTCTGTTGATGATGTGGCACGCAGTATCAATTGCCTCAGTCCAAAAACAACGAGGCGTTTTGTATTCATCAAGCATAGTGTGAGCCATCTCAGGAAGAGTCCTGTTCTTGCGCTCCATGACGCCGTTCTGCTGAGGAGTATAAGGAGCAGATAACTCATAAGTAATACCAAGTTCATAAAGATAGTCATCGAGACCAGAATTCTTGAACTTAGTGCCATTGTCACTTCTGATGTGCTTGATCTTCACACCAAAGTTGGTTGAAGCCCTCGAGGAAAATCGTTTAAAGACTTCCTGCACTTCATGTTTGTAAGTAACAAGGTGTACCCATGTATAACAAGAGTAATCATCAACAATAACAAAGTCATATTGAGATGCTTCATTTGAAACAGTAGAATAATGATTAGGACCAAAGAGATCCATGTGAAGCAATTCAAATGGGCGAGTGGTGGTCATGATAGTCTTCGCTGGATGCTTGGCCTTTGTCATCTTCCCAGCTTCACAGGCTCCACATAGGTGATCCTTGAGGAATTTAACATTCCCGATGCCAATGACATGCTTCTTCTTCACAAGCGTGTGCAAATTCCTCATACCTGCATGACCAAGTCGTCGATGCCAGAGCCAGCCTTCTGAAGCTTTTGCAAGTAGACACACGGCTGGTTGTGGTCCTGTAGAGAAATCAACAATATACAGGTCTCCTCTCCTAAAGCCTTCAAAGACTTTGGAATTGTCAGCTTCCATAAGCATAACACAATGGTACTTGCCAAAGACAACAACCATATCAAGATCACAAAGCATTGAGACAGACATAAGGTTGTATCCTAGGGACTCAACAAGCATGACTTTGTCCATGTGTCGATCCTTTGTGATCGTAACCTTACCTAGACCCAATACCTGACTTTTGCCTTTGTCAGCAAAGATGATATGCTTCAGATGTGACGGAGATAATGGAGCACCCATCAATAGATTCTTGTCACAAGTCATGTGATTTGTACATCCACTATCGAGGACCCACTCAGTGGCTTTGGGTTGATCATCCTATAGATGAATTAGTGCAGCTTACAAACTCATATACTTCATCAGTGAAGAATATGACATCAATTCATCAGATCAATTTCATCCAGCAACAGAACAGATAAAGCAGTGTGAGGACATGAGAAATGAAAGTTCATTTCTTCATGATTAGCCTGCGTCCTATCAGGCATACTCAGGTATCCAGCAAATTCTTCAGACGATTACGTATGTCTGGAGACCTGACCCTGCAGAAGAGATTAGTTCTTTTTCTTCACCTCCCACATCTGAAGGGGTGGCAAAGAGTTCATCATTCTGCGAGCTCCATACGAGAAGGATGGCATAGAAGCCAGTCCATTTCGTTTCACATAAGAGGGGTTAGAGTAAGCATAAGAGTAAGCAGAGAAATTCTTTGAGGACTTATGGACATAATGATTTGAAGAATAATGCACATATCCATAATCCTTAGATCTTCCCTGCGAAATAGACGGGTTAGCACGATGATGTTCATATGAGGACTTTGATCCTTTTGAGGAATATGATCAATGTGAGGAGTTTAGTCCGTATGAGGACTTCGATCCATATGAAGAATTTGGTCCATATGAAGAATTTGATCTCGGGTTCCTATTCTTCACAGGTGGCGTCATGATGACATTCACCTGAATATTTTCAAGGCATCTTTTGGGAACCTAGATTTTCTTCATAGGAGAGCCGTTCCTGCAGTTAGTGCCAACATATCTAGCAAATACTTCACCATTCTGATTTTTGAACAGTTTATAGTTGGAGTCAAATGACTCATCTTCAGAATGAGTAGATTCACTTTCAAATCCAGATAAGTTAGATGGATCAACTGGAGGTCCCTTTGCAGCAACCCATGTAGTTTTGGGGTACTGCTCAGGCTTCCAATATGTACCATCAGATTTGAGTTTCCTCTCAAAGTCAATACCCTCTTTCCTAGGGTTCCTATTGAGGATCTGCTTTTTAAGCACATCACAAAGAGTCTGATGCCCTTTGAGGCTTTTGTACATGCCTGTCATGTACAATTCCTTCAGCCCTGCATCGTCAGTGATACTAGCAATGTCCTTAGATGAGGAATTAGTGATAGCAGAGGCATGTGAAGAATTTGAAACATTAGCAGCATTTGAACATTCAGGTGAAGAATTAGCAGATTCACGTTCAATGCATTTCAAACAAGGAGGAACAAATTCTTCTTGAGATGCGCTGATTTGTTGAGCAAGTGATGAATCGTGCTCCTTCTAAAGATCTTCATAACTCACTCTTAGCTTCTCAAGGTATTGCTTTCTTTGAAGAAATTCATAAGAAAGCTTCTTATGATCGGATAAGAGAGTGTTATGTTGATCTTGAAGGGTGTCATACTTAGTATGAAGTATCTGAAGACTTTCAGCCAAAGCTTTTGATTGATCCATTTCTTCACCCAACATATCATCGCTCTTGTTTAGCATGTAGTGAACTTTTTCCAAAGGTCTTTGTTGTTTAGTGGCAAGGGAAGCAAGTTTGACATAGCTGGGTCCAAATTCATCACCAGATTCATCATCACTAGACTCGGATAGGTAGCATTCAGTTACCTCAGCATCTTTTGCCATAAGGCATGATGCAGAAGATGATGATTTTGGTTCGAATGTCATCGCTTTGAGAGATTCCTTGAAGTCCTCAAACCAAGGATCATGACAGGTTCGATGATCTTCATAAACCTCAGAGAGACGGTCCCAGATGAGCTTCGCATGATCGAGATGCATGATATTCCTGAACTAATTTTGTGATAGACTGGAGCAGATGACATCCTTCGCCGTGAGGTTGAGAAGAGGGTACTTGCGAATGTCATCAGCTTCCGCCATCTTGCACAGATCGGCCAGACCAATCTCAGTGACGGTCCAGAGCTTGCTGTTCATCACCATGAGGGGTTTCTTCATCATGGCCTTCCACATGGGATACTCGTGACCGTCAAAGATGGGGCATGTCACTTTCATCATACCTGCGGTCGACATAACTAAAACTCCAGGCGATTAAACCAAAATCACATAGAACAAGGGAGTACCTTGCTCTGATACCAATTGAAAGTGCGTTATATCGACTAGAGGGGGGTGAATAGGCGATTTTTATGAAATTCTTCACTGAGGAATTTGCCGGTGAGGAAATTCCTTAGCAAAGAACTACTAGCAGCGGAATAAGTACTCAAAAGTAAACATAACAGAATACACGCATGGTCATCATGATGAAATGAAGAGAGGCACAGAGTACAGGAAGCGTAAGCACAGGATGGAGACAAACAGACTAGAGAAATTGAACTGAGGAAATTGAGAAAGTCTTCAGTCAAAGTCTTCAAACACAGATATGAACAAGCACACAACACAGTTATGAGGAAATGAAAGAGTTGAGGAAATAGAACAAGTAAGCTTGGTGAAGACAATGATTTGGTAGACCAGTTCCAACTACTGTCTCAGTTGTTCGTCTGGTTGGAGCGGCTGAGTATTTAAACTCGAGGACACAGTCCCGGACACCCAGTCCTGAACACACAGCTCAGGACACCCAGTCCTCACTTTATTCTCCTTGAACTAAGGTCACTCAGACATCGTCCAATCACTCATGCTAAGTCTTCAGGCGACTTCCAAACCTTCACAAACTCGGTCACTCGGCGATCCACAATTCCTCTTGGATGCTCTAGACCATGACACCTAACCGTCTGGAAGAAGCACAGTCTTCAAAGGTAACAAACGTCGGATCCACGCAGGATCAATCTCTTCAGTGATGCTCAATCACTTGGGGTTTCTAGGTGTTTGGATTTTGGGTTTTTCCTCACTTGATGATTTTCTCTCATAGTCCTCAAAGGATGGGTTGCTCTCAAATCACAAGTGCCAGTTTCTCTCGGAGTAGCCAACTAGATAGTGGTTGTAGGGGCGGCTATTTATAGCCTAGGGAGCAGCCCGACATGATAAGACATAAATGCCCTTCAATGATGTGACCGTTAGGTGGATAGATATTTTGGGACAGCTGGCGCATAGCACATCAACGGTCGGAATTTTGAGTAGCAAAAGCCTCATGGCTATCATGTTCCTCACTGTATAGGCAATCCGCAGTGGCGAATTCCTAACTCCTCAGTCAGAACAAATTCCTCAGAGACTAGACGAACTTAGTCTCTGTCGGATTTCGGGTTCCGGCAGACCCTTGCGGTTCGAACACTGGGGTGCACGCGGAGATTTCGCCTTCTACCTACCTACACCCCTCCGCCTTGCTAAGATCTAAGCTATGGAAAGAACAGCACAAGAGACACAGGGTTTATACTGGTTCGGGCCACCGTTTTGGTGTAATACCCTACTCCAGTGTGTGTTGTGGTGGATTGCCTCTTGGGCCGATGATGATGAGTAATACAAGGAAGAACAGCCTCGCGAGGGTCTGTTCTTGGCTGGGGGGATGAACTGCTAGGAGGAGTTCAGTCACCCTTTTCTCTCTCTCTCTCTTCTCGATTCTCTCTCTGATTTCGATCCGATCTCTGATCTCTGATCTCCCCTCTACCCTGTGGGTGGCTAGTCCTATTTATAGGCAAAGGCCCTGGGCCTCTTCCCAAATATTGAGCGGGAAGGGCGTCAACAATTGTCCATTTTGAAGGGGAACATCTGGTACACTTATCCTGACTAAAGTTGCTCCTTGCCTACCAGAGGCTCTGGTGGTGACGCTGGCTTGGGCTCCACAATGACTTCCACCCTGCCGTTGGACTGGTCTTGCTCTCGTTGCACCGGAACGGGTGCCTTTGCTTGATGCTCTCGCCTGCGCTTGCTCCCTTTGCACCAAAGAGGAAAGGAGGACACTGCGCGGTTGGCGCCCGCCTGGCGCCTTTGGTCGTCATGGCTTGCGTCACGGGCACCTCGTGAGTTACCCCGCCTTGATCTCTCCGCCTGCTCGCGAGCCAGCCTAATGAGGCCATGCCTAAGGAAGCTCTGTGTCGTCCGCCCCGCGAGGCTTGGCCCCTCACGAGGGTCTTGGGTCTGTGTTGATGAAGATGGTCCGCGCTGGGCCCCTTTTTGAGCCACGCCGCGGGCCGCAGGCAGGCAAGTCTGGGGACCCCCGTTCCAAGAACACCGACAGTAGCCCCCGGGCCCAAGGCGCGTCCGGACTTGGCCGTGCAGGGAGGCGAAAGGGAAGAGCGAAGCGCCACGGGCCCTAACAGCCTGCGGCCTGTTACGCCGCGTGGCGGTTGACTGGACGTGGGTGCCTCAGCAACCGCGCGAGTTGATAAGGGAGCGGCATCTGCCTAGGCTTTGCTTTTTTGCTTTCTCCGGTTGCTGCTCAGATCCCCTTTCTTGCACCTCTCCTTCCTTCCTCCAAAATTTCCAGATCTACTTCGATCGCGTGACCTAGGAAGCCATGGCGCCTCGTCAGTCCCCGACCGGAGCTTAGTACTCGTCTGCCCTGGACTCGCCGAACGTGTCTGAGGCGAGCCTCGCCCGGTTGCGCCGGATGGCAGCGGCGCAGGGCATCGATGGGGCGAGGGTGTTCAAGGCCGGCTCCGCCACCCCTGAGGGCCAAGGGAGCACCTTCTATCCGTTCTTTGTAAGCGCCATTGCTGCTGGCCTGGTGCCTCCCTTCTCGGAGTTCTTCTTCTCTGTCCTCCGCCATTATAAGCTACAGGCTTTGCATCTCCACCCCAACTCCGTCCTTCTCCCGGCAATCTTCGCCTATTATTGCGAGGCTCATGTTGGGGTGCAGCCCTCAGTGGCCTTGCTGCGCCACTAGTTCTACCTCCGGACCTCTCGCGGTCCTGCTTCCGCGTGCGCGAGCTTCATCGCATACAGTGGCGCCATTGCCATTTCGAACCCCGGGAAAAGGATTGAGGGCTTCATGAGCAAGTGGGTCTTGGCAGATGCTGGGCGCATCCACCCTCGGCTGATCTTGCCCACGGAGCAACCCACGAGCTCCAGCGATTGGGGTCGAGCGGAGCTCGCGGACCCCCGCGCGAAGCTGGTGTTGGAGAAGATGGACGCGGGTCTGAGGCCGGCCAACATGGCGGCAGCGAAGCTGACCGGCGCATCGATGCTAAGGGAATTCCTGGAGCACCAGCTGGCTCTGCTTCGGCAGTTCTCACTTCCGATGTGGAGGCCCCATCCGAGCCCTGCGACCTTGGTCGACGAAGATCTGGCTGCAGTCCTCCAATCTCTGGTCAGGGGCGATGTGGCGAGGTTGGAGGGCGCTCCTACGCCCTTGTTCCTCCGCGACGACTGGGAGCAGGTAGTGGAGTCCATGCCCGTCTTCAACGGGGACGGGCCCGTGCCCATGGAAACTCCCGGGGAATCGGTGGACGTGTCCTCTGATGACTCCAGCGAAGAGGAGGAAGGAGGGGAGCGAGAAAAAGGGCCTGACTCCGAGGCGGCTGACGGAGAGTCGAGGGCTCCCCTCCCCCGGCGCAGGTCCCGTGCTCTCCGCCTCTCTCCGAGCGATGACGACGAGGATGATGACGAGCAGGGCGGCGGGAGCTTGCCCCCGAACCTGAAGAAGGACAGGACCGGGCTGATCTCCCGCGGGTCTGCCCCGGCCCCGAGGCGGACCGCAGATGCGCCTTCCGCTCCCGAGCTTCCCAAGGTTGACCCTTCCAGCCGGCTTTCAGGCTTCAAATTTGGCTGGAGGCTGCCTGAGCTCACTGGCGATGACCCGTAAGCGCTTGATTCTTGTCTTTATTTCTTGTTCTGCTGCTGAGGCTTGACGTCCACATCTTTTGGACAGGCTGGCGCCCGCAGCAAAGAAGCCGAAGGGAGCTCCTGAGGTTCCATCCGTGGCAGCGCCTCTTCCCACGAAGGAAGGTGACCGCGACGCACGGGCTTCTCCTGCCCGGTCGTCCTCGCGAGGCCTGGCTGAGCCGGCTGGGGCGAGCTCAGCCCCCATGGCCCAAGTGACTCCCGAGGTGCCTTTCCCTGCTGCCGCCACTACAGCCATTGGGGCGCAGCAGGCTCCGCCTCAGGATGCTGTGGTCGCGCTGCCGCCTTCTCCTCCTACTCCACCGACTGCTGTTTCTCTAACTCCTCCTACCGTTCTGGCTCATGCTGCTGCTGAGCTAGACCGGCTGCGGCAGGATCTTCTTGGCTCTGACCCTCGCTTGGTGGCCGGGCGCTTGGAGCTGGCTTCAGGATGGATTCACTCCGACGCTTCGATTCGGGCGGCGCTGGTCTAGGCCTCGACGGCTTGCGATGAGGAGAGGCAGGCCATCCATGAGGCGAAGGCTGCTCGTGACACAGCCCTGGGGGTGGTCGACGTCCCTGGTCGCTGCAAGGCACTGGAGGACGAGCTGCAAGGCCTGCGGGACCAGCTCGCGAAAGAGGCCCGCCTTCGCCAAGAGCAGGAAGAAGGCGTGAAGGCTCGCGAGGCGGCCGTCAAGGAGAGGGAGGTCAAGCTCAGGAGGCGCCGTGACCGCCTAGGCGCGCTGGAGCAGGAGTTGGGGGCGAGGAAGGTCGAGCTGGATGACAAGGCCCAGGTTCTTGCCGAGGACCGCGTGGCCTTCGCGAAGATGGAGGCGAAGGCTCGCTCCTCGCTGAGGACGCTTTATGACAACGGCCTAGAGAGCCCGCTGGCTGGCGCCGAGGACGGCCCCGCCAAGCTGCTTCCCTTCCTGGTTCGCGCTCTTGAAGATGTCGCCCTTGGCCTTGGCCCCACGGTCGAGGCCGAGGCGCGTGTCCTGTCTTCTGCAGCGCTGACGTGGGTCCTCACCCACATCTACTTTCGCGATCCCGGTGTCGACTTCGACAGCCTGCTGGAGCCAGTAAGCGGCGAGCGTGCCGCTGCCGCTGCCGAGGCCGTGAAGGGTCGCACGGAGGTTCTGCTGGGGAAGTTTCGGGCCTTCAGCACCAAGCCGAAGCAAGGCACTGCCGACCCCGCAGCTCCATGAGGCGAACCCACTCCGCGCTGCTCCACCGCCGACAAGTGACTCCGGTGTGGCTCCTGTCCTGCCTTTAATTCCTGCACATGTATCATGCCTCGGGGAGGCGTTTAAACTTGTGTTTGGCATTGAGATAACAGTGTGGACTGTAATATTTGCTTTTGAATTCCTTGAAATTTACGCTTTTCCTTCCTACTTGCTTATGTTCTATGCCGGCAGAGCCCGGCCCCACGCATACCTCAGCCGCCGTTAGCCCCGACCGGAAACCAGGACAGGACCAAGGAGTGAGGGGCTACGTGACAAGTTAGGCTCCTGAGTCGCGATGCTCAGGAGTCCCCCTTGGCGCACGAACAGCAAGTAGGGAGGTGTGATGTGGGTGGATCTACCGTTCTACGTTTGTAGAGCCCGGCCACGCGCATACCTCAACCGCCGTTAGCCTTTCGGAACTAAGGAGTGAGGGGCTACGTGACCAGTTAGGCTCCTGAGTCGCGATGCTCAGGAGTCCCCCTTGATGGTCAAACGGCCTTCGTACCTTGGCTCCGCCCGGGGAGAGACCCGCGACGAACCAGGCCCGGGGGGGCCTGGCTGGGTGGCGTGCATCTGGGCGTGACCCAGTTGCAGCCCTCGTGCCCAACCTCCTCGCTCGGCACTCCCGAGGGGAGGCGTTACGATGAGGCTAGACACTGAGCTTTGGGCTCCCTGAGGTTGATGCGGCCCGGGGGCCGCCCTCAGTTGTTTATCACCAGCGCGGAGCATAGCGCTTCCGTATGTGTACGGGCATAGCCGCTCCTCGGCAGTGTCGTCAGCCAGCACGGAGGATGGTGCTTCCACTGGTACGTGGGAGGGGGCTCCCCTCCGGGAGGAGCCCCCAGGGCGTGTACAGCCCCGCCCTGACACGTGGCTGGCACGGTAGGGCCTGGCGAGGTGTATCTGGGCACCCGTGAGCCAACGCGGGACTCACAGGGCCCTACCTCTAGGCGGGTTGCGCCTGGCACTGGGCCTTATCTTGTGATGTGTCCCTGCAAATTTGGTTAGATGCCGGCACTCTACGTCCTCGGGTCCCGGCCCTCGAGCTGGTCTCAGCCGTCGCTGGTATGCCAGGTCGCGATGCCGTGGACAAGGCCAGAGGGTGAGGGCTGGAGAGCCAGTAAGAGCCCTGAGTCGTGATGCTCAGGTACCCCCCCCCCTTTAACGTGCAAGTGGTCGGCATGGAGAAGAAGAGGTGCCGTGGACAGGCATCAAATAATCAAGCATGGTGGGTCGAACGCATAGCCGGAAATAAACGCAAAAGGGGATACATGCCGCTGGGTCTGGCCCGAGCGACTTGGGGGATGATGCAGCCCGAGAGGCTCCCCCAACAATGTAAGCTAACAACATAAAATAAAAGGGACGGACCCACGCGGCCTGGGAATAATGCAACCCTAGGGGGCGCTCCCAGCTGGAAATGAAACTTGAAAGATGTCACCTGATGATGTTGAGGACGAAGGAGTGTTGGCGTAGCAGACTCGATGGGCTGCGGAAGCCGACCCTCATGAGCCCCCAGGCCTAGGGGCCTCGGGAGGCTCCGGAGGCGCTGGTGGCTCCTCGCGAACCATCTCCATCTCCGCCAGGGCTGCGGAATGCCTGGCCTCTTGAGCCTCCATGATGCCCCTCATGAGGCGCTGGTACGTGGCAGCCGTGTTCGGCAAGCCATAAGGCATGCGAACATAGCTGTGGGGTGGACCTTCGCAGCGCCCCACTCACGAGGGCCAGAGGCGCTCCAGAGGGGCGACTCGATTGAGCCCTGGTATGTCGATGCAGACGCGCAGCCCACCATCCTCGCCTGGATGGGGAGCCACAGCTGGTAGGCGGCAGCTGCCTCTCATGACTCTTGACTCCTGTAGCTCCTGAATGGCCTTGCTGACGAACTCCTGAGGGTCGGGCCCTCCTTGCCTTACTCCTTCTTGAGGGAAACATGCTTCGAAACACGCATCCATGTGGTGCCCAAGCGCCTCCCTCGTGACCTTAGCCAGGTCAGTGGCCCTCCAGGGGAGAGCCCCCGAGCCCTGCCTGAGGAGGGCGCCGGGCGCGCTTTCCTATGCGATGGAAGGAGGTTCCCCTGGGCAGGCGCGGGCCCTGAGGGGCCGGGCCGGACGATGTCTTCTTCTTCTTGGGGGCGGTCTCGGGAAGCCTCCTGCTTCCGCGATCCGGGTCTTCTAGCGATGCGGACTGAAAGGCTCGTTCCAGGGAACACACTGCGTCCTTCTCTTCACAGGGCACCGTGATGGCTCCGCCACTTCCTGGCATCTTGAGGACGTTGTAGCCGTGGTGAGTTACGGCCATGAACTTTGCCAGCGCTGGGTACCCAAGGATGGCGTTGTACAGCAGGCGAATGTGAGCGATGTCGAAGTCGATGAGCTCGGTGCGGTAGTTGTCGCGTGACCTGAAGGTGACAGGGAGGCGGACCTGCCCAATCGGGACCGTGGAGCCGTCGGTAACTCCGGAGAAAGGCTTGGTTGGCTGAAGCTGGTTGTAGGGCACTAGGAGATTGTTGAATGCTTCCACGGACAGGACGTTGAGCCCTGCCTGCCATCGATGAGGGTCCTGGTGACCACCACGTTGCTGATGATTGGGGAACAAAGCATCGGGAGGACTCCGGCTGTGGCCGCACACTTGAGCTGATCTACTGAGCTGAACGTGATGGCGCACGCCGACCACCTGAGAGGGCGCATGGCTTCGAGCTTGGGGAGGACTGCATTCACTTTGCGGGCGAACTGCTTGAAGATGCGTTGAGAGGCTGGGGCTTGAGCCCCGCCCAGGATGCAGGCGATCGCGCGCGGTTCCTGGAAGCCCCCAGCCCCCTCGTCCTGATGACGGTCCTCGTTTCTCCTTGGCTGCGGCGGCAGCGGAGGGAGGCCTGCTTTGCCTGGCGGGAAATCCTCGCGAGGCTGATCCCTCGAGTCTCCCTCGCGAGGCGGGTCTTGCCAGCGATCCTCGCGAGGTCGATCGCGCCACCCTTGGCGCGGCAGCGGTCTTCCCAGCATCCTGCGTTCCTTCCTCCTCCTCGACCGTAGCCCCGGTCACCATGGTCGGGGCGATGACCGATCCTTCCTTCTCGCACGGCTTGGAAGATTCGGGCTGATCTCTACCCTGCTTGGTGTCTGGTTCTGCCGCGAGCACGGCAGCCCCCTTGTGCTTCACATCCTTGTCCTTGGGCTTCTTCTTTTTTGGGTTCGTGGCAGGTAGCTCGAGGAGGGAGAGACGCCCTTCTTCAGCGCTGGCGCACTTGGTTGCCAAGTTGAACAACTCCAAGGAAGTGCACATGTCTTTATGCATCGCCAGCTCCTCCTTCATCTTGACATCGCGCACGCCGTCGGAGAAGGCTGAGATGATGGCCTCCTCGGTCACCTTGGGAATCTTGAGGCATGCGTTGTTGAAGCGCTGGATGTACTTCTGCAGGGTCTCTCCGGGTTGTTGCTTGACGCGGCGCATGTCGCTCACGGCGGGTGGCCGGTCGCGAGTACCTTGGAAGTTGGCGATGAAGCGGGTGCGCATCTCGTCCCAGGAGGAGATCGTGCCTGGAGCCAGGTTTAGGAGCCAGGTGCGGGCCCCGTCCTTGAGCGCCATGGGAAACCAGTTCGCCATGACCTTCTCGTCTCCGTTGGCAGCTTCGATGCCCAGCTCATAGAGCTGGAGGAACTCCGCAGGGTCGGCCGTGCCGTCGTAACGAGGAGGCAGGTCTGGCTTGAACTTTTCGGGCCACACGACGCTGCGTAGCTCGGTGGTGAAGGCACGGCAGCCTGTTGTGGCCACGGGAGGCCTTGGGCGACGGAGAGCTTGGTCTTGCATGTCCCCACGCGCTGCAGCTGGGAGCAGCGTGGGGTCTTGACGTGCGGGAGCAGGAACATGGTCGCGACGTGATGGAGCAGGGAGCGCCCGAGAAGCTTCTTGCGGGCCAGGGACTTCTTGGCAGCTCTGCTCTTGCCGCGCTGGCACCTGACGGAGCAGGTTCCGCCCAGGTCCATGCGCCTTGGAGCCATGGCGCCTTCTTAAGGAGGAGGCGGCTGGGGCGCCCCAGGAGCTTCGTCGCCCGCGCGGGGCGGGGTGCAGTGCAGCGGAACGGACAGCGCAGGAGAGCCCCCTGCGGCACGGACGAGCTCGGCGATGCGGTCGAGCCATTCTTCATAGACGTCGTCGACGGGACGGTAGCGCAGGAGCTCGTTTGCCGCGATGAGCGCAGCTCGAGCCTCCATGGGTGCGCGGAGCGCGCGGGACGAAGAACTAGCTGGGGTGAGCGAGGGAGTAGCGGTGCGGCCGTCTTGCTGCACGGACGGATGCTGAGACGACGCTTGCTGCTCGTCCCCCGCTGGGCCGATGGCGGCGTTGATGGCAGGTGACGGGGAACGGCGAGGACGCCCGCCGACAGGAGCCGTCTGGGCGACGCGGGAAGCGAGAGCGGCCTGGCGCTCGACATGGGCCCGACGAGCGTCAGATATGGACACGATGGTCGGAGGAGAACGGGGTGGTGGAAGACGAATTCCGGCGCACTCCTACCTGGCGTGCCAAATGTCGGATTTCGGGTTCCGGCAGACCCTTGAGGTTCGAACACTGGGGTGCACGCGGAGATTTCTCCTTCTACCTACCTGCACCCCTCCGGCCACCGTTGTGGTGTAATACCCTACTCCAGTGTGTGGTGTGGTGGATTGCCTCTTGGGCTGATGATGATGAGCAATACAAGGAAGAACAGCCTCGCGAGGGTCTGTTCTTGGCTGGGGGGATGAACTGCTAGGAGGAGTTCAGTCACCCTTCTCTCTCTCTTCTCGATTCTCTCTCTGATTTCGATCTAATCTCCGATCTCTGATCTCCCCTCTACCCTGTGGGTGCCTAGTCCTATTTATAGGCAAAGGCCCTGGGCCTCTTCCCAAATATTGAGCGGGAAGGGTGCCAACAATTGGCCATTTTGAAGGGGAACATCTGGTACACTTATCCTGACTAAAGTTGGCCCTCGCCTGCCAAAGGCTCTAGTGGTGACGATGGCTTGGGCTCCACAATGACTTCCTCCCTGCCGTTGGACTGGTCTTGGTCTCGTTGCACCGAAACGGGTGCCTTTGCTTGATGCTCTCGCCTGCGTTTGCTCCCTTTGCACCAAAGAGGAAAGGAGGACACTGCGCGGCTGGTGCCCGCCTGGTGCCTTTGGTCGTCATGGCTTGCGTCACGGGCACCTCGTGAGGTACCCCGCCTTGATCTCTCCGCCTCCTCGCGAGCCAGCCTGATGAGGCCGCGCCTGAGGAAGTTCTGTGTCGTCCACCCCGCGAGGCTTGGCCCCTCGCGAGGGTATTGGGTCTGTGTTGATGAAGATGGGCCGCGTTGGGCCCCCTTTTGAGCCACGCGGCGGGCCGCAGGAAGGCAAGTCTGGGACCCCCGTTCCCAGAACGCCGACAGTCTCTGTCACTAAAGAAATTGACTGAACTGTATGAGATTTCCAATGGCTTCACTCGAAGGAAGTTGTAGGTGTAGGATTTTGAGTTGACCATCACATGGAAATTTTTCCATAGTATTTCCTCAACCCCCTTTAACAGTACGGTGTTTCCTATGACTCAAAAAAGAGAAAATGAAACTACGAAAACAAAAGTTTTCACGCTTCATGTTTCTCGAATGAATACCAAGTCTTCAAGATCACACCAATTTCTTCACTTGCAAAGTCTTCAGAAAGCCTTAAGTGATTCAAAGTCTTCAGTAGAAGAACTTCATTTTATGGGTCGACTTCCTCTATAAATATCGAACTCCTTATAGACTTATAGACCTGTGTACACTCACAAATGCATTAGTCCCTTAACCTATAAGTCTTCAATACACCAAAATCACCAAGGGGCACTAGATGCACTTACAAGTAGTAGTAGTAAACTATGCATATTAGGTTTGACCGAAGTCAAACTTCCTAAAGTTTGACCAAGTTTATAGAAAAATATAAACATTTACCATAACAAATATGTATGATGTGAAAGTACATTCAATAATGAATATAATGGTATTTATTTGTTATTGTATATGTTAATATTTTTTGTTACAAGCTTTCTGAGAGTTTACAAAACTTGCCTTTGACCAATGCTAATATGCGGACTTAAATAGAAACGAAGGGAGTACACATTTGTTTTCTTAGTTTGTAGTGAACTAATCATTTGTTGAAATTGTGAAATAAATATATTAGGTTATTGACTTCGTATGTAATGGTCTATACAATCCAATAGTTACAATCATTGTCGAATCCCAACATGCTCAAACTCACATAATCCCAGTCAAATGAGAATCTAAATGCATTTCATAGTTATTACTTTGTAGGATGCAACAAGAACAACCATAACTCTACATCAGCCATTATAGAAGCAACATTTTGACATATCCCAATGTGTGAATGAAACGTGCAGAGAGAGCTTTTGAAGATGGAGCAGATAGGGCGGGAAAGATTGTATGTATGTGGACGAGAGAGTATGAGACAAACATAAGAAGACAGAGAGAGAGATAGAGAGAGAAAGAGAGAGGCAGAAGTTAGGTCTGTGAGAAAGATGCATACATGTAATATACATGAGATGCGTGTCTGGATTCTGTATACATGGAAGGAGAAGAGACAACATGTTTGATGAGAGAGCAGGAAAAACATGGACGAGAGGGGAAGGATCTCGTGGGTTGAGGGATTGACAATTTTGTGCAGGGGAGAGAGGGATTGGTAATTTTGTGCAAGAGAGAGAGAGGGTGGGGGGAGGAGTCAGTCAGCCGTCGTCACATCACCCTGCTTCCAAATGACCCCGCATTCTCTAGTGCGGTGTGGTCGCCATCTTCAATCTGCTCGTTGCCCTCTTTGAAGATTGAGGTGTTGTGCATGTTGGGGTGCAAAGAAGCACAAGCAAGAGTGGTCGCCGTATAACCTTGGATGGGGATGAATTGTGTGCTCGAGGGAGTGTGTGTGTGTGTGTGTGTTGTGCTGCATGTGTGTGTGTGTGTGTCAGATATTGAGAGAAAACAAACCTAAGGAGAGAAATGCGTATTCACGAAGAGATTGTGCGGGCCTTGTGGTCGGCAGGGGTCGGGTGAGGGTGTCAAAGTGTGCGCGTTGATGCATGTGTTGCATGCGACCGTGTGAGGGACGGACAAATCGAGAGAGATGGTTGTTGTGTTATGGATGCTCCTATCTCTGTCTCTCTCTCCCTCTCTCTCTCTCTCTCTCTCTCTCTCACACACACACACACACACAAGTAAACAGAAGACCGTTCTCTCATGTATACACAATGTATCGGCATCTGTCTCTGTCTCACTCATGCACGATCATTTGCACATTCACACCTCTCTATGTCTGTATCACACACACACCGTCTCCACATTGCCCTTCCGCCACAACACACATATGGACACATACACACGTTCTCTCTCAGTCACACACACAAAATCAGTATTAAAAAAACTAGGGCACACCTAAAACGTCCAAATCCAAATAAACACGAACAGGAGCTAAATTCAAATATATGGAAATATTGCAGCGCCAAGAAGTTTCAGAGTTAAAAAAGTTGAGTAGTATTTGAGGATTGTTTTCACACACACAAAAAGGTTCGGTGGATGGGATGTCCTTCGAGCGCGACATGGTGACGCACCGTTCGATCGACCGCGCGGCCGCGGTTCACGCACTTGCACAGGATTCCATATTGTGGCCGTGGTACTAAGGCTGGTCACAATGGGCAAGAACATAAGCTAGTAACTAATAAAAGCACTGCCTAAGTCTAATGTTTATGTGTACTAGTACGGTTTTCTTTTAAGTTTGACCAACCTTACATATAAAACTAAAGTAAGCTCCCACACGCGCACTCATCAATATGCCGCCGCCGCCATTGCACATGCCGGCGCTCGCCTGCTCCAGCCAACAATTTCTCGCCCATCACCACCGTGCTGCCACGATCCCTGTGCCATGAAGCCGAAGGCTCGCCCGCTCACGTCGTCTGTAGTCCCTCCTCATGATGCCGCCACGCTGCCAAGCACGCGAGCAGCTGGTGGAGCCGCGTCTATGCATGCAGCGTACAAAGAGGAGGACGAGTGCGTGCTCCAGCACACCGGCGAGGAGGAACTAGCGTGTCATTGTCGTCTCCGCCAGCGCGGAGGAGGCGCGCATGGTGGCTGTCGCGGCGGAAGCCGGTCGCGCGCGCATCGAGCCCGCAAACCGGGTGCGGACATGGAATCTACCTTCGAGACCTTGAATGCCACGTGGATCCTGCAATCTGAAGGAGCAATTTCGGTCATTCGACTCATGTGAGCTGTTTGATGCAACATGGATGGCTAGAAGGGCTTCTTCCACCTCTTCTGCCGTCTTCTTCCTTCGCTCCGTCGAACTTCTTTCACAAATCGACTGACCCAAATTATACTACTAGTACGAACGTATTAAGTACAGTATGAACATGAAGATACGAGCAGTAGTACCAACTGCAAGAAGAACAGTTGTAAGACATAGTACTAGTACTACTGTACGTACTAAAGAGTTCAAATAACGAGAAAGAACATAAACATAGTTCTGCTGGGGCCTCAGCACAACACACCCTTGAAAATAAACTAATAAGCAACTAGTCCGCTTGACACTGCAGTAGAAGCAGCATGAGCGACGGCACTGCCACCTACTTGGAGTCCGAGTCCACGTCCTCGACTTTGTCCTCGTCCCTCTTCCTCTTCCTCTTTGCCGACGCTTCTTTGCTTGAACCAGACACTGGGCTCTGCTTCTTCATCCAACCCTTGTAGATATTTAAACAAAGGTAGGCATCCATTGCTGCGTACAGGATGTGATCTTCATCTAATTTCTTTGATTCCCATGCATGATGAAACTCGTGATGAGGTTTCTTCCATTTAGCGTACGAAGGATCAATCATGGATGGTGCCAGGGTCAGCATTGAAGGCTGAGAGGAGGACACCAGGCTTGCCTTCTGGATATCGAAGGACTGACCTACAACGAGACCTATCCGACGCAGGACGTCACTGTCGTTCTTAAATCCTACAGTAATGAATTTCACTCTTTTATACTTGAGGAAGTTCTTAAAATCCTGGCACTCAACGTCGGCATGGAATATGTGGTAGACCAAGCAAACATTATGTACACAAACCTGGATCACGGCGGGCTTCTTCCTCTCTTCGTCCTTTAGATCCTTCTCTCGTCCCAGGACTGTGGTGTACTCAAGATCTAGCCTAGCGACCCACTCATCCGTTGAACTGTTGAACATGCGTAGGAAGCGAGCAAGCCATGCTTTCACCATCTCGGATCCACGTGTGTAGATGACGATGAACTGATCGCCGGTGATGTCTCTAAACTGGTACTCAGCGGCGACCATGGAGATTTGGGAGGCCATGGATTTTGGAAGAGGTTTAGGAGAAGTTGAAACTTTGTACCCCACAAAAAAACCGGGAGCTAACTAATGTGAAAGGACGGGACGACGGGGAGCGAACTATTGTAAGGTAGAAGACGGGGACGACTAGGGCGTGCGAACGGCGTGGGGTTGCTGGCTTGCCCGGTGGATAAACGGCTGCAATCCCCCAAAGAGTTCTGGAGAACTATGCGGGACCCACTAGATTTCATGTCTACTAGACCCATATCGTAGGCCTAACGGATAGCTTCTGCATGTTCGCACGCCATGTCGAAGCATGGATGTAACTTCACTTAATTCCATCAAATGTCGCGCCTCCCACGACCTTCGCCTCCCTCGTGTGGTCGCGCCCTTTCAGACTTCGACCGGCTATAAATGAGCAATTTTTTTGCCTTTTTTAGACAAGCAATTTTTTTGCCTACTCCGCATGCATGATACTCCCTCTGGTCCTTTTTACTCCCGTCAACCATTTGCAAAGTGTTTGACCAAATTTATACTTTTTTGAACACCACCTTATATTAATTAACCAGCCACACCAGTACACTCATTCGATACTACATTCACCACAGAGGGCGGTACGTTATTTACAAGAATACCATCTAATCTATTGTCAACTTCGAGATGCTCAACGCTTTCATCTTCAGGTAGCGCATAGCAGACCTGTCAACGCTATGACAGGCATCAACGAAATCCCACGACCAAATTTATACTAAAAATATCAATATCTACAATACTCCCAAAACACTTAGGCGCAGTGCATTAACTTCTACCTCGTTTCTTGTTTCTTGACATATCAACCAATAGGAGATGAGGGTGTGCATGCTTTTAATGACTTGAGACTATCAAACACGACATGCAGTGGTTAGTTCATTGCATGCAATGCTATTAATTAGCAAATAAACATTAAGATCTCTCATTTTCCCCTCCTCCTTGGTCACAGTGCACAATCTAAGATGACTTGCTCACCTAGACGGAGGGAGTACTGATTATAATGAGTATAAGAACTACGTTTTATAATATTAGCATGTTTTCTATTCCCGTGTGCATGATACCAGCTAAGATACCACCATTATGGCCAGCCTTAATCATCGCATGTAATAATTTAGTGCACCTTGAAATATGAACATGTGTGGGGCGTGTTTGTTTTTAATGACTTGAGACTATACCTAGCCCGGCATGCAAGATGACTTATTATGCACCGTTCCCCATACCTGCAGGAAGCCCGTTCGTCTCCAAATCTTTTCCTCTCCATGTGTAGAAACAATATGCCTGCCAAACTGTCCTTCTCCCTCCGGTGGTCCCACCACTCCACCCCGTGTGAAAAAATCTGCATGCATGACTCTCCTCCCCCCACGCTCGTCCAATCCGTTGTGACCAGCAATATTTCCACCCCTTCACTCCCCCGTAATTTACTCCAACAAATATGCCCACGTAGCTGTTACTTAACTGCAGGTGCATTCGGTCACTGACATATGGGCCCAATAGGGGTCTGGCCCACATGTTAGTGACGCAACTGGACCGACAGTTAAGTTAGTGCAGCTCAGTCCATATCTTACGTAGGTGTGCCATTGCTCGCTATAAATACTGCGCCTCCCACGACATCGCTATCTCCTCCCCCTCATGTTCACGTTCATCGCTATCTCCTCCCCCTCCCTCTCACGTCGACCACCATGGGATCACCCCTCCCAAGCCCTAGGAGCCCCTCGCTGCACCGCGCGGATGGTCACGCGTCGCCGTTCCGTTCCTCGCAGCCACTAGTCGAGGAGGACGCATCGGTGTTCCGCTCCTCGCCGCTACGCGATGTGTCACCGTTCCGTTCCTCGCCGCCACTAGTCGAGGAGGACGCGTCGGTGTTCCGCTCCTCGCCGCGACGCGACGCATCGCCATTCCATTCCTCGCCGCCACTAGTCGAGGAGGACGTGTCGGCGTTCCGCTCCTCGCCGCGACGCGTCGAGGTGGATGCGTCGGCATTCCCAATATCGCCAGCAAGCGCGCCAGAGGACGCGTCGGCTCCCCGCTACGAGGAGAACACCGCGCCGCCCGCCGAGCCCCCCAGCCTTGAGGAGCTTTGGAAAGAAATGGATGTCTGAAAGTGCAACTATCCCTAGGTGGTTTTGGTAATTCATAACAACATATAGCTCATTGAGCTAATGCTATTCCAAGATGATTATTTCAGGAAAGCTCAATGATTGGCATGGCATGGATGTGAAAGTGGAACCCTCAAAATGCTAAGGACAAAGGATTGGCTCAAGCTCAAAAGCTCAAGACTCTTCATTTTATATTTTAGTGATCCAAGATCACATTGAGTACATAGGAAAAGCTAATACTATCAAGGAGGGATGAGGTGTTGCTTAATGAGCCTCTTGCTTCATGTGCTTAGTGATATGCTCCAAAACCCTCAACTACTTTCCCATATCCACATATGACCTAAACCCTAAGCCAAACTCGGTCCTACCGATTCTTCCTATCCGGCGCCACCGAGTTTCACTTGTCATTAGCCACTGCCAAACCCTAGCAATTCGGTTCTACCGATAAGGATCTCGGTCTCACCGAGATGGGATTGCAAACTCTCTGTTTCCCTTTCGTAACTTTTCGGTCTCACCGAAAGAGCGAATCGGTCCCACCGAGATTGCAATGTAAACTCAGTGTTTCCCCTTTGTAACTTTTCGGTCTCACCGAGTTCCACTCGGTCTCACCAAAGGAGCAAATTGGTCCCACCGAGTTTGCCTGACCAACTCTCTGGTTAGCTAATTACCAAATTCGGTCTCACCGAGTTTGTGTAATCGGTCTCACCGAGATTACGTTATGCCCAAACCCTAACCATATCGGTCACACCGAGTTGCATGTCAGTCCCACCGAAAATCTCTAACGGTCACTAGGTTTACATTTTCGGTCCGACCGAGTTTGTTGATTCGGTCCCACCGAGATTGGAAAAATGTGTGTAACGGTTGGATTTTGTGTGGAGGCTATATATACCCCTCCACCTCCTCTTCATTCGGGGAGAGAGCCATCAGAACACACACACCATTCCAACTCATATGTTCTGAGAGAGAACCACCTACTCATGTGTTGAGACCAAGATATTCCATTCCTACCATATGAATCTTGATCTCTAGCCTTCCCAAGTTGCTTTCCACTCAAATCTTCTTTCCACTAAATCCAAATCCTATGAGAGAGAGTTGAGTGTTGGGGAGACTATCATTTGAAGCACAAGAGCAAGGAGTTCATTACCTACACACCATTTGTTACTTCTTGGAGAGTGGTGTCTCCTAGATTGGCTAGGTGTCACTTGGGAGCCTCCGACAAGATTGTGGAGTTGAACCAAGGAGTTTGTAACGGCAAGGAGATCGCCTACTTCGTGAAGATCTACCGCTAGTGAGGCAAGTCCTGTGTGGGCGATGGCCATGGTGGGATAGACAAGGTTGCTTCTTCGTGGACCCTTCGTGGGTGGTTGCTTCTTCGTGGACCCTTCGTGGGTGGAGCCCTGTGTGGACTCGCGCAACCGTTACCCTTGGGTGGAGCCCTGTGTGGACTCGCGCAACCGTTACCCTTCGTGGGATGAAGTCTCCATCAACGTGGATGTAGGATAGCACCACCTATCCGAACCACGGGAAAAACATCCGTGTCTCCAATTGCGTTTGAATTCTCCAAACCCTTCCCTTTACATTCTTGCAAGTTGCATGCTTTACTTTCCGCTGCCTATATACTCTTTGCATGCTTGCTTGAATCATGTGATGATTGCTTGACTTGTCCTAAATTAGCTAAAATCTGCCAAGGACTAAAATTGGGAAAAGGTTAAGTTTTTATTTGGTCAAGTAGTCTAATCACCCCCCTCTAGACATACTTTCGATCCTACAAGTGGTATCAGAGCTTTGGTCTCTATTTGCTTTGATCTCCATAGGTTTTGGTGGTCATAGCCTTGGTTTCACAACCTAGGAGAGTATGGCGTCTAGCGAGGGAAATTATCACCGTAGAGGTCCTTACTTTGATGGTACTAATTTTGCTAGTTGGAAGCATAAAATGAAAATGCATATTCTTGGACATAACCCCGCCGTTTGGGCTATTGTGTGTGTTGGTTTGCAAGGTGACTTCTTTGATGGGAGAGAACTAAACCGTGAAGCTACCGCGGATGAGTTGAAGAGTGGCAATACAATGCTCAAGCTTGTGATATTCTCTTCAATGGATTGTGCCCCGAAGAATTCAAAAAAATCAGCTGTCTTGAGAATGCAAAGGAAATTTGGGACACTTTGATTGATATGCACGAAGGTACCGACTCCATCAAGGAATCCAAGTTGGATGTGCTTCAAAGACAACTTGACAAGTTCAAGATGAAGGATGGTGAAGGTGTCGCTGAAATGTACTCTAGGCTTGCTCTCATCACAAATGAGATTGTCGGCTTAGGAAGTGAAGAGATGACCGATAGATTCATCATCAAGAAGATTCTAAGAGCCTTGGATGGAAAATATGATACCGTGTGCACATTGATCCAAATGATGCCCAATTACAAAGATCTCAAGCCAACGGAGGTGATTGGAAGAATTGTTGCTCATGAGATGTCACTTAAGGATAAAGAGGAACTTCACAACAAATCAAGTGGTGCCTATAAAGCCTCATGTGAAGCCCCTACATCATCAAGTGAGAAACAAGACTTCAATGAAGAATTGAGCTTAATGGTGAAGAACTTCAACAAGTTCTACAAGAGTAGAAGCAAAGATAGAAGCTTCAAGTCAAGGTCCTACAATGACAAAAGATCTTCTAGTCGAGAGCGAAACTGCTACAATTGTGGAAGACCCGGACACTATTCCAATGAGTGTACGGCTCCCTACAAGAGAAGAGAATATTCTCCAAAAACAAGAAGCAAAGGATCACCACCAAGAGAGAGAAGGAGTGGAGATGATCGTTATGAACGAAGATACTCACGGAGAAGCAAGGATTCAGAAAGGAAGGAAAAATCATCAAGGAGCTATACAAGACGAAGACATCAAGCTCATGTTGGTGAATGGGTATCCGGCTCCGACTCCGACAGCCACTCCAAAAGAAGTTATCACTCCGACTCCGAAGACACTCAAGATGAAGGTGTTGCCGGTCTAGCACTTGTGTCAACCAACTCCTATGACATATTTGACTCACCAAATGAAGGAATTGGAAGATGCTTCATGGCCAAAGGTCCTAAGGTAACACACCCCGAGTATGTTAATTTCAATAGTGATGAAGATGACTTGTTAGGTGATGATTTGCTTATTGACAACTCTAGTGATGAATACTATGATGAAATGTCAATTAAACATGCTAATCAAGATAAAATGAATGACAATGATAAGGAGAAGATTGAGGCCCTAACTAAAGAACTAAACACTCTTAAGTTAGCTCATGAAACCATCTTCGAAGATCATCGAGAACTTTTAAGAGCTCATGAGAAATTACGCTTTGAGAAGCTCAATCTTGAGCAAGAGCATGAGTTCTTAAAAGCAATCAATGATGATCTCTGCAAGAAAATTTCTTACATTGCCAAGCGTTTACTCTTATCCACTTACATGCCTCAAGTCAAGTCTAGTAACAAGAAAGATTCTTCCTCTAGCAGTGACAATGATCATGTTAAATCCAATATTGTTGCTTCTAGTAGTTCTCTTGATTCCACTAATGATTCTCTTAGCCAAGTTATACTTGAGCAAGAAAATAGTTTATTGAAGGGAATTATAGAGAAAGGAGTGTACAAAAGCCTTGCCGGGAGTAAGCAATTTGAGGAAATTGTGCGCAAGCAAGGAATGCACCGGAAGAATCAAGGTGTTGGTTTTGAACGAAAGTTCAATGCCAATGGAGTTGAGTGGGAAGAAGATCAAGACCCCAAGACAAAGTTTATTCCTCAACAAGAGAAGTATGATACTTCTTTCAAGGGGACACAAGCTCAAGATGATGTTCCACCACAAGACTACAAGCAAAAAGGCAAGGACAAGCTTCAAGAGGAAATTGATGCATTTGAATAAACTCCAAAGACCTTAGTCAAGTGGATTCCCGAGACTACTTCAAGTTCCACTTCATCAAGTACGACTACAACTCCAAGGATTCCCATCAAGATGGTGTGGATCCAAAAGAAGAAGAACTAGAGAGTTCTCGAGGGTGACTCCGCCAACATACTTCACTCTTATCATTTTGGCAAGAACAAGTGCAATCAACTTCCACATCTTGCACTAGTTCAAGGAGTCACAAACCCTCTTGTTGGTAAGACAAGGGACAAGGTAACCTAAAAGTTTTCATGGACATCATCTTGTGTGTGCATCACTCTATGTCTATGGATATCCTCGTTTGTTCCTTGTGGGACTAACTCATGTAGGTATTGAAAGTGCAATTCACTCAAATGGATAGCTCCAAGAGATCTACATCAACATTGAGCGTCCACATCTTCAATATCTACATGAAGTCATCATCGACAAAACCCAAGGTTAGTTCATCCCTCTTAGGGGGGATATCACATCTAGGGGGAGCTTTACTCTAAGACTTGAGCTAAAGCAACTCTAAAGATGTGAACACAACAATGCTTTATGTAAAAGTGGTAACCCCACTTGAGCTTAAACGATGAGTATGACCTATGATCAAGTGTTCTCACTTGACTCCTAAGTCAATATACTCATATATAGATGACCTAGTCATCGCAAATTGCTTGATAGATGCTAGAATTGGTTGTGCATGCCTTGTCACATATTTCATTTGCCATCTTATTGTGTGAGCATGTTGGATGCATATTCCACTCATTCGAGGACATCCACTTGTTGTTTTGATTGTTCGGCTTTATTTCTTTTTGCCAAGTGGATGGACAAGAATGCCTAAGAACCTCCTCTAGCTATCTATGCTTTTCTCATCTCAAACTCTATTCATGCTACATCACAAAATTTGATCAAGTCAGATTCGAACCACTCTGTGTGAGGAGCGCTCGGAGTCCCCGATTCGTCATAGACTTAAACTTCCCAAACCTCTTTATGATTCTCGGTCTGACCGATACTCCACTTTCGGTCCTACCGAGATCATTAAGTTGATCTAGGTTTTCGATCTCGGTGCAACCGATTTGAACCTTTCGGTCAAACCGAGTTTCAGTAACTGCTTGCAGTCATGAATCTCGGTGCCACTGAGTTGTTCCACTCGGTCACACCGACAGGGTCGGGCTATATATAGTCAAGGGCAAAATTTTGGAAATTTCTCTGAACCCCTTCGCCCGCGCGATAGCCTGCTCTGCCCTCGTGGTCTCTGGATCGTCTTCTCGCCGCCAGCCGCCTCCAGTCGCTGGTCTCCGTCGCTGTCAACGGGAATTCTGCCCCGCCGTTGCCGCCATAGCAAGTCCTCGCTGAACTAGGGTATGGACTTGATCTTTGTGCTATTCTCCAATCTGATTCCTAGCACATTGTGATCTTCATGATTCTTGCCACGATTGAAACACTCCTATCCAATCAAAACGCTCATAGATTAGGTTTGATTCGAAAATTCTAGGTTTAGGTCTCCGCCGAAACCATCTCGGACCCACCGAGTTGAAAAACTCGGTCCCACCGATTTGGCTTATGCCATTGCACAAGTGAGACTCGGTCTGACCGAGAATTACTTATCGGTGTGACCGATTTTGGAACTCTGTGAAACCCTAGCAGTCTCGGTGCCACCGAACTGTGACCCGGTCCTACCGAGTTCACTAGTTTAGGTTCCAAAACTGCTTCCGTATCACCGAGTTTGAAAATCGGTAGATCCGAGATGATTTCAGTGGGAAACTAAAACTAAGTTTTTGGATCATTCTTTTGCAAAAATCTCTGTATTTTGTGATGCTCATCCTTTCTACCTCATCTATAATCTGTTCACAGGGTCAGCAGTCAGTTTGCAGCATGTCTGATCAAAGTGATAGCCAAAACATGTCAAAGCAGCAGATGCACATGAGTGAGGGCACTAGTCCCTCAAGTTCTTCAGATGAGGCAGCAGGAGCACCCCTAGCAACTTGCCAAAGGCATCCACGAGACAAAGGAAGAAGAGGACTTCAGATTCCGAAGATGAGGACTATGTGGCAGAGGAAGAGGCCACTTCCAAGAGAGTTGAGCCAGCTCAAGGCACAAAGCCAGGGCTGAAAATCAAAAGGCCAGCAGGTAGGCAGCCCATGTCAAAGGCAAGAGCCTCAACTGAGAAGCCCACTCCCCAAGAGCCAGTTGCTGCAGAAGGCAAGAAGAGGAAGGAAAGGGTCAAGAAGACCGTAGCCAGAGTGCTAGGAAAAGCTTCCATCATGGAAGAGGAAGAGGAAGAAGAGGTAGCTGCACCAGCACCCAAGGCACCCAAGCTGATTGGTGATGCCATAAGGTCAGGGGCTACTGCATCTAAGCCCAAAGTTGCCTCCAAGCCAAAACCAAAGAGGAATACAAGGAGCATTCCTGCAGCTGAGAAGAACAAGGCCCCAGTGCCTGAGACTGTTGCAGAAGAAGAGGAAGAGAATGTCCTGAGAAAGCTAAAGCCCAAGATCCCAGACCACAACGATGCTCATCCTGTGGCTGAGGATATGAAGCTCAGGAGAGATTCAGGGCTGAGGAAGTGGAGAGAAGCAGACCCGTATGCTTCAAGGAGAAGGACTGCCGTTGACTACAGATTTCACACCAAGGAGCAGCAGGATTTTTATGAGACAGTGCTGCTAGATAAGAAGCCCATTGTCTATGATATGAGATGGGTTGATTGGCAATATATCAAGGACAACGAAGAGCACTATCCTGGAGTGCAAGACAGCTTCATAGCTTGTGGAGTAGCTGACTTTGTTGGGCAGAAGCTCACAAAGTGGAATGAGGAGCTTATAATGCAGTTCTACTCCACGGCACATTTTTATCCAGATGGGAGGATCACATGGATGTCTGAGGGTACGAGGTACCAATCCACAGGAATGGGCAAAGTTGATTAATGCCCCAGAGGAGCATGATGACGACATGGACATATATGCCAAGAAGAAGATGGACCACAACTCAATGTCAAATATGTACAAGGAAATCCCAAATGAAGCACTTGATACTTTCAAGTTTGGCTCAGTGCATTATCTTCTGTCAGGTCTGCCTACGATCAATTGGATACTAAGGCACAACTTACTGCCCAAGTCTGGAGATCACAAGATGATCAGAGGCCATGCTATCAACTTGCTACATGTGTTTGATGTGCCTCCGAAGTTCAAGGTGATGAGCCTCATAGTGGAAACAATCAAGAGGACTGCAGCAGATCAGAAGAGGAGTTGCGGATATGCCCCTCAAATTCAGGAGCTCATCTACTCCAAGATGGGCACGAGCATATATTTATTGGACAAGGAACATTTTCCCATCCGTCCAGATTTTGAGGACAATCAAGTTGTCATGACTAAGAATGAGCCATCGTCTGCACAAGCTTACGCAAAGAAGGAGAAGGCGAGGAAGGAGAAAGTTGCCAAGATGCCAACTCAAGAGGAGGCATCTGAATACTTCTTGATGACGAAACAAGAGAAGCTTGGTTACTTGATTGCATCCATGCTGAGGATTGAGCAAAGTCTGGCCACCCTCACTCAAAATCAGCAGAGCCTAGAGAGAATCATGGAACAGAAGTTCTATGACTTGGATGTCAAAGTAACGGAAGTTCAGTCTACAGTGGAGCAGCTCCAGGAGGACATGCAGGAGAGGAGAGGCAGGACTACCACTCATGCATTTGCTAGAGTGCCACGAGACCCGAGGTCATCTGCCGTGCCAGTTGCTGACACCAGAGCCGCCACCTCAGCACCAGCCACAGCCTCAGTTCCACCAGCTCCAGCATCTACTTCAGCTCCAACTCCAGCGTCTACTTCAGCATCTACCGAAGCCTTCGTCCTTGGAGTGATCCGGACTCCACCACCACCAGAAGATCAAGCCTGAGTGTCGATCTAGTGCTATGCATTTTCTAGGAACTTTTTGGTAACTTGTTGCCAAAGGGGGAGAAGATGTATAGATCATAGGTTTCGAGAGAGAGAGAGTGTTGCTTTTCTCTCTTGCTTTATTTGGTGGTTTTTCAAACTTGTTTGCTTTTAAGTGCTTGAGATACTATGCTTGTGAGACATTGATGATCATGTGTTTGATCATAAGCTACACTTAATGCTTGCTTAATGCTATTATCTTATCTATCTTATGTGATCACTCACTATTCTTGGTGATGAGTGCATGTATTTCATTCTTATCATTTTAAGCGCTCCACCAAGATGTATGTGACATGGAAGAGTAACCCATGACTCTAACTCCTTGTGCATTTGCAGTCCAAAGCAAATTTTAAATATGCACAAATTTAGGGGGAGATCTTACTTATCACATACTTCTCAAAGCGATGATATATTTCACGCTTATTATCATTTGTCGAAGCTTTGATCTATATGTTGTCATCAATTACCAAAAAGGGGGAGATTGAAAGTGCAACTATCCCTAGGTGGTTTTGGTAATTCATAACAACATATAGCTCATTGAGCTAATGCTATTCCAAGATGATTATTTCAGGAAAGCACAATGATTGGCATGGCATGGATGTGAAAGTGGAACCCTCAAAATGCTAAGGACAAAGGATTGGCTCAAGCTCAAAAGCTCAAGACTCTTCATTTTATATTTTAGTGATCCAAGATCACATTGAGTGCATAGGAAAAGCCAATACTATCAAGGAGGGATGAGGTGTTGCTTAATGAGCCTCTTGCTTCATGTGCTTAGTGATATGCTCCAAAACCCTCAACTACTTTCCCATATCCACATATGACCTAAACCCTAAGCCAAACTCGGTCCTACCGATTCTTCCTATCCGGCGCCACCGAGTTTCACTTGTCAGTAGCCACTGCCAAACCCTAGCAATTCGGTTCTACCGATAAGGATCTCGGTCTCACCGAGATGGGATTGCAAA
Source organism: Triticum dicoccoides (assembly GCF_002162155.2). Lineage (NCBI taxonomy): Eukaryota > Viridiplantae > Streptophyta > Magnoliopsida > Poales > Poaceae > Triticum > Triticum dicoccoides. Next base: position 410,163,716 of record NC_041386.1, read on the forward strand.
CTCTCTGTTTCCCTTTCGTAACTTTTCGGTCTCACCGAAAGAGCGAATCGGTCCCACTGAGATTGCAATGTAAACTCAGTGTTTCCCCTTTGTAACTTTTCGGTCTCACCGAGTTCCACTCGGTCTCACCGAAAGAGCAAATCGGTCCCACCGAGTTTGCCTGACCAACTCTCTGGTTAGCTAATTACCAAATTCGGTCTCACCGAGTTTGTGTAATCAGTCTCACCGAGATTACGTTATGCCCAAACCCTAACCATATCGGTCACACCGAGTTGCATGTCAGTCCCACCGAAAATCTCTAACGGTCACTAGGTTTACATTTTCGGTCCGACCGAGTTTGTTGATTCGGTCCCACTGAGATTGGAAAATTCTGTGTAACGGTTGGATTTTGTGTGGAGGCTATATATACCCCTCCACCTCCTCTTCATTCGGGGAGAGAGCCATCAGAACACACACACCATTCCAACTCATATGTTCTGAGAGAGAACCACCTACTCATGTGTTGAGACCAAGATATTCCATTCCTACCATATGAATCTTGATCTCTAGCCTTCCCAAGTTGCTTTCCACTCAAATCTTCTTTCCACTAAGTCCAAATCCTATGAGAGAGAGTTGAGTGTTGGGGAGACTATCACTGAAGCACAGGAGCAAGGAGTTCATTACCTACACACCATTTGTTACTTCTTGGAGAGTGGTGTCTCCTAGATTGGCTAGGTGTCACTTGGGAGCCTCCGACAAGATTGTGGAGTTGAACCAAGGAGTTTGTAAGGGCAAGGAGATCGCCTACTTCGTGAAGATCTACCGCTAGTGAGGCAAGTCCTGTGTGGGCGATGGCCATGGTGGGATTGACAAGGTTGCTTCTTCGTGGACCCTTTGTGGGTGGTTGCTTCTTCGTGGACCCTTCGTGGGTGGAGCCCTGTGTGGACTCGCGCAACCGTTACCCTTGGGTGGAGCCCTGTGTGGACTCGCGCAACCGTTACCCTTCGTGGGTTGAAGTCTCCATCAACGTGGATGTAGGATAGCACCACCTATCCGGACCACGGGAAAAACATCCGTGTCTCCAATTGCGTTTGAATTCTCCAAACCCTTCCCTTTACATTCTTGCAAGTTGCATGCTTTACTTTCCGCTGCCTATATACTCTTTGCATGCTTGCTTGAATCATGTGATGATTGCTTCACTTGTCCTAAATTAGCTAAAATCTGCCAAGGACTAAAATTGGGAAAAGGTTAAGTTTTTATTTGGTCAATTAGTCTAATCACCCCCTCTAGACATACTTTCGATCCTACAATGTCGCCTTGTGGGAGGCTTTGCCTCCAGGAGAGCACGCCAAAATAGAGGCGGAGAAGAAGGCCGAGGAAGAGAAGCGCACCATGGAACAAGCTGCCTGGGAGGCCTATGTCGCGTCTGAGAGAGTCCGGCAATTGGCTCTTTGGCAGAAGGCTCGTCGAGGGCCGTGAGGGTGGCGGAGGATGCCCGTGCCGACGCCCTGAGTGCAGTCGGGCCCAAGCGCCTCATCTACGCTTGGCGGTACGTAGACCGGGTCCATGCTTCCAGCAAGGAGGAGTACCTATTGGCGCCGGATCACCACACCAGTGAGATCGCGCTCGCCCGCTGGCAAGCCGCCAATCAGCACCTTGCGAGTTGCGAGGCTAAGGAAGAGGCGTTGTGTCGGTGCGCTAGGAAACGGTCGCACACTAGGGCACTCCTGGCGCACCGCAAGCGCTCCTGCGAGCGTCGTGGCTTTTAGGAGGAGTATAATTTTTGTTTCGTAAGGCGATCTCATTAGTTTTGGGACGCAAATGATAAATCCAGAACGTTCAGGAATTTTTAGCGTCCTTAATTAAGTATGTAAAAGGGAAAGTTTGGAAACCTTGTGTATTCGTACGCATTTTGCAAGTATGTGCATATAGCACAAACTTTACTATATACTATCACACTACACGTCTCTCTCAATATATGCTTGCAGACTGTGCTACTCCCTCCGTCTAGGTCAATAAGTCATCTTCGGTTGTGCACCGTTACCAAGAAGGAGGGAAGACTTATAAACCTAGACGGAGGGGGTACTACTATTACTTATGTACGTGCAAAAACAAATGCAAAACAAATGCAAAACAAATGCAAAAATGCTCATTTGATTGTGATTTTTGTAAAAGTAGAAAAACAGCACTAGTTAAGCTTGTGAAACGATTCAATGCAAAACAAATGCAAAAATGCTCATTTGATTGTTTACTTTTAGCTTCCTTCTCTGTGGTTATTTCTCTGTCGTACTTTGTATGGAGTATCTCACTGGTTGGAAAGGCATGCAAATTCCCAAACCGCTTCCTACACCCTGTATCTCATTGGTTGCCGGTGTTGACGTTGTCGCCCATGTCGAGGATGAGGTTGCCGAGGTCGGGGAAGAAGTCGTCATTCGCGAAGTCGTCGCTGCCAGCAGTCGCGCGAGTGCGCACCCCAAAAACCTGATCGCCCATCTCCCGTACAGGATCACGAGAGGCGGGGTTCCGGAGGCCTGTTGTCCCTTCTCCCGGTGCACACCGAAAGGAGGGATGGAGAAGACTTGCTTGGCGGCGCAATGATCTGGAACGGTGGTGAGAAACTATATAGTGCGGGCCGGGCAGGTCGTGGGAGTATAGCTTTGTCCTCGGCTCGGCTCAATCCTGCAACCCGCGGCGCGTCGTGACGAGGCGTGGTGTGGCGAGGCGAGCGAGGAGGAGGAGCACGCGTGTAGGTCTCCTCTTCTCATGCTCATACAAGTGGTAGAAGATCTCACCTTATAAAGGCCTACTAGAAAAATTCCAACATCGACCAGGCCGTCCATGAAACGGGAGTGGCTGTAGGGGACGTTGCGCTAGTTGAATATATAAGCAAGTTACTACGAGATTTAATCCGAATAAGGACAAAATAAATCATGACGGCTATAACAGAGATGAAACTAATCATGTGGACTAGCATAGTAGTAGGATACAGAGTAGAAACATGAATTCTACCACGATTTCAAACAGGAAGGACAGAAACACATATGGTGCAATGGGAGCAGCACCATTGGCGTTGAGGTTGTCGCCCATGTCCAAACACCACATAGACACGGTCTTTGAGCATGGTTCATAGTCGTTCCACGCTCGAGCATTGAAGTTTGTAACTATTTTAGATTAGAATATACTACTCCTTCGGTGCTAGTAGTAGAGCAGAGTCCTACTCTACTACTCTACTCAAGCAAGTTAGGGCATAACATTGTAGGGAGTACCAGTACTGTGATCACTCAAGCAAGTTGTCTGGCATCGACATGACCCTACGCTGCTGGTATGTGTCTCGTAAGTCAAGCGGCGTGACATCGACATCACCTGTCCACTTCCCGCAGCACATCTCCGCTTCTCCATCTTTGTCCGCACATAATCTCGTCCAATCTTCCATCCCCGCTAAGGCGCCTCCCCCCTGTCCGAAACCCAAGAACTAACAATGGCCGAACCGAGCAGCGTCCTCCGAAAGAGTGGCTGGAACTCGTTCCCCACAGAGGTAATCAAGCTCATTGCTACGCGTGTGGACAACCTCAGTACCATGCCGCTCGCCGCGTGCTCGTCGGGGCTGTACCATTTACTCAAAGCCCTCAGGCCAGAGCTTTTTAAGCCAGCTCCTTGCTTGCTGATGCTGCCTAATCTTCAGAAATGGTGTGTCACGCAGCATAACGATCGTAGGGTGGCGAGCATCAACCCCCTTGATAGCAATCTGATCCCCGTCAGCCTCAACTACATTAACGGTATGTACTTGGTCGGCATGAACACGTCTTGGATGGTGCTCATCGACGGTCGCAGCAGCTGGATGCTCGTGGAGGTCTACACCCGGCGATTGATCCCCCTTCCTTCGATTAACACTGCACTGCTTTGGCACCGCGGCCGAGAATACTCGGAATCTTACAGTAGCCAACATGATACCAAGTTTGATTTGCTCAAGGTTGTATTCTGCCAAGTGCCCACAAGATCTGCGAATTATAAAGACATCAGGCTAATTGCGTTCTTCAACCGCGGTCTCGCCTATCTGACAGGTCACTGCGGTAAGTGGATAAATCTGCACTCCCATCGCAGGATCATACATCCTCCATGGTTCTCTAATGCCATTGGACACAAGGGCTTCATTTACGATGTCGACTCCTTCTATGGCTGGACGTATTGCTAGCCTACTCCAGTCATCGCTACAAATGGCTGTTACAGCAGTATGTTACTTTCCTATGATATCACGATGGTTTGCTTATATTACTATCAACATTTGCTGAAAAAATATTCATGCTCATAACATGTTGTTCTTAAGATTGACTAAACCAAGAGCCCTTTTTTATTTGACTCCAACTTGATATGATGTTGTAGGCCGCCTGGTGTCCCTACCCTTCCTAATCCCAGAACCTTTGAAAGAAAAGTGGCATGGTAGTTGCAGGTGGTTCCTGGCTCGATCAGACGACGGTGAAAGATTGATGATCGTTCGCACATACTGGACGTGTTGTTTCGCGGAATACAATCACACTCACTGCAAGGTCTTTGAGCAGGATCCCAGCTTCTCTGGGCCTTCAGGAATTTTTGACTGGAGGCTGGTAAGTAGCTTGGCACACACTCTCTGTTTGTCGGACTGAATTATCCGATTAACCAGGAGATAACCGACGGCAAGGATCATGATGGCAGCGCGGTTTCGTTCATCAGGCAAAACTGTGTGTACACAGCGTACCATGCGTCTCTACATGCACCATACCCTGATATGTGCTGCCACGCTCTGTAGCCCAAAGTAGGAGAGAGGGTCGCAAGTATCAGACTTCGACCTGCTGGCTAGAGTATCCCCCGTCAGGCCCCCATCTGGTTCAAGCCGTCAGCCAATCTCCACGTCTTAATAAATAGTAACGTCTAACAGAGCCAGTTAGTTAGATGCGTACACTTGGTGTAGTAGGATCTTTATTTAGTTTGATGCATACACTTGTTCTTTTATGGTAGCCCTTTTGTAATGATGGCTGATGTTTGGTTTGGAAGAGAGAGCTGCGTCTTTACTCTTCTGGCCTGCTTACTGCTTCTGTTGCACCGCCAGCCCTGGTTGCTGCTGCTGCTGTTTTCAATGTACAATCAATAGTATATCTTGTCTGTTGGTTGAATACATGTGTTGTTAGAACGACAAACACAATGTTTTGGAAGTCGTTGCATGGTTCGATCCTTTAGTTCCCCGTACCGTACGTAGCGCATACTATTTATCGTACGGAACACATTTTTTTTGAAACTCGGAACACATTTTCCACTTGTTGATAACATATAGCCCACTGATGAAGGCCCAATAGAGAAGCCCATAATTAACTGGAAGGGAGGCTCTCACCTGAATACGACCCAGGTACATGCTCATGGTCCCGTAAACATAAATAAGTAAATAAATAAATAAAGCTAAATGCTCATGCACCAGTTCTTTGGGAAAATAGGTAGCCCAGTATTTCTTTTTGAAGAATACCCAAGCTAGGCCTTATTTGTTTTCTCCGAATTACTGGGCTGCAAATCTTTCAAGACGAGGAGGGATGCATTCCGGCCTGGCTTAAGAGTATGGTCAATGTCGGTTAAAAGTAATATCAAAAGGGGTTGAAAATTCCAAAAAAATTATAGCAAATGGGATATAAGTTCCTTTTTTGTTCTTCAATGATATCTTATACGTATTTCATTGGATTTAACATGACATAGTACTAATTTATTTTTAAATTTGTTTTAGTATGCCTATTAATTTTTGGATTAAGAATATTTCGTTCCCCAGCAAAAAATTGCGAATTTTCAAAATTTCCCACATATTTAGTTAATTTTTTGACCCTGGTACTGACCAGAGAATGGCCAGCAATTCTAAAAATGGAAAACGGGCTGCAATAAATTCCATATGAATTAGAAAATGAGTAAAAATTATAAAAATAATAGAAAATGGGCTGTACACACCACATATTTCGAGGTTGACTTGTTTACGCAAGGCTTTGTCAGTGAACACACGATTCTAGCAGCAGTTAGTGTTGGATGTCCATCCAACAGCCGACGTGCTTCTTCAATCTCTGATCTTCCTGCTACAGCAGCCTAAACTAGCACCGTTGAGGCTACCTGCTCCCAACTCTTATGGCCCACTGTGATGCCGTGCAGGATTCCCCGGCCCACCCTACTCCCTCCGCTGGCCTGGCCGCACGCAATCAACTGCCTCCTTATTACGCGAAAAAAATGATTCCTCCCACTGACATCTGGGGCGCACCGGTTGGGAGGCTGACCTGAGGGCCTACTTAGTTGACGCGTACATAGGGCTTGTCAACTTAGTCAACAAACGATTCTAGCAGCAGTAACCGTTGGATTTGAATCGAACGGTCCTACTGCTTCTTCAATCGCTGCTCTTCTTGCACCAGCCACCCAAACTAGCATCGGGGAGACCGCCTGCTCCTACCGCCAGTGGCCGGTTGTGCTGCCGATGAGGCCTCATCGCCCCCTACTACTCCCACCGCTAGCAAGGCCCTACAGCGATGGCAGCCTCACACCACAGCCGAACCAGTGAACCCTCATACTCCACTCCGTGTGGGCATCCACTGCCGTGTCTTCCCCGGCTCCGTGTCGTCCCCTTCCTAGGCCTCGCCGTCGTCCACCTCCTTGGTGCTCTCAGCGCGGCGTGGTCAACGTGGTCATCGACATTCCATTGGAAGAGTACTGTACATGGAGAGGCTGACAGTTGGGTCCATGGCCACAGCCCAGTTTTTTTGTGATTTGCCAAGTAAGTCGCTTTGTCAAGCCTGTTGGGCTGCAAATCATTCAAGACAAGGAGAGATTTCATTCGGTTGGCCGAGAAAATGGCCCATCAGTAATGAGAAATGGGATGTACATTTTTAAAACACATCAAACCGGCAATTAGTTTCAAATATCTTTTTTTCATTTCGAGATTTGAAATTACATTAATTTTTATGCGTGGAGAATCTGTTGGATTTTATATTGATATACATTTATTTTTAAAATCAGTTTGAATGTGAGTCAAAATTTCGGGATTAAAAATAGTTCGGACCACACCAAAATATGAAAAATTTCATATAATTTTTTAACCATGGCCACAATATGGGCTGTAATGCTAACAAAAAGAATATGGGCTCCAAAACAACCTTAACAATTAGCAAATGGGGTGTAAATTATAAGAAATAATGGCAGATGGGCTGTATGCTGTTTTCCACAGATATGAGGCTTTCCTAAAAAAAGATTGACGCACAAGCAGTGACTGTGGGATGGCCATCCAACGGCCGTCGTGCTTCTTCAATCTCTACTCTTCCTGCTCCAGCCGCTCAAACAGGCGCCGACGGGACTGCCTGCTCCCTCCTCCCCGCGGCCGGCTCTGCTGCCGCGCATGCCACATCGCCCCACCGTACTCCCATCGCTGGCCTAGACATCCCTCTACTCACCCACACCTGCTGCCCGGCAGACGAACCAGTAAACCCTCGTACAGTCGTACTCCCCTCTGCGTGGGAAACAACTGTCGAGTCTTCCCTGCCTCCGTGTCGTTCCCTTCCTAGGCCTCGCCGTCGTCCACCGCCCTGGTGCTCTCGGCATGGCCTGGTCAACATGGTCAATGACCGACATGCATCTGAAGTGGACTTTACGTGGAGAGGCCGACAGCTGGGTCCACGGCCACACGCAAGGAAATGCCTCCTTATTACGCGCAAAATAATGATTCCTCCACCTGACATCAGGGACCCACCGAAAGGGCCTCTGTATTTCGCAAAAAAACTTTACCGCCGCTGACAGTTCGGACCCACCAGCTATATCTTCGCACGCAAGGAAGTGCCTCCTTATTACGCACAAAAAAAAATGAATACTCCCCCTGTTAGCTGGGACCCAGTATAATGGCAGGCTGACTTGTGGGCCTACTAAGTTGACGGGGACGGAGGGCTTTGTCAACTTAGTCAATATGCATGATTCTAGCTGCAGTGACTGTATGATGTCCATCCAACGGCCGTAGTGCTTCTTCAACCTCTGGTCTTCTTGCTCCAGCCGCCCAAACCAGCGCCGGTCGTGCCTCGTGCTCCTACCTCCCGTGGCCGGCTGCGATGCGGCGGAGGCCTCACCGCCCCCTACTACTCCCACCGCTGGCCAGGCCATCCCTCTACTCACCCACATCCCCTGTTATTCTACGGCGACGACAACCTCACACCGCAGCGAACTAGTGAACCCTCGTACTCCTCTACGCGTGGGCATCCATTGCCGCGTCTTCCCCGGCTCCGCGTAATCCCCTTCCTAGGCCTCGCCGTCGTCCACCGACCTGGTGCTCTCGGCGCGGCGTGGTCAACATGGTCAAGGAACGGCTTCCATCGGATGTGGACTGTACATGGACAGGCTGACAGCTGGGTCCACGGCCGCAGCAAGGAAGTGCCTCCTTATTACGTGCAAAATAATTATTCCTCCACCTGACAGCAGGACCCACCGGACGGGCCATCGTATTTCGCCCGCCTGACTACTGGGACCCACCAGCTACATCTTCGCACGCAAGGAAGTGCCTGGCAGTCGGGGCCCACCTAGTCGAAGCGTACGTAGCATTGTCATTCTGGTCACGAACGTGTACGTACATATATACTAGTCGATGTAGAGGCGTGCATGTGTCGTATTAGAGGCAGCCAGGGTGCAAGAAAGAAAATACGACCACGTATGTGTACATACGGGCGGGGTCTCAAACGCCTACTCGCGCATGCGTACGGCAAGGGTTCGTGTACATGGCTGGGTCGGAACGGAGAAACAACGTCGTCGTCGTGTTCATGGGGAGGCAACAGAATGTGTCACATTCATGGGGAGGCAACAGAATGCGTCGTGTTCATGGGGAGGCAACGGAATGCGTCGTGTTCATCGGGAGGGCTTGGACGGAACAGGCGATGGAAACGAGGCCTGGCGTACCACAAAACGGAGGAAACAGCCTTGTGTTCGACCGGCCACGTTCGAAACGGGGTCCTGTTCATCGGGAGGGGTGTGGCGTACCGCAAAACAGAGGAAACGGACCTCCTACTGTTGAAACGGGGGTCCTGTTGATCGGGAGGGGTGTGGCGTACCGCAAAATGGAGGAATGGACTTGTGTTGGAGCACTACGGTCGAAACGGGGTCCTGTTCATCGGGAGGGGTGTGGCGTACCGCAAAACAGGACTCCATGGGATACTGTTCATCTCCACCGTCGACCCCCTCCAGCCTCCACGAGCTACTGTTAATCCACCGTCGACCTCCTCCAGCCTCCACCAGCGACTGATCAACCACGGGCTCCTGTTAATCCAGCCTCCACCGCGCGCTACTCCACCGGCCACTGTTCAACCAGCCCTCTCCGCGGGCTCTTGTCCAATCACCCCTCCACGGGCTACTGTTCATCCTGCCCTCCACCATCTACTGTTCATCCTGCCCTCCACGGGGTGGTCCTGTTCATCCAGCCCTCCACGGGGTCCTGTTCATCCAGCCCCAACCGGCTCGATCGATCGAGGTCCTGTTCATCCAGAGGCAACACCATGGTGTCCTGTTCATCCACCCCCACTAGGAACTGTTCATCCATACCCCCCGCAACATTCACTGTTCATCCAGAGGCAGCATCGATCAGCTTCAGTTAGCAGCAATAGCAAAGGAATCGCTCGATCGGGTTCAGTTAACAGCCATCGATCGATCGCTCGGGTTCAGTAATGTGTAGCCTGCAGTGCAATCGCTCGGGTTTAGTTAGAGCCCAACGCCTCGCTCGGGTTCAGTTAGAGCTAACGCCTCGCACACACGCGCGTACATGTACGAGAGAAACGCGCATCGCTCGGCCCCCGACCTCCCACCGTAACCGGGAACTCCCCGAAATTTTCCTCGCCCTCGCTTCTACCACGGTTTTTTCCGTCATGGATGGACCAAAGAATGTCATGCAGCTGCGTCTCTGGCCTGCCCAGGACGAAAATCCCATTTTTTGTCATGATTTTTTGTCATAGAAGTAGGATCCCACCAAATCTATGATGATACCGGGGTTTGTCACAATTATCGTGATAGAAGTGACATATGTATGATAGAAAAAAAATTGTTCGGCCCAAAATGTCACGGATGTGTCTTTTTTTTTAGTGAGGGTACGACTCCGAAGACTACCGAGTGGATTATGGACAGTGGATGCACTGACCACATGCCTGCTGATCGAAGTCTTCTTATGGATTCAACCATACGTCCATCTGACAAAAGTCACATCACATTTGCTGACACTAGTAAAAGCAAGGTATTGGGCTTAGGTAGAGTTGCAATCTCAAAGGATCGGCACATGGATAAAGTGATGCTTGTTGAATCCCTTGGCTTCAACTTAATGTCTCTCTCAATGATTTGTGATCTGAACATGATTGTGATATTTGGAAATATCGTTACCTTGTGCTTACGGAATCTGAAAAATCTCTAGTCTTTAAAGGATATCGAAAAGACGGTCTGTATATATGGTAGATTTCCCCACGGGACCATAGCTGGCAATATGTGTTCTAGCAAAAGCTTCAGAGTGCTGGCTCTAGCATCAGAGGCTAGGGCATGCGGGCATGAGGAGCTTGCACACTCTCGTGAAGAAGAAGCATGTCATAGGCATCGAGGGCGTCAAGTTCAAGAAGGATCATCTATGTGGTGCCTGTGAAGCCGGAAAGATGACTAGGGACAAGCATCCCTCGAAGACAATCATGACAACAACGCGTCCCTTCAAGCTTCTTCACATGGACTTATTTGGCCCTACTCACTACTCTACCCTTACTACCACTTTATGCCTTTATGGTTTCGTCATTGTTGATGATTGCTCAAGATATACATGGGTGCACATAATTCTCTACAAGACTGAAGTGCAGGATATCTTCAGATGATTCGCCAATCGTGTCGTGACCAACTATGGCATCAAGATCAAGCACATCAGAAGTAACAATGGAACAGAATTCAAGAACACCGGCCTCCAAACCTATCTTGATACATTGGGCATCACACATGTGTTCTCTGCTCCATACACACCTCAGCAAAATGGCATTGTGGAGCGCAAGAACAGAACCCTCATTAAGATGGCATGAATGATTCTTGAAGAGTACAAGACACGAAGGAAATTCTGGCCTAAAGCCATTGATACAGCATGCCACATCATCAACCGTGTTTATCTTCACAAGTTCTTCAATAAGACATCATATGAGCTCCTGACTGGTAAAAGGCCAAATGTCAGCTATTTCAGAGTCTTTGGTGCTAGGTGTTGGTTCAAGGATCCGCATCACACTTCAAAATTTGCACCGAAAACACATGAAGGTTTTATGCTTGACTACGGAAAGGATTCGCACTCCTAAAGAGTCTTCAACCTCTTTCACTACAAAGTGGTTGAAACTGTGGATGTGTGGTTCGATGAGACTAACGGCTCACAAAGAGAGCACCTGCCAAATGTGCTAGATGAAGCCACACCAAGTGAGTTTAACAAGCCTATGGGTACTGGACAGATCATACCTTCAGAGGAACAGGCTGAAGAGCAAATCATCATTTCTGCAACTAATCAGCATGAAGACACTGCTTAGCCTAAAGCCAATGCTAAAGATGAAGACAATGATCAGCAAAGGTAAAATCTCCATCCAGTAGATCCTCGCATTGCAAATGAAGTCCAGATTGAGAAGATAATCGATAGCATCAATATAACTGGTCCACTCAATCGTTCCAAAGCAACACAGCTAGCAAATTTCTGTGGGAAATTTGCATTTGTCTCTATATCTGAACCCAAGAAAGTTGATGAAGCCTTCATGCAACCTGAATGGATTCAAGCTATGCAAGAAGAGTTTCAATAGTTTGACTTGAACAATATATGGGAACTAGTTAAGCATCCTGATCCTCACAAGCACAATATCATTGGCACCAAATGGATCTATCACAACAAACAAGATGAACATGGCCAAGTTGTCAGAAACAAGGCTCGTCTCGTTGCTCAAGGTTACAGACAAGTCGAAGGGATTGACTTTGATGAAACCTTTGCTCCTGTGGCTAGGCTTGAAGCCATCCGAATACTACTAGCATATGCCAACCGCAACAACATTCTTCTGTACCAAATGGATGTAAAGAGTGCCTTCCTCAAGAGCAAAATAGATGAAGAAGTGTATGTTGCACAACCACTTGGTTTTGAAGACCCAAAGTGTCCTGACATGGTATACAATCTCAACAAGGCATTGTATGGCCTCAAACAAGATCCTCACGCTAGGTATGACACACTCAAAGACTTCCTGTAGAGCAAAGGCTTCAAAATTGGTTCTCTAGATCCCACTCTCTTCACGAATACATATGATGGTGAACTATTTGTATACCGAATTTATGTGGATGACATTATCTTCGGCTACACTGACAAGAGATATAGTGATGAATTTGGGCATATGATGCAAGAGTAATATCAGATGTCCATGATGGGTGAGATGAAGTTCTTCATTGGTCTTCAAATCCATCAACGGAGAAATTGCATCTTCATATCATGAGAGAAATACCTCAAAGATTGTATGAAGAAGTATGGAATGCAAGACTGCAAAGGGTACACGACACCAATGTCAACCAAAGGCCAATTGGGCCCCGACAACAAGGGTAAAGAGTTTAATCAGAAGGTATGCCACTCCATGATTGGTTCTTTACTCTACTTATGTGCATGCAGGCCTGATCTAATGCTAAGCCTTTGCATGTGTGCCCGATTCCAAGTGGCCCGAAAGGAATCGCGTCACTTAGCTGTGAAGCGAATTCTTCAATAATTGGCTAACACCCCAACATTAGGATTGTGGTAGACAATGGGCTCAGAGTTTGACCTAGTTGGATTCTTAGATGCTGATTATGATGGTGACAAGGTTGATCGCAAGTCCACATCTGGCACATGTCACTTTCTTGGACGATCTCTTGTATGTTGGTCTTCAAAGTAGCAGAACTGTGTATCACTCTCCACTGCTGAATCTGAATACATTGTTGCTGGATCTTGCTACACTCAGATTCTATGGATGAAGCAAACTCTCAAGGACTATGGCATCCACCTGAAGCATGTGCCACTCTACTGCGACAATGAAAGCGCCATCAAGATTGCCAATAACCCAGTTCAGCACTCGAAGATAAAGCACATTCAGATCCATCATCACTTTGTCAGAGATCGTGTCATGAAGGAAGACATTTATATCATTCACGTTAACACTGAAGAGCAATTGGCAGATATCTTCACAAAGCCCTTGGATGAGAAAAGGTTTCGCAAGCTGCGATGTGAGCTAAATATCTTAGAATCCTCGAATGTCCTGTGAATGGACACACATCCTAATGCTTATGCATGTTGATGATTTAGATGTGCAACACGCAAAGTAACGTATATCTTCAATTAATGAAGACTTACCCTCTAAGTGTGAATACATTAACGCGGAATTTGACTTTGGAGTGCCACAATAATTGAGCGTCATGTCTGGTCCTATACGGTGGGTAACGCCACCACCAAACTTTCTAGAAGACCTCGTGTTTTGAAGACTTTCATAAAAATCGCCTATTCACCCCCTCCAGCCAAGTTAGGGCGCGGGAGATTGGACTTCTTGGTCTCTAACTTTCCCATCTAGCAGTTCTTCGTGCGGTAAACAAAAGCTTCTTTTTACCGTTTATTAGATCCATTGAAATCTTCACATCTTCTAAAAGTTGTTTCTACACTTCCAAATCTGGATCCTTCTGTTTCTGCATCTCATAACTTGCAAGTATGTTCACCTATGCATTACAACTAGTTAGCTTCCTCACTTGTACCTATCATGGATTCGTACAAATCTGGAACAATCTCACATCGATAAGTCAATGTCTTTGCACTATGAGGTCAATGTCTTCAAACTGATTTATCTTCAAAATCTTCTGAGAACACATATGACCTCTTCCCCTTCCCTCGCATCTCTAATGTTGTCACGGGTATATGTCCGTGGGAGAATCCCCTGGTTTTCATATCTGCATTCATTTGCAGAGTTCTTACAACATCACATTGAATTGCCTGAAGCTAGCTCTTGTCTAACAAGTAGATTGAAGCCAAACACAGTTGTGAAGCCTTTCATTCTGAATCCAATGGCTGGCGAAAAATCTGCAAAGAAGGGGGGTAGGTAGCGTCGGGACAATACTACTTTGGACCTGCCCCCAGAAATCTAAGAGCAATAAAAGTCTGGCCCAGAGGAAACCTATGGTGAACGCAAAACTCGAGTCCAATGGATTCAAAGATATTGGGCAGAGGAATGGTTTCAGTAACATTTTCTTACACCTGAATATTCTAAGATGAATGTTGTGAGGCCACCATGGGCCGATATTGTGTACAGGAAGCTTATTCCCAAGACCAAGGCAGAATCCATTGCCAAAGGCTTCTATCCTTGCATGGTCAGAGGACCTCAACCTGTAGATGCCGACCGATCCAGTCTCCGATGGTGTCGTGAAGATGAATTGTTTTGGAAAAATCTTCAGTTTGCACGGGCTTCAGCAGTCCAGAACAAGAAGGACCTGGGGATTGACTTCAACCCTGGTCCTTCCACTCCAAGGCCAGCTGGTAGTCGTGAAGCTGATCAGAATACTATTGGTCCCTTCCATAGCCTTGATGGACTTCTCTCCCACATCACTGCACAAAGGGACATTGTTGAAGAGACTGCTGGTGAAGAAGAGCATGACGATTCTCCAGAGCCCATGAAGCCAAAGAAAAAGTCTAAGGCTTCCAAATCATCTGCTGTTCCAAAGGCTTCAACAGTGAATCCATTGCTATCTGCACCTCCTGAATCTAGTGTGTAGTCTGAGGATCAATCTCGCATCTCCAAGAAGTCCAAGAAGCCCAAGAATATTTCTGTGCATGACCTCACTCCAGCTAGCATCCTGCGCAATGAAGAGAATTCTATAAATCTATCCAGTGATGAAGATCTTGCTGATGATGCTCTGGAAATGCTTATCAAGAGCAAGGAAGAGGCCGAAGTCTTCAAGGATTTTCCTCTCTTTGATGCACATATTACCAATAACTTCATTGATGAGTGGTTTGACGACACCTCTCTTAACATTGATGATCTGCACCTGCTAATTGACATCAGTGTCACGTTCTAGGGCTGCATAGCCAAGGCGCTTGTCATCGCTCAAAAGATTGATGAGTTGAAGAACAATATAGACAACGAGAAGGCTTTGTTCAAGAAGCACATGGCAAAGCTCAGTGTCGTTGATGTTCAGAACTTCAAGAAAATGATGATTGACCTCAAGGCTAAGTTCCAAAAGAAACGTGATGAAGCCAAAGGCTCACGTGAGTGCATGAAGTACTATGATGAGAAATCTGTACATGCTCACAACAAAGCTGTGAAGAGAAAGGCCCTTGGGCGTCCTGGCATTGACCCACGTATGGTCGCCAAGAAGCCAAAGAAAACTGCTACTACTGAACCCGAAGCCCCAAGGAAGGAAAGACCAAGCATTATCTTCCCTGCCAGCATGACTAGCTCGAAGCCAAAGGTCCCTTCAGCAGCTTATGAGCAGAAGAGGACAAAGCTGGCTGAGGCTGAAGCCAAGAAGAGGAAGCATCATGACACTTCTGATGCTGCTCCATCAAAGAAGAAGCTGAACACAAAGTCTTCAAAGTATTCACGCAAAGAATGTGCTGCTCCCCAAGAACCATTGCTCGTTGAGCCTATCTTTGTTGCTTTGTATGCTTCCACCAACCGTGAGCGTCGTCTCATTGTGCATGAGCCTGCTACCACAGAGGCTCATGATTCTAAAGATATTCTAGCTGCTGACCCCGTCGCAGCTGAAGACATTGGTCACGAAGACAATGTTGAAGATGATGTGGTCCTTCCTCAGATCATGCCCAACCCAGTATCATCGCCTGCTCCCACGAGCAGTGAACAAGTCAACATTGGCGGTCCCATGACGCCTATCACACAAGATGCATTATGGGAAGAGCAACACCCCAACTCCCCATTGCACGAAGTGATTCCTCACACTCCACCTGCTCATGTCACCACTCCGGTGCTTAAGACACCGCAAGAGACTCCTGAAGACATGGAGAAGACCGCTCCTTCACAAAAGGCATCGCCATCTTTACAAAGGATTCATAGAGGCCATAGGCCCTCGGTATCCATGTTGAGCATTCTTGAAGAGGATGTGCATACCACTAGCTCAGTAGCACATCAAATGTTTCCTGAAGCCATCCCTTCAGTAACTGCTCTTGAATCTGAAGCCAAAGAGGATGAAGATATTCTGGCTGCATCAATGGATGACAAGGAAGAAGAAGACCGTGAAGTTATCCCCCCTACTATTGATCCAATTGTTCAAGAAGAAGTGACTGTGCCAGACCCCCAATCCCTGAAGCCACCGAAGTTGAGGAAAACGCGGCTGCCCCCACAACAACTGATGAAGCCAATGACGTAGCCATGGCTGAAGACAATGTGCAGCCTGAAGTCACTGATGCCACAGAAGATAAGGCACGACCATCCACCTCAGATGCGGCTGTTCCCCCCTGTGCCTCACACCATGGAACGCGCGTTCTATCATGGTGAGCTTGTTACTGTCAAGTGGCCAATCTTGATGCCTCTAACTGCTCTTGGTCCCCAATACGACTACCATGTGGAGCAAAGGCCTCAGACACATAAGCCAAAGCCCAGACTGCCAAGGCTTCCAAGCGTTGTCACTACACAAGGCTCCTTCGGTGTGCTCAGCATTAGAGAGCACACCACTTTCTTTAACAAGGCCAAGAACCCTTTCAAGAAGCCAAAGATTTCATCTGAGAGGTTCTGGAGCCACCAGCAAAGGAGCTACTATTCATGCATTCTCTATGATCAAGACAGGAATTTTCCCAACAAGTGTCTTGACTATGATGCCATTGTTGGGCTGCTACGTGATAACCCACAAGTATAGGGGATCGTAACAGTTTTCGAGGGTATAGTTGGTATTCCTGGATCTCCAAGATTTTTAGGTACTCCATCTTTAAAAGTATAATTAGCAAGCATAGTGGAGATTTCAGCTTCCGGTATTTTTCTCTTATTTGTGATGATGTCTTTCATATACTTTGCATAAGGAGGCATTTTCATAATATCAGTCAAGCGAGTACGCAAAAAGACTGGCCTCGGCATTTCAGCAAAGCATTCAAATTCTTCATCATCATTCTTTTTAGTTGACTTGGGTGGAAAAGGCATAGGTTTTTGAACCCACTGTTCTCTTTCTTTACCTTGTTTTCTAGCAACAAAGTCTCTTTTGTCATACCTTTTATTCTTAGGCTGTGGGTTATCAAGATCAACATGTGGTTCTATCTCAACATCATTGTCTGGTTCTTTATTATTTGGTTGAGAGTCTCATGAACATCAGCATTATCTTCTCCATTATCACTAGGTGAGTGTTCATTACGAGACTGGGTTTTAGCATCAGAGATAGAAGTTTCATTAGCATTATCAGGAGGTTTTTCTATTTCAGGTTCACTATGAGCATGCAAAGTCCTATCATTCTTCTTTTTCTTTTTCTTTTCAGAAGAACTAGGTGCACTAGTGTTAGCTCTTTCTGAATCTTGTTCAATTCTCTTTGGGTGTCCCTCGGAATAAAGTGGATCCTGAGTCATTTTACCTCCTCTAGTTGCAACTCTAACAACAAAGACATGATTATTATTCATTTCATTAAGCAACTATCCTTGAGATTTAGCAACTTGTTCTAACTGAGTTTGAACCATAGAAGCATGTTTTCCCACACCTCTAACATCATTTGAAATTCTAAATAACAAGTCACTCAAGCGAGCAATCATAACAGAATTATATTTCAATTGTTTCATAACATTTGCATGAAAGTGATCTTGTTTTCTAATATAATTTTCAAACTCATAAAGGCATTGGCTAGGATGCATAATGTGAGGATTATCATTATCATTGAACTTCACAAGAGAATTTACCTCTACCAGCTTAGGCAGCGGTGGTGTATTGAGCCCATGTATTTCTTCAATAGGAGGTAAATTTTTAACATCCTCAGCTTTAATACCTTTTTCCTTCATAGATTTCTTTGCCTCTTGCATATCTTCAGGCCTGAGATATAATATACCCCTGTTCTTCGGAGTGGGTTTAGGTGGTGGTTCAGGAATAGTCCAATCATCATAATTTTTCAATATGTTATTCAATAATTCTTCAGCTTGTCCAATAGTTCGTACCCTGAAAACACAACCAGCACAACTATCTAGGAAGTCCCTAGAAGCATCGGTTAGTCCATTATAGAAGATATCAAGTATTTCATTTTTTTCTTAAGAGGGTGATCAGGAAAAGCATTAAGTAATTGGCACGGCCTCCCCCAAGCTTGTGGCAGACTCTCTGATTTAATTTGCACACAGTTAAATATTTCCTGCAAGGCAGCTTGTTTCTTATGAGCAGGAAAATATTTTCAGAGAAGTAATAAATCATATCCTGGGGACTACGCACATAACCAGGAGCAAGAGTATTGTACCAAGCTTTAGCATCACCCTTTAATGAAAACGGAAATAAATTGAGAATAAAGTAATAGCGAGTTTCTCATCATGAGTAAAAAGGGTGGCTACGCCATTCAACTTAGTAAGATGTGCCACAATAGTTTCAGTTTCATAACCATGGAAAGGATCAGATTCAACCAAAGTAATTAACTTTGGGTCGACAGAGAATTTGTAATCCTTACCATCAATTAAAATAGGTGAAGTAGAATACTTAGGATCACATTTCATTCTAGCATTCAGAGATTTTTCTTTATACTTGCATAATAATTTCTCTAGATCATCTCTATCATTACAAGCAAGAATATCTCTAGTTGTTTCTTCACTCATAACATAACCTTCTAGTACCTTAGGTAATTCATATCTAGGAAGGCTAGTTCTAGTAGGTGTTTTAGGAGATTCAGTTTCAAGCTCATCATCAGATTCAACAACTTCATGTTGTACAACTCTAGCAATTTGTTTATCAAGAAATTCACCAAGTGGCACATCATCATTAAGCAAGGTCCTAGCATCATCATAAGCATTATCCATAGCAGAAGTAGCATCATCAATAACTTGAAACATATGAGGATTAATAGCATGTGGTGGTGTTGCAAGTTTACTCATAACAGACGGTGAATCTAAAGCAGAACTGGATGGCAGTTGCTTACCTCCCCTCGTCTTTGAGGGAAAAATCTTAGTCTTAGCATCCTTCAGATTCTTCATAGTGATAATATGATAATAATCCCAAGGGAATCAACATATATAGCTATGCTCCCCAGCAACAGTGCCAGAAAAAGGTCTTGATAACCCACAAGTATAGGGGATCGCAACTGTTTTCGAGGGTAGAGTATTCAACCCAAATTTATAGATTCGACACAAGGGGAGCCAAATAATATTTGAAGGTATTAGCAGCTGAGTTATCAATTCAACCACACCTGGAAATTAATTATCTGTAGCAAAGTGATCAGTAACAAAGCAGTATGATAGTTTTGATAATAGTAGCAGCAGTAACCGTAACAGTGATAGCAATAGTTTTGTAGCAAGTGTAATAGTGATGATAGCAGTAGTAACTTAGCAAGAATAATATAAAATAAATTTGTAGGCATTGGATCGATGACTTGTTGGATGATATTCATCATGTGACAGTCATAACCTAGGGCGATTCGGCACTAACTCCAGTTCATCGATATAATGTAGGCATGTATTCGTAAATAGTCATACGTGCTTTATTAAAAGAACTTGCATGCAATCTTTTGTCCTATCCTCCCATGGCAGTGGGGTCCATATTGGAAACTAAGGGATATTAAGGCCTCCTTTTAATAGAGAACCATAACAAAGCATTAACACACGATGAATATGTGAACTCCTCAAACTACGGTAATCACCGGAAGAAGTCTCGGTTATTGTCACTCCGGGGTTACCGGATCGTAACACGTAGTAGGTTACTATAACTTGCAAGATTGGATCTAGAACATGAATATAATCATGATAAAATAAACAGTTCAGATCTGAAATCATGGCACCAGGGCCCAAAGTGACAGGCAGTAAGCATGTCAAAGTCATAGCAACGTCAATCTAATAACATAGTGGATACTAGGAACAAGCCCTAACAAAACTAACTCGATTAAATGATCAATCTCATCCAACTCCTCCCCGACCAGCGAGCCTACGAAGGAATTACTCACTTCCGGTGGGGAGCGTCATGGAATTGGCGATGGTGAAGGGTTGGTGATGACGAAGAACGTAGATCCCCCTCTCTAGAGCCCCAAACGGACTCCAGATCTGCCCTCCTGAGGAAGAACAGGGCATGGCGGCGGCTCCGTCTCGTGAATCGTGATAATTCTTTCTCCCTAATTTTTTCTCTGAAAATAGGATTTTATAGCATCGGAATCAGGGTCTGCGGGGCCACCAGGAGGGGACAACCCACCTGGGCGCGCCAGGAGGGGGGCGCGCCCTGGTGGGTTGTGCCCACCCAGGGGCCCCTCTCCGGTAGGTCTTGGCTCTAGAAATTCTTATATATTATATAAAAATTCCTCACAAAGTTCCATTCCATTTCGAGAACTATTATTTCTGCACAAAAACAATACCCTGGTAGTTCTGCTGAAAACAGCGTCAGTCCAAGGTTAGTTTCATTCAAATCATGCAAATTAGAGTCCAAAACAAGAGGAAAAGTGTTAGGAAAAGTAGATACGTTGGAGACGTATCAACTCCCCCTAGCTTAAACCTTTGCTTGCCCTCAAGCAGTTCACTTGATAAACTGAAAGTGAGAAAGAAAAACTTTTATGAACTCTTTTGCTCTTGTTTGCATAAATAAGCCTAAACAGCACCCAGGTTTTGAGTGAACATTATAACTAACCATGTCGACATTAACTCTTAAAGATTATATTAACTCATATCAATGACATAATCTGCTAGCGAGCAATAATAAGACATCTCAAACAACAACACGTTGTCGAAATAACCATGATATAATATGACAATAATGGTATCTCGCTAGCACTTTCTGAGACCGCAAAACATAAATGCAGAGAACCTCCAAAGTCCAAGCAGCGACTAAACATTGTAATTCATGGTAGAAAAGATCCATTCATGATGCACCCAACATTAGCTACACACAATGCATAAGTCATGACAGTTGTGCTCTCTCAGTTTTAGCGCTTGTTTTAGAAGGCGATGACACAACATAAAAGTAAATAGATAGTCCCTTCGCAGAGGGAAGCAGTGATTTGCAGAGGTGCTAGAGCTAAAGTTCTAAAAGTGAGATAAATGATATTTTGAGACATGCACCCTTCTCATTCACTTCACGACTATCAGTTATCAATACCTTCCATGCTAAACAGGCTACTGGTGGTTCCCAAGCGATAAAAGTAAAGGTTTTTACTCCATTGTGAGTTTTTGTTTGATTATTCGAGTGACTAACTCTTTTTTTATTTTGCAGTTTGGGAGTGGGAATCCCTATTACCGCCCTTTTCTCGTGCAATGGTGAGTGAATAAACACTCGACCTGAGAATAACCCGCTTAGCATGGAAGATACCAACCACCTCCTATGGTTCCATGAACGAACCAGGCACACAAAACTGATAATTTTTTAGAAGTTTTTAGAGGTGGCACATGCAAATTTACTTACGACAGTAGGGTAATACCATATATAGGTAGATATGGTGGACTCGTCTGCAATAACTTTGGGTTCAAGGGTTTTGATGTACAAGCAGAATCCCCACTTAGTACATGCGAAGGCTAGCAATTAGATTGAGAAGCAGCCAACTAGAGAGCAACAACGATCATGATCATGCATTATGCATATGTAACATTGGACACTAGCATGAGTAGGATATGAACACCATGAACATAAATATCATAGAGGCTATGTTGGTTTTGATTCAACTACATGCATGAACATGTGCCTAGTCAAGCCACTCAAATATTTAGAGGAGGATACCATATCATCATACTACATCACAATCATTTTAACGCAATGTTGATATCCAAGATAAATCATTATCAACTCCCAGCTACTTATGCATGGCATGAGGAACTATAATCTCTAATTGTCATCGCAAACATGTTTATTCATAATGGGATGAATCATGGATACTAGGTTAAACATATTTACACAAACAGAGCAAGTCGAGTTCATACCGGTTTCTTTCTGCCATGACCAGTTCATCAAATATCATCATTATTGCCTTTCACTTGCACGACCGAACGATGTGAAAAAAATAATAGTGCAAGAGTGCCATGGACTAAGCTGGAATCTGCAAAACATTTTATTCAAGAGGAGAAGACAAGGTAAAATAGGCTCTTTATTAGTTCAACAATTATTCATATGAGAGCCACTCAACATTTTCATCGTGGTCTTCTCCTTGGTACAACTCAAATAAAAGAAAATAAATTCAGAGAAACACACTGAAATATTTTTGAGTTTTTGGGTTTTCTTGAGCAAGCAAATAAGAGAGAAAAGCAAAAACGAGAAAAACTATTTACACGGGAAAGCTCCCAACAAGAAAAATAAGAACAAAGAAATCTTTTTGGGTTTTCTTTTTAATATTACTAATAAGAATGCATAGAAAGTAAATTGACTACAACTAATTTTTTTGGTTTTTCCAATGTTTTTGAAACACACAAGAAGAAAGCAAGAAAAATAAATCTAAGAATGGATGATACAATGAAAAAGTGTGAGCACCGATAAGATGAATAAGTGGACATGAATGTAATGTTGGTGAGAAACACGTACTCCCCCAAGCTTAGGCTTTTGGCCGAACTTGGTAGTAGATCAGTAATCTAGATAGTAGTTAGGGTACTGAGGAGCGGGCATCCACTGATCCCACTGTGGAGGCTCCTCCTGTGCTGCCTCCTCAGCAGCCTGAGCATTCTGATAGGCGATGATGTCTGCAGGCATGATCTTATATCTGCCCCTGGCAACAGGATCAAACAAAGCAGGAGCAGGCAACGGAATAATATCACGGTTTCAACACTAAACACCAGGTTATGAGGGATAGGAATATTAGGATAATCTTGTGCAAGATAATGATGGTGTTCCATGGCTACACTGTCTAGGTAAACCTTGGTCAGAGGGTAATCATGAGGGTGTATCCCAACATTAAAGTGGTCCACCAAGTGAGTAGCATAAATCCCACAATGGATTTTACCCTGAGATTTATTAAGATGGAGGCGACAAGCCACAATAGCTCCCAAACTATAAGTGTTGTCGCGCTCCAGTGCACGACGTAAAACAACAAGGTTTGGTGAGCTGAGCGCACCCACCTTCTCCCGAGCAAGCAAGCATTTTTGCAATGAAAAGTGCAAAGTAATGAACAGCAGGAAAATGCAAGCCAACGGTAGTGGTAGATGACACCCCTCTCTCATCTCCCATGGTCGAAGTATGATAAAATTCCTCAAACCCAACCGGTCTAGGCTCAACCAAGCTCCCATCAGAGGGGATCATGCATATGTCACAAAATTCAGTAAGTGGTATCTAATGGTTTTCAGCATATAAATCAAAGCTAACTTCAGGAGGATTATTCCTAGGCAGGAAAGTAAAGCTCTGAACAAAAATGTTTATGAGGATTTGGTGTTGTTCACACTTATCTGCAATGAAGTCCGTGAGGCCAGCATTCGCAGCATATTGCATGAACTCCTGAAGGATTCCAGCCTCTTCCAGGAACGGGGTGTGCGGCTATTCACATGGCCGTACCTCCGCCAACCTCCGAGGATGGAGATCACTATCAGATGACTCCCCAATAACACCTTTGGAGTTCTTCTTGGAGCCAAACTTCCTAAAAATATTCATGGTTTTCCTATGAACAAAATTCTGAAATTTATTAGTCCACAAAATTTTCTGAACAAAACTTCACAAAATTGGTACCAACTAGTCATAGGGAGACATAGAGGCCATAGCAAGCATTCAAACTACTTAGAACACTAAGAATTTAACATGCAAGAACATCTACAGCAGCACCAAGAGTAGTTAATTATTCAAAATATAAACCACTAAAACAAAAACTAATTGGACAAACGGTGGAGTCACATACCAAGTAACAATCCCCCGAAACAGTTTCAGAAATGGAGCTTCGAGCAAAGAGATCGGAATCAACAGGTTTGACCTCAAGAACACAGGAGAGAGAGCAATGGAGATTTTTTTTTCTGGAGGTAGGTGATGTTGTGGTATAAAGAGATAAGTGAGAGGGCCCACGTCGGGACCACAACCCACCAGAGCGTGCCTGGGGGTGCTGGCACGCCTAGGTGGGTTGTGCCCACCTGTTGCACCTCCCTCTGATGTTTATTGCACCAATAATTCCTAAATATTCAGAAAAATCGTATTAATTTTTTAGGGCATTCTGCGAACTTTTATTTTTGGGTCATTTTTTATTGCATGGGAAAATCAGAAAATAGACGAAACATGGCATTTTATTTTACTTAACTAAGAAGAACAGGTAATAAAAAGTAGGTACAAAAAGTAGTGCTTACTAAATTCATCAACTTCATACTGTTCAAAAATGATCCATTAATAAGGATGATAGAGTCTTATTAACAACTGAGGGAGTCCTGGATTAGGGGGTGTCCGGATGGCTGGACTATACCTTCAGCCGGACTCTTGGGCTATGAAGATATAAGATTGAAGACTTCGTCCCGTGTCCGGGAGGGACTTTCCTTGGCGTGGAAGGCAAGCTTGGCGATACGGATATGTAGATCTCCTACCATTGTAACCGACTTTGTGTAACCCTAACCCTCTCCGGTGTCTATATAAACCGGAGGGTTTTAGTCCGTAGGACAAGATACAGAACAACAATAATACCATAGGCTAGCTTCTAGGGTTTTGCCTCTCCGATCTCGTGGTAGATCTACTCTTGTACTACCCATATCATCAATATTAATCAAGCAGGACGTAGGGTTTTACCTCCATCAAGAGGGCCTGAACCTGGGTAAAACTTCGTGTCCCTTGCCTCCTGTTACCATCCGGCCTAGACGCACAGTTCGGGACCCCCTACCCGAGATCCGCCGGTTTTGACACCAACATTGGTGCTTTCATTGAGAGTTCCTCTGTGTCGTCGCCATCAGGAAGGATGCCTCGCCCTGTCTTTAAAGACGACACCATTGCTAAGGGAGCTTTGGCTATCGGCCAAACCCTCCGGCTAGGTGGTTTTCTTATGACCGCCTGTTCGGCTTCTGCGCGGACGATGACCTCTCGAGCCATCGAAAACAATCTTCATGTCAGCTCGGAACTCGCCGAGCAGTTAGATCCAATGGATCTCTCCTCCATAAACGAGCTCTTGGATCGCATCGCCGCCCTAGGAGTCGCTACAGATTATGACCAGATTGGGCCTAAACCCGATCTGAGAGAGATTAACTCTCCCCAAGTCACCGATCACGTTGCCGTGGTAGAGGGATAGTGCGGCGACCCTTCATCTATCTTAAGGACTAGCTACGTCCGGATTCCCGATCCCTCCAAGCCGGATACCCGCGGAGGGGAGGATATCACTCAAGACCTGAACTTAGAGTCAGGCGATGGGATGGATTCATTGGACAACATCCAGGAATCCAAATTTTCGAGTTCGGAAACTCCTCGGCATTTGAGCCTCAGATTGCATGAGGCTTCGGATTTAATTCCACCCACCCACCCGAACATAAGCGATCTATCCCAAATCAGGTAAGAGCCCGATGAAACAGTACATCATTACTGGGCCAGATTCCTCCTGGTTAGGAACATGATAAGGGACTGCCGCGAGGAAGACGCAATCTCAATCTTCTGCAATAATTGCATGGACAAGGGAATCCTCAATGCCATAAGTCGCCGTGATATTACACGCTTCGCTGACTTAGCGTCCATTGTACGAAAGTACTGTGCGATGGAAAGCGCCTGGAAAACCAAAATAAAATTTTGGGACGATTCGGCCCTGAATACAAACCCAATCCGAAATAAAAGGGTGCATCATCGCCAGACACCCGGGTCAAACACCAAAAAGCAAAAACCCTCTACAGGGCATAGAACCGTACTGGAAGGATGGCTTAATGGACCCTGTAAAACTCACAGTATAGAGGACGCCACACCAACTCACAGCCTTAGAGCATGTTGGATTCTCTGGCAGGTGGCCAAAATTGGCGAAGATCTCCTAATTCCGGAGGCCACAGAAAGCCACCCCAGAGACACCAATACGGTATTAATAGTCTTCGAGACTTTCGCATCAAATAATATGCGAAAAAGGACACTCCGCAGCCTTGCCAAAGTCTACCAAGTAGCAACAATAAACCCATGGAGTGACACGGCTATTACCTTTAACGCTAGTGATGAACCTAAATTCCGAACAGCCCGAGCACCAGCCGCATTGGTCCTCAGTCCAATAGTGGACAGCTTTCGTCTTACCAAGGTACTCATGGACGGCGGCAGCGGATTGAACCTCATTTATGAGGAAACCCTTCAAAAAATGGAAATAGGCTGGAATCGCATTGAGCGAAGTAGCACAACCTTTAGAGGAATAATCCCAGTTGGGAAGCGTGCTATATAGGAAAAATCACACTAGATGTGGTGTTCGGCACGCCAGATAATTACAGGTCTGAAGAGGTCACGTTCCATGTGGCTCCGTTCAGCAGCGGTTATCACGCTCTACTAGGGCGGGAAGTGTTTACAATCTTCCAAGCAATACCCCATTACGGGTACATGAAGCTCAAGATGCCCGGGCCTAATGGGATCATCACTCTCGCTAGTGATCCGGACATAGCACTCCGCGCCGAAAACAAGACAGCCGCACTGGCCCTCGAGGCACTATTCGAAGCCCTAGCGGCTGAGGAACTGACTGCGCTGCGCTCCATGGTGAATAGGGATGATGTGGTACTTGACAAAAGATCCAAGTCCACCTCCTTTAAACCTGCAGACGAAATAGTCAAATTCCAGGTCCATCCAACGGACCACAATAAAACAGCTTCCATCGGGGCACAGTTAAACCCCGATATAGACGCCGCACTGTGAGAGTTCCTACGAGAGAACTGGGACATTTTCTCCTGGCACCCTTCAGACATGCCAGGAATCCCACGCAGGCTGGCCGAGCATAGCTTAAATACCCTAAAAGGATTCAAACCTGTCAAACAAGCTCTTCGGCATTTTTTTCAAACCTAAGAGACAGGCCATGGGAGAGGAGCTAGCAAAGCTATTGGAGGCCGGATACATCATAGATATAAAACATCCGGAGTGGCTTGCAAACCTGGTGATGGTACCAAAGAAGGACAAATCCTGGCGCATGTGTGTTGATTTTAAAGACCTTAACAAGGCTTGCGCAAAGGATCCCTTCCCCTCCCCCGCATCGATCAAATTATCGACGCTACCGCAGGACACGATTCATTGTGTTTCCTCGATGCATACTCCGCCTACCATCAAATCAAGATGGCAGAATCATACCAAGCCGCAACGGCATTTATCACACCATACGGCCCATTCTGCTTCAACACAATGCCCTTCGGGCTCAACATATCAGCGCATGATTCAGACATGTCTGGCAAACCAGATCGGCAAAATAGTGGAGGCATATGTAGATGATGTGGTCGTCAAAACAAGACATGTCAAATCTCTAGTAGACGACTTAAGGCTCACAATTGATAACCTCCGAACATACGACATCAAGCTCAACCCGGAAAAATGCATTTTCGGCGTCCCAGCCGAAAAGCTCTTGGGCTTCATTGTATCCGGTAGAGGAATTGAAGCAAATCCAGCCAAGATTCGAGCTCTGTCACAATTGGATATCCCAAAGGACCTCAAACAAATACAAAAGTTAACCGGATGCGTGGCGACTCTAAGCCGCTTTATCTCCCGCTTGGGAGAAAAGGCCCTACCCCTTTACCGCCTCCTTCGGCACACCGAACACTTCGAATGGACGGATGCAGCCACGGTCGGACTCGACGAAATAAAATCCATATCGGAAACAAACCCAGTCCTGGCCGCGCCAAACGTTGACGAACTAATGCTATTGTACATTGCAGCAACACATCAGGTTGTAAGCGCAGTGCTCGTTGTCGAACGAGAAATGGACGGACACAAATTCCCCCTTCAAAAGTCGGTCTATTATGTGTCCACTGTCCTCACTCCGTGCAAATCATGGTACCCGCATTATCAAAAGATTGCTTATGCGGTATTCATGGCATCCCAGAAGCTATGACACTACTTTCAAGAGTGTTCAATAACAGTAGCCTCGGAAGTACCACTTAACGATATTATAAACAACCGTGACGCAATGGGCCGGATTGCAAAATGGGCCATTGATCTCCTCCCATTCGACATAACTTATAAGCCACGGCGAGCCATCAAGTTGCAAGTTTTGGCCGACTTCGTCGCAGAATGGACGGAGGCCGAACTCCCTAAAGAGTATGGCACATATTCAAATTGGATCATGCATTTCGACGGCTCCAAGATGTTGGCTGGACTAGGGGCTGGCATCGTTTTGACGTCCCCCACAGGAGACACAGTTCAATACGTACTCCAGATTATGTACACAGACTCCAACAATCCACCCGAATATGAGGCCCTTTTACATGGTCTCCAGATAGCAGTATCCATGGGCATTCAACGCCTAGAGGTGCGAGGGGACTCGAACCTCGCAATATCCCAAATAAATGGAGACTTCGATGCCAAGGATCCAAAAATGGCAGCTTACCGCAACGCCGTCCTAAAAATGTCAGCTCGGTTCGAAGGGCTTGAATTTCACCATATATCCCGGGAAAATAATCAGGCGGCAGATGTCCTGGCATGCATCGGCGCAAAACACGATGTAGTCCCCCCCAACATCTTCTTGGAAAGGCTGTTCAAGCCATTTGTAGTATGGGAAGGGGAGACAAACAATAACAGCCCGGACCCAACCGCACTGCCCGACACCGAACATTCCGACACAATCAGAGGCTCTGCCAATGAAATAACACCTTCAGCCCACGTAATAATGGTCGTCATCGCCCCATGGACAGAACCATTCCTCGCCTACCTTACTAGGCAGGAACTCCCCGAGGACCAAAATGAGGCACGCTGCATAGTGTGGCGACCCAAAGCCTACAAAGTCCATGAGAGAGAGCTTTATAAGAAAAGCACTACCGGAGTCCTTCAAAGGTGCATCTCCGAAGAGGAAGGGCGGAACCTCCTGGCTGAAATTCATGCCGGACTCGGCGGTCATCACGCTGCAGCTCGGTCCCTTGTAAGCAAGGCCTTCCGTACAGGCTTTTATTGGCCAACGGCCTGGGTAGACGCCCAGGACTTAGTCCAGCGATGCGTCAGTTGCCAGCTCTTTGCAAACCAAAGCGATATGCCACCCACCGCCCTCCAAACTATCCCCATCACTTGGCCCTTCGCGGTCTGGGGGCTTGACATGGTTGGACCCCTTAAAGGCGGAACCCACAAGCAAAAATACTTACTGGTCATGGTGGATAAGTTCACCAAATGGATAGAAGCCAAGCCTGTTAAGACGTCCGAATCCGGACCGGTGATAGACTTTATATCCGGGGTTGTACACCGTTACGGCGTCCCCCACAGCATCATCACTTATAATGGCACGAAATTTACGGTCGACGAGGTAAAGCTCTGGTGCAAAAACATGGGCATCAAGCTCGATTATGCTTCCGTCTATCACCCCCAAACTAACGGCCAGGTCGAATGTGCAAATGGTCTTATCATGAGCGGCATCAAACCCAGATTAGTGCGGTCCCTCAAGGAATCTAACACGCACTGGGTAGAGGATCTCAACTCCGTACTCTGGGGGCTGTGGACCGCGCCGAATCGCACCACCGGATACACACCATTCTTTATGGTGTACGGTGCAGAGGAAGTTTTGCCTTGCGACATAATTCATGACTCACCTCGAGTGCGCATGTACGAAGAAAGAGAAGCCGAGCTCGATCGGCAGGACATCTTGGACGCATTGGAGGAGGAGCCCGACGTGGCAAAAGCCTGTTTCGCATTCTATCAATAGCAGGCTCGAAGATACCAAAGCAGAGAAGTACGGGCCAAAAATTACAACGTTGGTGAATTAGTTCTACGCCTGCCGGACAAGAAAAAGGACAAACTCAAGCCCAAGTGGGAAGGTCCCTTCATAATTGACCAAGTCCTGACTAGTGGAGCGTACCGCCTGCGAGATGCATCGGATAACCGACTCGAGCCGAACCCATGGAACACAGCCCATCTCCAGAGATTCTATGCCTAGCGCCGGACTCTGTGTTCGTCTCCTTCCTCTGTCCATTTTTTATATACTGTCTGTCTTACATTTCTCCTCTTCTCCCCTTCCTTTCTCTTATAGCCTTTAAAGGCTCATCAAATGACGTGCTATTCGCACTCATTAAACCTGGGGGCTTCTTTTAACAGAAGCTTATTTGTACGGGCTTCATGCCCAACACATGTGTTACACTTCTGCATGTACCTTTTATTTCACCATTATATGCATCGATATGACTTAAGTTTTGGCCAAGCTGGTTGCCTGGCTCATGTGCTTACCCCTACGTTCCCGATTATTCGGCTAGGCGGTAAAGGGAGCACCTCTGCGATTGTTATTGCCGGATCAGCCGGAAGTGTACCTCAGACTGGGTGAAGCCGAAAGCTAGCGTTCTTAAGGGAATATTCAGTCGGTGACCTAAAAGATGATTTTTTTCACTTATTTATTTATGCGCCCCCAGATGCTTTTTTCCGCGTCTTTTTCGCAGAATGGGCATGCACTTTAGGGCATGCCTCCCAGGGAAAGGAACCCCTAACAGAACTATTCTCCCTGGAAGATGTTTCTTACTAACCATGTAATATAGCATAACTAGTCGGGCACTTGTCTGTTCAGGCACTAATGACCCCTACGCCTGGTCTCCATGCATTCCCCGGTTCTTATATAACCGCATGGGAATTCGGACACACTCCGGACCGTCAGATCCCGAGGCTAAAGCGAAAAGGTCGGCCATGACAAACGATCTACAATCCGGCTAGAAGGCATTATAAATGTCAATTAAATTACATTATCATTCGGACTGATTGTATTCCTCTTCAATACCATCTAACAGGCTGTCTAATTTACAGTCCTGCTGGGAATACTTTGCGGCCAATTCTACTTGGCCGTATACTAAGCTTACATGGATCTCCTTCCCATCGGGCCCCACAGGACCGACCTCGGCCATGTGGTTGGGGTCAGCCTTTGTGTACCGCGTCTTCACCATGGCTCAGGCCTCCCTAGCGCCTTGACATCAGGCCGATATCTTCCACAATCGAAAGCGCCGCCATGCTCCCTTTAGCTTCTCCGCAAGCTCTCCAAGACCTTCGGGCATGCAGATGGATGGCCACAAGGCCTGGGCGACGCCTTGCATCACCTATCGAACTCGCTCGAGCAGTTGCGAGAGCTCGGGAAGAAGGTCACCCGTAGAACCGGGCATCTCCTCTGCAGGACGACCTATTAGCACACCTACAGACATTACTCTGTTAGTCGACTTCCCTGTGGAACCTTTTTTTCAAAGGTTCATTCAAGCACTTACTAAATATGCCGTGCCGAAGCCGCTGATTCTCCTTAACGGAGTCTGACAGCGGGGCACGAACATCTTTCAGGTCGACGCTCAGCTTGGTGTTGGCATCTTGGAGATCATTCTTCTCCTACCTCACCTTTGTCAGCACCTTCTCCCCAGCCTTCAGCTAGCATAGGAGTTGTTGACTTTCCGTACTCAATCCGGCACCATCTGCAATTTCATTTGTCAGATTCGCACCCATGACGTGCTTCACGAAATACTTATCTTTCGAAGTGTATATTACCAGAGGGGTCTCCTTGGGCTCCCCTGCCGCGGCTAGTGCGGCCTCAAGTTGGGCTTTGCACTCTTCCAGCTCCTGGGACAGTAAGGAATTCTTTTCTGTAAGAACCTGCATAACATATGATCCTTAAATCAGTTATTCTAACTGTTTCAAGTCTCGGGGGCTACTGGTATATATATATAATTACCAAAATTTTCTTACCCGTATGTCTTTTACATATTGCTCCGTGGCTCTGGCTAGACCATTTTGAGCGGCACGGAGGTACGCATCTCCCAAATTGAAGGCATCTAACGCCTCTCAGGAGAAACAAGCGTCGCAAAGAATTGTTCGGCGACGCCGGTGGTTCATGGCACTCTCCACCTCAGAGTTGGTGGCAGACAACCTGTCCACATCCTCCGTTGGAGGAGCGTCCGGTGCGCGCCTTGTGTTCGCCTCCGCCTCCGGACCAGGCTTTGGAGCCTGGCTGGTGGAGGCGCGATTGGCAGCCTCTCTGGATATAGTCCGACGAGGTCTCTTTGTCCTGAAGAGAGCACGAGTGTTAACATGCCTTGAAGGTATAACACCTGGGATAAGGGGCGCGCCATACCTTTGCGCTGACGTCTCGGTCCGGACTGCATCTCTTTTCTTCCCACGGGGCCCTGCGGCCCCTCGTTGGCTTGTCGCCGCAGGTTCGGCCTCCCGTCTCAAAAACCTCCCCTGCAAAGCTCGATTGTAATCAGGAAATTGAAAACACGAGAGGGCGGACTCCTATTCGGGGTACTGGGACTTCGATCTCAGTTATCTGGGAGGCCGGGATTATCCCTGGGTAATCGGCCGTAATGGCTACCAAGGCGTTGTCCTTGCTCAATTGATGGAACACTCCATCAATCAGCTCCATAGATAAGTTCGGATCCTCTTGAGAGGCCGGGTCGAGGGATCGTCCTGGGTCCTCGGGTTGTGGAGGAGGGCTGTTTATTTCTTTAACAGCCTGGCACAGTTCCTGCGTTAAATTCGTTAGACTGAATATTTAACAATGGGAATATAAAACAGATGGGCAAGTAAACCACTTACCGAGGTTGGGGGATTGTACATAGAAAATCCACCCCGCGGGTTGACGCTGAGAAATTCCTCCTCTTCTCCCTTGTACAAAGCGGACAAGGTCTTTGTTAGGGCCGCAGCCGAATCCGGTCCCTTACGGCTGTAGCGGGTGGCGTCGTCCTCCCCGTTGAAATCCCACATGGGGTGGCCTCTGTACTGTAGCGGCTGCACCCCTCGCATGATGCATGCGGCCATGACCCCGATCATGGTCAGTCTGGAATGAGCTAACAATCTTATCCGGCTCATCAGGTAACGGACGTCCTTGTCACTTTCCCTCTGAGGGCTCCGTGGACGCCAACTTAGGCGCTTCTTTAGTGGAGCACTGTCGAACTCAGGGAGGCCGATCCGGACAGGATCCCGCAGCGGGACGTCCTCTATGTAAAACCATTCTGAAGGCCAGTCCTCGGACACCTTCTTTGGGGTTCCGGATAGATATCCGGTCC
The DNA here is from genome assembly GCF_002162155.2 of Triticum dicoccoides. Classification (NCBI taxonomy): domain Eukaryota; kingdom Viridiplantae; phylum Streptophyta; class Magnoliopsida; order Poales; family Poaceae; genus Triticum; species Triticum dicoccoides. Next base: position 410,196,879 of record NC_041386.1, read on the forward strand.
CGGCGATGCGCCACACTTCGGCTCCGCCCACTTGATATATCGACCCCTTCTGAGAGCGGGGCACAAGGCAGAATAGCTCTTTCCACAGCCCGAAATGAGCCTCAACACCCAAAAACAGCTCGCAGAGGGCTACGAAGCCCGCGATATGCAATACAGAGGCAGGCGTAAGATTGTGTAGCTGGAGGCCATAGAACTCCAGGAGCCCCCGGAGAAACAGATGGATTGGAAATCCGAGCCCTCTTATTAGATAAGGGACGAGGCATACCCGCTCTCCTTTGGAGGGATTAGGGGCACTCTCCGCTTGCTCTCCGCCATTATAGATGGCAAGACCGGCTCGAACCGGGACCATATAGGCTGGGGGGAGAAATCCCTTGGTCTGGAGCGTCACTAGCTCACTATGCAGGATGGAGCATCTCCCCTAATATCCAGGCTGAGGGCTGGAAGGGCGGAAGGAGGAGTTGCAATGGCTGGCCATGGTGGTATGGACCTTTGTCGGATGCGCTCTGATGAACACTCGCGAAGGGGAGAAGGTGTGGTTTGGATCTAAATCCTCGTCCCCTTAAATCGGCGGCTCATTTACGCGGCTAGGGGTGTGGATGTAAAAACACTCAGACTTTTCATATTCGTTTGACATGTGGGAGACGGCCATTATTGGGCGTAGAAGCCGAGGAGCACAACATTTACAAAAAATCGGACTTTATTCGACAGGTACACGGAATTTGAAGGAGAACCCGCCTTGCAATGCCGAAGACAATCTGCGCACCGGACTCATCGTCATTGAAGCCTGGTTCAGGGGCTACCGAGGGAGTCCTGGATTAGGGGGTGTCCAGATGGCCGGACTATACCTTCAGCCAGACTCCTGGGCTATGAAGATATAAGATTGAAGACTTCGTCCCGTGTCCGGGAGGGACTTTCCTTGGCGTGGAAGGCAAGCTTGGCGATACGTATATGTAGATCTCCTACCATTGTAACCGACTTTGTGTAACCCTAACCCTCTCCGGTGTCTATATAAACTGGAGGGTTTTAGTCCATAGGACAAGATACAGAACAACAATCATACCATAGGCTAGCTTCTAGGGTTTAGCCTCTCCGATCTACTCTTGTACTACCCATATCATCAATATTGATCAAGCAGGACGTAGGGTTTTACCTCCATCAAGAGGGCCCGAACCTGGGTAAAACTTCGTGTCCCTTGCCTCCTATTACCATCCGGCCTAGACGCATAGTTCAGGACCCCCTACCCGAGATCCGCCGGTTTTGACACCGACAACAACCACTTTCGATTAGCATGAAACCGAAGAACTTTCATAAATCACTAGATTACCTCAATGGGGATATGCATTTCCCCAACAATAAGAATTTCATATTTCTTTTTGATAGTAGGTAGAGGTATTTGGAAACTTCCTATAGTGATTGTCAGAGATTTTTCAATAACATTAATACCATTCACTTGGAATTGTTTCTTAGGAAAGTGCACCGTATGCTCATTACCATTGATATGAAAAGTGACTTGCTTTTATAGCAATCAATAACATCCCCTGGAGTATATAAGAAGGGTCTACCAAAGATAATCGACATATTGTCCTCCTCGAGCATCTCAAGTATAACAAAGTCAGTCAAAATAGTAACATTAGCAACAACAACGCACACACCCTCACAGATACCGATAGGTATGGCAGTTGATTTCTCAGCCATTTGCAAAGATTTTTATTAGGTGTGAGTTTATTCAAGTCAAGTATTTTATATAAAGAGAAAGGCATAAAACTAACACCAGCTCCTAAATCACACAAAGCAGTTTTCACATAATTCTTTTTGATAGAGCAAGGTATAGTTGTTATTCCTGGATCTCCAAGCTTTTTAGGTACTCCATCTTTAAAAGTATAATTAGCAAGCATAGTGGAGATTTCAGCTTCCGGTATTTTTCTCTTATTTGTGATGATGTCTTTCATATACTTTGCATAAGGAGGCATTTTCAGAATATCAATCAAGCGAGTACGCAAAAAGACTGGCCTCGGCATTTCAGCAAAGCGTTCAAATTCTTCATCATCATTCTTTTTAGTTGACTTGGGTGGAAAAGGCATAGGTTTTTGAACCCACTGTTCTCTTTCTTTACCTTGTTTTCTAGCAACAAAGTCTCTTTTTTCATACCTTTTATTCTTAGGCTGTGGGTTATCAAGATCAACATGTGCTTCTATCTCAACATCATTGTCTGGTTCTTTATTATTTGGTTCAGAGTCTCATGAACATCAGCATTATCTTCTCCATTATCACTAGGTGAGTGTTCATTACGAGACTGGGTTTCAGCATCAGAGATAGAAGTTTCATTAGCATTATCAGGAGGTTTTTCTATTTCAGGTTCACTATGAGCATGCAAAGTCCTATCATTCTTCTTTTTCTTTTTCTTTTTAGAAGAACTAGGTGCACTAGTATTAGCTCTTGGTGAATCTTGTTCAATTCTCTTTGGGTGTCCCTCGGGATAAAGTGGATCCCGAGTCATTTTACCTCCTATAGTTGCAACTCTAACAACAAAGACATGATTATTATTCATTTCATTAACAACTATCTTTGAGATTTAGCAACTTGTTCTAACTGAGTTTGAACCATAGAAGCATGTTTTCCAACACCTCTAACATCATTTGAAATTCTAAATAACAAGTCACTCAAGTGAGCAATCATAACAAAATTATATTTCAATTGCTTCATAACATTTGCATGAAAGTGATCTTGTTTTCTAATATAATTTTCAAACTCATAAAGGCATTGGCTAGGATGCATAATGTGAGGATTATCATTATCATTGAACTTCACAAGAGAATTTACCTCTACCACCTTAGGCAGCGGTGGTGTATTGAGCCCTTGTATTTCTTCAATAGGAGATAAATTTTTAACATCCTCAGCTTTAATACCTTTTTCCTTCATAGATTTCTTTGCCTCTTGCATATCTTCAGGCCTGAGATATAATATACCCCTCTTCTTCGGAGTGGGTTTAGGTGGTGGTTCAGGAATAGTCCAATCATCATAATTTTTCAATACATTATTCAATAATTATTCAGCTTGTCCAACAGTTCGTTCCCTGAAAACACAACCAACACAACTATCTAGGAAGTCCCTAGAAGCATCGGTTAGTCCATTATAGAAGATATCAAGTATTTCATTTTTTTCTTAAGAGGGTGATCAGGCAAAGCATTAAGTAATTGGCACGGCCTCCCCCAAGCTTGTGGGAGACTCTCTTATTTAATTTGCACACAGTTAAATATTTCCTGCAAGGCAGCTTGTTTCTTATGAGCAGGAAAATATTTTCAGAGAAGTAATAAATCATATCCTGGGGACTACGCACATAACCAGGAGCAAGAGTATTGTACCAAGCTTTAGAATCACCCTTTAATGACAACGGAAATAAATTGAGAATAAAGTAATAGCGAGTTTCTCATCATGAGTAAAAAGAGTGGCTACGCCATTCAACTTAGTAAGATGTGCCACAATAGTTTGAGTTTCATAACCATGGAAAGGATCAGATTCAACCAAAGTAATTAACTTTGGGTCGACAAAGAATTTGTAATCCTTACCATCAATAAAAATAGGTGAAGTAGAATACTTAGGATCACATTTCATTCTAGCATTCAGAGATTTTTCTTTATACTTGCATAATAATTTCTCTAGATCATCTCTATCATTACAAGCAAGAATATCTCTAGTTGTTTCTTCACTCATAACATAACCTTCTAGTACCTTAGGTAATTCATATCTAGGAAGGCTAGTTCTAGTAGGTGTTTTAGAAGATTCAGTTTCAAGCTCATCATCAGATTCAACAACTTCATGTTGTACAACTCTAGCAATTTGTTTATCAAGAAATTCACCAAGTGGCACATCATCATTAAGCAAGGTCCTAGCATCATCATAAGCATTATCCATAGCAGAAGTAGCATCATCAATAACTTGCGACATATGAGGATTAATAGCATGTGGTGGTGTTGCAAGTTTACTCATAACAGACGGTGAATCTAAAGCAGAACTGGATGGCAGTTGCTTACCTCCCCTCGTCTTTGAGGAAAAAATCATAGTCTTAGCATCCTTCAGATTCTTCATAGTGATAATATGATAATAATCCCAAGTGAATCAACATATATAGCTATGCTCCCCAGCAACGGCGCCAGAAAAAGGTCTTGATAACCCACAAGTATAGGGGATCGCAACTGTTTTCGAGGGTAGAGTATTCAACCCAAATTTATAGATTCGACACAAGGGGAGCCAAAGAATATTTGAAGGTATTAGCAGCTGAGTTGTCAATTAAACCACACCTGGAGATTAATTATCTGCAACAAAGTGATCATCAGCAAACTAGCATGACAACTTTGGTAATAGTAGCAGCAGTAACAGTAAGAGTGATAGCAATAGTTTTGTAGCAAGTGTAACAGTGATGATAGCAATAGTAACTTAGCAAGAACAATATAAGATAAATTTGTAGGCATTGGATTGGTGACTTGTTGGATGATATTCATCATGTGACAGTCATAACCTAGGGCGATTCGGCACTAGCTCCAGTTCATCGATATCATGTAGGCATGTATTCCATAAATAGTCATACGTGCTTTATTAAAAGAACTTGCATGACATCTTTTGTCCTACCCTCCCGTGGAAGCGGAGTCCATATTGGAAACTCAGGGATATTAAGGCATCCTCTTAATAGAGAACCAGAACAAAGTATTAACACACGATGAATACATGAACTCCTCAAACTACGGTAATCACCGGAAGAAGTCCCGGCTATTATCACTCTGGGGTTACAGGATCATAACACGTAGTAGGTGACTATAACTTGCAAGATCGGGTCTAGAACATGAATATAATGGTGATAACATAAATGGTTCAGATCTTAAATCATGGCACCCAGGCCCAAAGTGACAGGCATTAAGCATGGCAAAGTCATAGCAACATCAATCTAAGAGCATAGTGGATACTAGGGATCAAGCCCTAACAAAACTAACTCGATTACATGATGAATCTCGTCCAACTCCTCACCGACCAGCGAGCCTATGAAGGAATTACTCACTCCCGGTGGGTAGTATCATGGAATTGGCAATGGGAAGGGTTGGTGATGACGAAGAAAGCAGATCCCCCTCTCCGGAGCCCGAAACGGACCCCAGATCTGCCCTCCCGAGGAAGAACAAGGCTTGGCGGCGGCTCCATCTCGTGGATCGTGATAATTCTTTATCCCTAATTTTTTCCTCTGGAAATAGGATTTTATAGTGTCAGAATCAGGGTCTGCGGGGCCACCAGGTGGGGGCAACCCACCTAGGCGCGCCAGGAGAGGGGGGCGCGCCCTGGTGGGTTATGCCCACCCAGAGGCCCTCTCTAGTAGGTCTTGGCTCCAGCAATTCTTATATATTATATAAAAATTCCTTGCAAAGTTTCGTTCCATTTGGAGAACTTTTATTTCTGCACAAAAACAACACCATTTCATCATTCCGGGGTTAGTTTCCTTCAAATCATGCAAATTAGAGTCCAAAACAAGAGAAAAAGTGTTAGGAAAAGTAGATACATTAGAGACGTATCACTATGCCTCGAAGAGGCCCTTGACTGCTTCCGTGAAGTTGGTTTGCTCCCATTTGTCACTGACAAGGAGCACTGGAATGAAGAGCTTCTTCTGCAATTCTATGCCACTCTACACATATAAGGCTACAACAGGGTTCCAAAGACATGGGTCCTTGAGTGGATGTCAGGGGATGTCCATCATGAAGCTAAAGCTCAAGATATCATCGAGCTCACTTCCCTGCCCACTCCTGGTGATCTGTATGAACCAGGTTGTCAGCACCATGTGCAAGAATTGTAGAGTGTCTTCCAAGAGCCTGAGCCCAATATAAGTCATATGCTCAGTATGATGAAGCCATTGCCAATTCATGCCGAATATCCCAAGGAGTTCTATGTCAAGGACCTTGAGTACCTGCCCCACACCGTCTATCACATTCTGAGGCGTACTCTATGGCCTATCAAAGGGCATTCTCCTGACTCCAAGATTGAAGGCACCATGAAGACATTGATCTTCTACATCCTCAATGGCATTAGGTTCAACACTCGAGACTTCTTCATTCGTTAGTTGGGTACTTCTGGCATTGATCTATTTGGCCTCAAGTTCTATGCTCCATGGGTCATGCGGCTCATTAAGCTTCACTACTCCATCAACTATCAAGCTTCAGCGTGCAACCATGTTGTATTTCTGCCTGAAGTTGACACGTCATATGAAGCCATATACCCTGAGCCTGCCAAGAAGCCACTCCATGAATACAATGTTGCCTTTCAAAGCTTCACTCAACCCGTTGAAGGCATTCATGCATGTGCCTTATCCTCCTGCTCCTGCTGGTCCTCTTGCTGGTCAACTTCTTCTTCCGCATCGTGCAAACACTGATGCCACATCATGCAAACATTGAAGGCCTTAGAAGCATGCTTGTGTCCTGAATGACAGAGAGCTTCTTGTATCAATTCACCAGAAGCAGGATAGGCATCATGACTTGCTGAAGCGCCAGATGCAGAGTCTCTAGTTGATGTCAATCGCATTCGCAACCTTGCAACCAAGAACTCATTTGTTACACGTGAAGCCTGTCGGTGGTCCTGGAAGAGCCTCACACTGCTCTGTTCTAAAGATGATCTGTGAGCAGATAGCTTCACTAAACGTTTCAAGTTTGACTCTAGGCCCCCATAATCATTAAGTTGGCGTCCAACTCCTTCTCTTGAAGATTTAGACTATTCATCTTTGGCTCCAACTATTGTTGCACGAGTCATAGATGAAGAGGATGACACCACTTCCCCAGCGATGGCTTCACTACACCACCATTCTGCATTAGGCCCATTTGCACCACCAAACTCCAACGTCAACCTTGCTACCCCAACATCTTCACTGCCTGAGAACGAGTAGACACTCTATGTCTTCAAACCTTTTTGGTCATTCCAGACAAAGGGGGAGAAGCATATGAGTTGATAGTCATCAAGCGGGTCCATATGGGTCGGGTGCTTATTTTTGCCTGAGTTTTTACAACTCTCATTCTTGAACTGTTGGCTTTCGAGTTGTAATACTTAAACTTGATGGTCGTCTGTCACTTTTGCTGCTACCTTATGATGCAATGATAAATTCCGCATGAAGTCATTCTACAGACGCCCATTTCTATTATCCATTTCATTATCTTCATTACATTTGTGTATGCATGATGAATTACCTTCATGTGTTGAAGAAGATCTCCACAAAGTAAAACCTGCCATGTGCATTTGCATTCAAAGGCAAAACATTTATATGCACATCTTCAGGGGGAGCCTCTTCCAACATATGAAGCCAATGCCCATGTACTTTAACTTTCACATACATTTATCCCCATTGAAAACTTCAACCAGTTTGTCATCAATCACCAAAAAGGGGGAGATTGTAAGTGCATCTAATGCCACCCCTAGTTGGTTTTGGAGTATTGACGACAAACTTGGTTGAGGGACTAATGTGTTTGTGAGCATTACAGGATAACACAGGTAGTAGTCCCTTACTGATTCAGTTTACCTACCAGAGATGACCCCTAAAAATGTGTGAAGACATTGAAGACAATGGTGGGTCGTGAAGACATTCATGATGAAGATTATGACTGCTGAAGACATTCATTTGAAAACTATGGAGTGCGAAGACATAGTTGTTTCGTAGTTTCCTTTTCTTCTTTGTTGTGTCATAGGAACCACCATACCATTAAGTGGGGTCCAAGTGAACAAAGTCAGAGGGATTGATGTGATGCTCAACCAAAATCCTATGTCTTCAAGTGAAGACAATGAGAGAAAATCTTATCTAGAGCTGGATGAGTCAGCTTTACTTGTAGCCCAAGTCAAGCTGCCACGTGTGTTTGAAATCTGACCGTTGGACACATGTTGGTTCCTTAGTGACCCAGGGTCATTTCGGACAAATCAGGTCGGGTTGCCTCCTGGCTATAAATATCCCACCCCCTACACCATAAATTGGTGGCTGCTTAGAGTTAGTGCACACGCTTTTGTCGTTTGAGAGCAACCCACCTCCGAAGCATTTGAGAGAGAGAGAGAGAGAGAGATCCTTGCGAGGACAAAGCCCAAAACACCCAGAGCCAAAGAGTGTTAGGCATCACTAATGTCTTTCTATCCACGTGACCTGAAGACTTGTTACACTTGAGAATTATGAATCCTCCAGCCGGTTAGGCATCGCGTTCTGAGCATCCAAGAGTCATTGTGGATCAGTAGTGAATTAAGTTTGTGATGGTTTGGAACTCTACCTTGAAGACTTACCAGAGTGATTGGGTGAGGAATGGGTGTCCTTAGCTCAAGGGGAATAAGGTGAAGACGCGGTCTTCTGAGTTGAATCTTGACCTCCCTAACCAGACATACAGTTGTCACAGCAACTGGAACTGGTCTACCAAATTCTTGTCTTCACCAAGCAACTGGTTCTGTCCTCCACTTCCCTTTACTTTACAGTTTGTCGTCATGAAGTCATTCGTTGCTTGTCTGATCTGGTTGAATTCACTGAGTGCAAACTATTTAAAGTTTGGCTTCATAGTGTCTTCCATCCTGATCCATACTACCTAGCTGTTGATAGTCTTCATGCTTTAACTACATTGCTTACTTGACTATGGCTTGTCTAGTGTAGACTATTTTCCGCTGCATATTAATTGGTTCATTTCTACTGTTTGTCTTCAAAGACCTCGTGTTTTGAAGACTTTCATAAAAAAATCCTATTCACCCCCTCCCTCTAGTAGATAATTAGCACTTTCAATTGGTATCAGAGCAAGGTACTCCCTTGTTCTGTGTGATTCGGTTTAACCACCTGGAGTTTTAGCTATGCCGACTGCAGGGATAATCAAGGTCTCTGCTATGTGCCCGGTCTTTGATGGCACTGATTACCCCTACTGGAAGAATAACACGCGCATGCATCTTGAAGCCATTGATGTCGACCTCTGGTATGTCGTCAAGAATGGCGTTCCTAAGGCCGGTGAAGGTGTCACCACTGCTGATGTCAAGAGGTTCATTCAACTGGATTCGACTGCCAAGAACATCATCTATGGTCATCTGACCAAAGGATAATACAGCCGTGTGAGTGCACTTGAAACTGTGAAACTGGTCTGGGTCTGGCTCTCTAAGGACAACGAAGCCGGCTCAGCTCAGAGAGATTCAAGGATTGATATTCTTCACAACCTCTTCAACCGCTTCAAGAGAAATGACAATGAGAATGTCTAGCTCACATTTGATCGCCTCACTGATATCACAAATGAGCTTCGCGCACTTGGCAACACTGAGATCACCAAGCACGAAATCGTCAAGAAACTCCTGAGATCACTTGACAGCTCATTCGACTCCCTGGCCATGATTATACAAGAACGTCCAGATCTCGATCCGTCTAACATACTTGAGAGGCTCAACACACATGAGTTCCAATTATCTGAGAAGAGAGACATCTATGTTCTCAACTATGGCCGAACCCGTGCCTTGAAGGCAAAAGTTGTCTCCTCATCTGAAGAAGAATCTGACTGCAGTTCTGGGATCCTAAAGACATTGGAAATGAGCTAGCTATGCTCGTGAAGAAGTTCCCGAGGTTCTCCAAGAAGAAACATTTCGAAAAGTCTTCAAGATCCAGCTCAAGAAATGATGAAGCTTCCACTCGTGACCATAAGAAGAGAACATGCCACAAATGCAAGAAACCTGGTCACTACATCTCTAAGTGTCCTCAATGGGACAATGAATCTAAGAAGAAGAAGAAGAAGAAGAAGAAGAAGAGCAAGGAATATGATTCTGACGACAAGAAGAAGAAGAAATCCTCAAAGTCTTGATCTCACAAGAAGAGCTCATCCAGCAAGGCTCATGCGTTTGTTGGCAAGGCGATGGATTCAGAGGAGGACTCTTCTTCTGAGGAGGCGGATGCGGAGTCTGAGAAGGAGTCCGATTCAGGCGTGGCAATCCTAGAACTAGCTTCGGCCTACGTCGCCAAGTCCATCTTCAACACCGAAGACAATGGCCTCGTCGCCAAAGCTGATGCCGATGATGAGGATGACTCTGCTCCGACCTATTGCTTCATGGCACGTGGTGCCAAGGTAAACTCACGCAATTCTTACTTTAAAACATCTAGTGAAGATGACTCTGAATGTGAATCCAAACCTAGCTACAAAACACTTGCTAAAATTGCAACTGAACAACAAGCTGCTATGGAACATATTCAAAAGCTGCTAGACAAAAGCGATGACCTGTTGGATGCGGAAATGACTCGAACTTGGTCCTTAATTGAAGACATTAAAAATCTTCATGTTAAGTATGAGGAACTTGAAAGTCATCATGAAACCCTCTTAGCTACTCACGAGAAGCTTTCCAATGATTATCTTAAAAGGAAGCAAGAACTTGAGGACCTGAGAGAGTCTCATGAAGATCTTCAAAAGGAGAATGACTCACTTCATGCTCAACAGATCAGTTCTGCTCAGGAAGACTTTGAGCCACCATGTCTAAAATGTCTTGAGCGTGATAATGTTGTCTCTGTTACTGAATGTTCTATTGCTGCTACTGTTGCAATATATTCAACTGCTGATGTGGTAACTAACCCCTCTTTTGAGGATACCACTACTATTGCTGATGAGAATGCTAGATTGAAGACATTGCTTGAAACAGGGATGTACAAAAGCCTCAAAGGGCATCAGACACTATGTGATGTCCTCAAGAATCAGATTCTGAACCGAAACCCTAGGAAAGAGGGTGTTGGGTTTGAGAGGAAAATGAATGTTGATGGATCATACTGGAAGCCTGAGCAGTACCCCAAAACCACATGGGTTGGTGCGAAGGGACCTTCAGTGGATCCATCTACCTTGTCTGGCTTCACTTGTGCTAACCCTATTATCATTGATGAATCCTTTGATGCAAACTATAAACTGTTTAAGAATTAGAATGGTGAAGTGTTCCGCGGGTATATTGGTACTAACTGCAGGAATGGATCGCCTTCGAAAAAGATCTGGGTCCCCAAAAGCTGTCTCGAGAAGCATCTTGTGAATGTCATTATGACACCACCTAGGAAGAAGAAAAACCCCAGACCAAAAGCTTCATATGATCCAAATGCTTCATACAGACAGAGGACCCGCCAGGGTCACCCTAACGCCAATGTTTTGCAAGGAAACCACACTTAGGCTTATGAATGAGTGCGTTTCATCAAACTTCTATGTTCATAAGACCGAGAACTATTCTGCTTATTCTTATGAGTATTATTCACCTCTTGCCAGGCTATTTGCCAGGGCTCCAAACACTACAAGAAATATGTCAACTTGTGACCTTGACTATTGGTCACTTAAAGGTCATTGTTTTTCATTTGCGACCTTTTTGTGACAAAAAACAGAAGGCCAAAAGCTGGCGGTCGTAAACTGAAATTAACGACCTTCTCTGTGAGAAGGTCGTAGACGTTTACGACCAAAACAGAAGGTCGTTAAACCCATGACCTTTTGTTTTGGTCATTGGCTGTCCGCCAAGGCCACGTCGGATCTGACGTGGCAATCTGACGTGGCAAAATTGCGACCAATTGAAAAGGTCGTTGATAAGATTCAGCCCAGTCCGATTAGGTGTTCTACATGGGCCGAGCCCAACAATTCAGCCTTTCTATATTTTTTTCCTATTAATTTTTGGTTGACTTCATGGGCCAAGCCCAACAATTCAGCCTTTTTTATTTTTGGGCTGGGCCCTTTTTCTCAACAGTTTTTATTTTTTTCTTTTATATAAAAAGGGGTCCACTTGTCACATTGGTCCCAGCTGTCAGGGTCATATTATTCATATTTCAATTTAACAGTAAATAAATAACTGGTATTTAAATTGGCGGTATTCAAATTGCACTGACAGAAAACACATGTAATACTTCAAATTATATCAACCAGATTCATGCAGCTCCTACTCTCCAAATAACACGTAATACTCTAACACAAACTTTACAAGCTCTACAAGTGGAATAACGATACAAGCTCTACAGGTATGGCAGTCACAATTACAAGCTCTATAGGGTAACAACTAGATACTTCATAAGCTCTACAAGTGTTTTCTTCTTCAACATGGAGCTCCTTTGATAGCGATCATTCAGAACTGGGCTAACAGAACAGCAACATGCCGTCCACCCTGTTACATGAATAAGCTGAGAAGAATCAGAACAAATAGAACCAATATATTATCAACATTCCATTCAAAAAAGAACAGTTCTGTATATAGAATGATAACACAAATCCATCTAGTACCATGCTTTTTTATTCATACAAGAAAACAGAGACTATGAATATGCATGAAGTGCAGGTCCTGTAACCTCACCGCAACACATTGCACCTAAAACAACAATGCCATTCTACTACCACGACCATCCATTCAATAGGCAGGATCTAACATTACTAGTCAAAGCACATACACTAACATCTCAAACGCAGGATAAAGGGAACCGAGAGAGACACATGTGGTTGACAATGTTGATCTGGATTTAGTTAGCATTTGTGAGGAGGTAGATTATCACCATGGTGTGTTTGATGATGCACATGATCATCATCTTCTTGCTACCATTGCATCCATGCGCTCGATGATGGGGGGGTACCAATGCATCCAAGTAGAACAAAATCACCATTATTAAACCACATCTTCAAGTACAAGCTAAGTATATATCAAGTGACAGCAAAAAAAAAGTCGAAAAAAACACTGGAAATAATTACTTCGTGGCATGCAGAGTTCAAACTAAATAAGCATATGCAAAGTACAAACCAAAAAAACATATGCAAAGTTCAAACCGAATAAACATATGCATGATGGTTTCCTGTAGATGAATGAAGGACAACATCTACAAGGTTAGCCAAGCTTATAATAAAGACAGAATGAGATAGCATAGTTAAATATCGGTGACATAGGCAGCATAACCATAAGACAACACCATATAGTTGTTGTGCGGGTATATATAGTAAATCAACATTGTATCTTGCAAGTCAACAGTTATCACAGAGAACAAGATACCATAAGATGAATGATGGCACACAAATTCTAATCTCACATAGATAAAATACTAGTGAGGAGGCATGGAGGCGGTGTGCTGGCGCGCCTTGGAAGCCCGGGAACCTGGTGGTACTGATGGTCAAGAAAGAAGAGGAGCAGAGCGGGCCCTTGATGGCCAGCTAGATGCGTCCCTCCTTCTGCTCCTCGAGGATGGGTGACCTGCAGTAACAGATATGTTATACAACCTGTGATCAAATGTAGCACATACTATCGTTGTAACAATCTTCTCTTGTGTCTGGCAGTATCCAATTTTACTGTTACTTTTTAAAGTTAAGCTGAATCGTCTTGTAGGAACAAAAGAAGAAACGAGTTGAGTCTCTAAATCTGACCAAGCTACAAGACTAATACTGAGTACACACATTTCCAGTCAGCATTTTAAATCTAAATGTTAGAATAGTGCTGATATGGTCAGTTATAACAGGTTCACCTGAAGAAAAATACTACTCTACTACCACTACCATCGATTCCACTTACAGGATCTAACAATACTAGTGAGCTTACACAAACTAACATCACAAGGCAGGAGAGAATAGAGGGAACAGGGACCTGATGATGATAATGTCGACATTAAACTGTACTATATGTGCAAGTAGGACACTCTACCCAGTGAGATTAATACACTACAGAATCTATCTAAGACAAGACCGCCACCGACATTAAAATGTACTACATTTCTAGACAGCAAACTAAAAAGACGGCTGCTCTCAAACCATACATCCAAACAAAGCAAACGAGTACACTACGGAAACCTTAGAACATGCTTTACAACTCATATGTAGAGGACAACTTGAAATTATGAGCATAACAAACTCATTTTTCAGTTAGAAGCTCGCTGCCCAAAACTGTCAGGTAGTGCAGTTTTTTAACTGAACCAAATTCAGTTTACGGAACAGCCAGATAAATCCAATTCTACAGGATACATGATCATATTCCTAAACCATAAACATTGTATAGGGAAATTCTAAGCAGCATACATAGCTTTGTCTTATGTAATTAGAATTGTTGAGATGCAAGAAAGGTCAAAACAATCCACACCAACAGTCCAACTAATCAGCCCCATTGTTAACAAACCTACAAGGACTAGGTTACTCTAGTGCTATTGAAATAATAACTAAAATAAGACAAGGAGTAGAGAGACAATAGACTGGGTGTTGGCTGATGGCCAGCAGCAGCCACGACAACGCAAGGAACAAGGGAACAACAGGGACTAGATAAACAACTTACACAGAGGCATTTGTTTCCTGACTAGAATGAAAACAGCCAACAACTCACAACAAGGCATTTGTTAGTATACTACAGGAACACAAGATGCAATAACTAAATCAGACGAAGACCAAACTATATAAGTTTTGTCGGTGACATTCGTCACAATCTTGTTAAATACTCTAAGCAAAATTACTCCACACATGCACATGTCTCAAGGAACCAGCAGCGCTGCTTGCTACCTTGGTCCGGCTCCTTGCTGTGTAGGATGACTGAGACTCGGATGCAGAGCGAGCTCCCTACAAATGACATATTGTATCAATGCTTTGTAGTAATAAAAGGAACTCACATACAATAGAACTTGCGCAATAGTGTATCAACACCCCAAAGGGGGCATTACAAAATTCTCAAAGAATGTTTCTGAAGGGATTAACCTCACAGCAACACACCAAACCTGAATATACTACCACTGTACTGGAACCACCATACATTCAACCAACAAGATATAACAAAATAGCAAGTCAGGAAGCACATGCAGATAACTATGTTTGTGCAAATCAGATCTTTTGCATAGAACAGTACATCCTATTCAAAAGAATACAGAGACCTCAAGCCATGTAACTACTGAAAGAAGAGGGAATCAATGCAATTCTACATAGACAAAAACACATAGCAAAACTTCAGTATTTGGTGGTACAATGAAAGAGAAGTTTAGTTGAAGAATCCCTAATTGATGCAACATTTGCTGTAAGTGAACTATCAGATACATCAATATCAACACACAGATGGTCAATACCTCATAACACAAAGCTAAATTGCAGGGTATAACCTTTGTAAAAAAAATTGCAGGGTATAACTGAATCTAGAAAAAATGGAGTAAGCATTTGACAAGGGAATACTAGTCTGTCAACTACAGGCTCTTGTTCGATCCTTCAGTTTCAGTAGTTTCAGATCGAATTCCTGATACAGGGCACCACACCAAAATGTTCAGTTTGAAAACCGAATCCAACAGAGGGCTGCTGGGCCTCGTACAGCAGGCGAAGGGGAGGCGGCCCAGGTGCGTGTCGCGAGGGGCGACGCTTGTCCCGTCGCCCGAAACAGAGGACGAGTGGGCATCGTTGCTTAGATGGCGGGGCGACATACACGCGGGGGTGGTCGACGACACCGGATCACGATGGAGATGAAGCGGGGCGGCGGAGTGGAGGGGGAGATACCTGATCTGGCGGAGGCGGTCGAAGAGCGGCAGGGAGTAGATGCCCTCCTCGTCGGCGAAGTAGACGACGCCATCAAGGAGGTGGTTCTCGACGACCTCGAGGCCGGTGTTGAGCTGGTGCGGGCGGAAGTCGACTGTGGGGAGGCGTTGAGGCCGTCGCAGCAGCCGGCGTAGCGGTGCATGACGGCGGTGCGGTGCAGCGCGAGGGCGGCCTCCGAGGAGGGCTTGCTGGCCTCGACGACGACCCAGAGCACGGGCGAGCGGACGAGGCGCAGCGTGTGGCCCATCCGGTTGATGTAGTAGGCGAGGAGTGGTGCGGGGGAGAGGGAGAGACGAGGGAGAGATGGTGAGGGGAGGGAGGGATGAGGTTGGTTTTGGTGGGTGAGGAGGACGGCGAGGTCGGCAGTGGGTGGGAGGTTGGATCAGGAGGCGGCAGGGAGAGATTGGATCGGGAGGTGGCGGTGGTGGCGAGGAGATGGGGGGATGAGGGGTGCGATGAGGGAAGGGGTGTGATGTGAGCTAGGGTGTGGGCTGTGGTGTGCGTGAGAGCTGAAGGGGCAAGGGCTACCGTTGGATCCAGGAGCATCCAACGGTGTTTGATGCATGATCCGCATGAGATGGTTGTGGCCCAATCAGAAAGGAGTACGTGTGTATGACATTATGACCATCTAAAATTGGACGTTATGACCATCCAAAATTGGTCGTGGTCAAATAAAAATAAAATGTAAAGTCATGTCAGCATTTTATTTTTCATTTTTTAGTGTCCAAAATGATTTTTTTTGTGAAGAAGAAGCTACCAAATAATTGCACAAGGGTGCATCTTGAAATGGCAAACAATTTTGCTTAAGGAAGTTTTCATTTTCTTTGCACGGAAATTTCATTTTCCATTTTTCGAGTGCCCAAAATGAGTTTTTTGTGAAGGACCTATCATATATTTGTTGCAATATTGTACCAAATCATTTTCCTAAAATACTAGACCATATTTAATATACAATTGACCAAATGGTTGGGTGTAAAAAATTTTGATCCACCTCTCGTGAAAAAGACAAATTTCCGCCGATTCAGCTGGAAGCGGGTCAAATTTGAACTGCAGCTGCCTCATAGTTTGCTATTTATTTTTTCCAAAAATCATTTCTAGGTACATAAGTACCTATTTAATCAGACAAACACCAAAAAAAATCAAGATTCAAGCACTAGCTAGGAACGGTCATTCTCGCCGTTTTGACCGCATTTTGAAACGGGCATAAAAAATAAAATAAAAAACAAAAAATTGGCAAACCTTCGCATTGTGTCATTATATGTGGCCAAGTTCCCAGGAAAAATAAAAAACTTGTAATACGGCCATTATTTAAAAAAAAGTGTTCTCAAAAACGAGCTATCACGTGTGCAGATCAATGGCTTTCAAGCCAAATGATCAATCTTATGGCCACATTCATGGCATAATTTGTTAAAATGATATCATATTGTGCCAAAGGGTGCATATTGGAATGGCAAACAATGTTGCCTAAGGAAGTTTTCATTTTCTTTGGACGAAAAAACCATTTTCCATTTTTCAAGTGCCCAAAAGGAGGTTTTTTTGTGAAGGACCTCCCAAATAATTGTTGCAAAATTGGACCAAATCAATTTTATAAAATACTAGGACATATTTAATGCACAATTGACAAAATGGTTGGGTGTAAAAAGTTTTGATCCACCTCTCGTGAAAAAGACAAATTTCCGCCGATTTAGTTGGAAGCGGGTCAAATTTGAACTGCAGCTCCCTCATAGTTTGCTATTTATTTTTTCCAAAAATCATTTCTAGGTACATAAGTACCTATTTAATCAGAGAAACCCCCAAAAAAATCCAAGATTCAACCAATAGCTAGGAACGGTCATTCCTGCCATTTTGACCGCATTTTGAAACGGGCATAAATAATTCAAAAAAATCAAAAAATTGGGAAACCGTCGCATTGTGTCATTATATGTGGTCAAGTTCCCAGGAAGAATAACAAACTTGTAATATGGCAATTATTTTAAAAAAGTGTTCTCAAAAACGAGCTATCACGTGTGGAGATCAATGGCTTTCAAGCCAAATGATCAATCTTATGTCCACATTCATGTCATAGTTTGTTCAAATGGTCTCATATTGTGCAAAAGGGTGCATATTGGAATGGCAAACAATGTTGCCTAAGGAAGTTTTCATTTTCTTTGGACGAAAAACCATTTTCCATTTTTCGAGTGCCCAAAAGGAGGTTTTTTGGGAAGGACCTCCCAAATAATTGTTGCAAAATTGGACCAAATCAATTTTCTAAAATACTAGGACATATTTAATGCACAATTGACAAAATGGTTGGGTGTAAAAAGTTTTGATCCACCTCTCGTGAAAAAGACAAATTTCCGCCGATTTAGTTGGAAATGGGTCAAATTTGAACTGCAGCTGCCTCATAGTTTGCTATTTATTTTTACCAAAAATCATTTCTAGTTACATAAGTACCTATTTAATCATAAATACATGGTTTGGTGGCGATACGTCGAGGTTTGGACGGTGCCCGAGGGCCCCAACTCTATAGCGCGTAAACTCGCATGCCCGCCGCGTGGTCACCGCATGACCGTGGCGTTGCCATGTGTTCTGGGCGGCCTAGGCATGTCTAGTGGGTTGGGCACTCCCTAGGTAGGTGCTAGGAAGAAAATTACAACATAAGATTCTCACGAGGAGACCGATCTATGCTCAAACATAAATTAGCAGCCAAGTGTTTGATTAGCGGTACGGGAAATGTACATGGCTAATGGGTGTGAGTTTTGGCTGAGGATGATTAGTTACTAAGAAGACCGTATTCACAAATTTTCAGCTCAAAAGGAGGAGCCTAGGTGGTACTTGCTTTGCAAAGTACCACATTGGACATAAATACGAATGTTGAAGCTGGGCTCAAAATAATGAATGGATTGAGCTGGCATTTGGTGGAGGATGGTTATTTCGGCATAGGAAAGCACTATAGAAAATGGACAGTATTTGGACATACCAAAGTGGTACTTCCTTCACAAGGTGCTGCTCTGAACAGAATAGGAAAATGAATATCGTTAAATTATTTTTGAACTAGGCAAGGAAGGTTTTTGACATATTTGATAAAGATATGATCCAAACAATTTATGAGAATTTTTTGGGAATTTTTGGAATAACAGAAATATAGGTTGCTTCACAACCTAGGGCAAAAATTGACACATGGACATGACACATAGGCAAAACTGATGAGATGGCGCCTAGTCATCGCAACCCACCACAATTTACAAGGCTATGACCATATATATTGGTCGTTAACAACTAGAAATAAGGTAGCGGACTAGCGCTATTTGCTTTATGACCATTTCGTGTAAGGAAATTACGACATTTCTGACCAAAATGGTCGCAATGGTTTAGGGTTTGGAGCCCCCTGAATAGCTTTTGACCAATTGGTCTCAAATAGTCATAGATCTATGACCAATTCTTCCAGGGTCACTGACAGAAGGTCACTAGTTGACATATTTCTTGTAGTGAAAGCCAAAGTTCTCAGATGCTGCACTTAGACTCATTGTTTCTAATCCACCCCTGAAGATGTGGGTGGTTAATAAGAATTAACTCTCTTTTGCATGGAATGGTCTCCATCCAGAAATCAAAAGCTTCTAACGCTTATGTTGGGGACCTAAAACATCTTGTGGGATGCAAGATAAAATGCCAAAATGGTCTTACTATGTATTTCGTCCCAGGATTTCTTGACAAACATCCTATCTACTCTAACAAGGATCTGAACTTTGATAGTATGCTTGTTCGTCAAATGTTTATGCTTCACTCTTCTCTCTATGAAGCCTATCCCCCAAACTGCACTGTAGGGTACAACACAAAATGCTTCTGAGTGGATAATGGATTGTGGATGCACTAACCACATGACTGGTGATCAAAGTCTTCTTATGGATTCAACCCTACTTCGTCTTACAAAAGTCACATCACATTTGCTGACATTAGTAAAAGCAAGGTATTGGACCTAGATAGAGTCGCAATCTCAAAGGATCAGCACATGGATAAAGTGATGCTTGTTGAGTCCCTTGGTTTCAACTTAATGTTTGTCTCAATGCTTTGTGATCTGAACATGATGGTGATATTTGGAAAATATCGTTGCCTTGTTCTTATGGAATTTGACAAATCTCTAGTCTTCGAAGGGTATCGAAAAGACGATTTGTATATGGCAGATTTCTCCGCAGGACCACAGCTGGTCGTATGTCTTCTAGCAAAAGCTTCAGTGTGCTGGCTCTAGCATCGGAGGCTAGGGCATGCGGGCATGAGGAACTTTCACACTCTCGCGAAGAAGAAGCATGTCATAGGCATCAAGGGTGTCAAGTTCAAGAAGGATCATCTATGCGGTGCCTACTGTCACAGCCCCAGTTCAGCCCTTGCTTGGCTTTGCTTATTCTTCATGCCATCATGTTTAATTCCAAAGAAACTTGAAATGGGGATTGTTGAAACCCTAGCACCAATTGAAATTCACTAGGTTCAACTAAAAATATTCTCAGTGAATCCAAATGGTTTTCAAAAATGTTCATCATTTCTGGAAAATGCTGGAAGCAATAACAAGAGGTGTTGCACATTTTTCCATGACATATTTGGGCTCTGAATTAAATCATATTATATTTGCATTTGGGCATTTAAATGCTATAAAATATTTTAAATGCTCAAATAATCATAAAATAAAATGTTTACTGTTGGATATATTATAAACAGTAGCCATGATTAGTTTCATGATTTTTGGAAATGTCTTAGCATTTTAATTAAGTCAAAACAATTGCAGAAAAATAGAAAACAGAAACAATTTAGAAAATAGAGAACAGAAACTTACCTGGGCCAACTCACCTGTGCAGCCACCTGGCGGCCCAAGTGGCCGGCCCAGCCCACCTGGCCCTCCCCTGTCGTCTTCCTCCCCGCGCCAATAGACAGCGCGCGTGGCCGAGGCACGCCGGCACGCGCCCAGCCACCTCCTGCTTCCTGCCGCTTCCCCCTCATCGCCCTGGGCCTCCCTCGCGACGCCACGCAGTCCCGACCCCTCTCTCACTCTCTCAAGCGCTTTTCCCCCTCCTCTGCTCTCTTCCCGAACGGAGCCCGTCGCCGCCGCTCGCCGTTCTTGCGGCCACCGGCCACCCCTCGCCCTGCCGCTAAGCTCAGGAGCTCCGCCTCGACCCCCTCTCCCTCCCCACCGAGCCACGCCCCTCCGGAAGCCCTGCAGGGTCGTCCCCAACCTCGTCTTCAACCTCTGACCGCCGGCGGACTCGTCGGGGATTCACGAGCTCCAGCCTCTCCCCGGGCTCGTCGTCGCCTCTGCTGGATCCGCCGTGAGCTTCCACGCCGCCTCCCCCTCTTCTTTGCCTTGTTTGCGCCCTCTAACCGCCTCCTCCACCAGAGCCGAGACGCTCTGCCGCAAGAGCTCGTCGCCGCGTTGCTCCGGCGACCATTAGGTTGCGCCAATATGCCAAACACGCCCGCCACACCGCGTAGTGCCTTGCCCGCACTTT
Organism: Triticum dicoccoides; assembly: GCF_002162155.2. Lineage (NCBI taxonomy): Eukaryota > Viridiplantae > Streptophyta > Magnoliopsida > Poales > Poaceae > Triticum > Triticum dicoccoides. The sequence goes on from NC_041386.1 coordinate 410,217,838, forward strand.
AGTTCACGCTTTTGCCCGCTGCAGCCGCGCCCCCGAGCTCGGCCGAACTCCGGCCGCCGCTGCCGTAGTCGCCGCCATCGTTCCGGGCCATCTCCGGCGAAGCTGAGAGCACCACTCGACGCGCACGAGCTCCAGCTGCTCGTATATGGGCTCCGCCGTTGATTTGGTCGCCGAAGGAAGTTTTCCGAGCCTCGCCGCCATGTCTGGCCTCGCCGGCGTCGAGTCACCGGCAGGTTTGACCTGTTCGACCCGGGGTTTGACGTCCCTAGGGTCAACACACG
>NC_041386.1:410218633-410234394 GCF_002162155.2 Triticum dicoccoides
TTAGTTTGATTAGTTAGATTTAATTAACCCTGGTAGTTAATTGTGTCATTGACGTGTCGACCCCACTGGTCAGGTTTGACCTGGACCGGGTCAGTTGACCTGCTGACGTCACAGTGACGTAGTGCTGACGCCATAACTCATTTTCTGGATTAATTATAATTCAGAAAATACCAGAAAATAGTTAAAACTTCTAAAATTCATAGTAAATCACCGTAGATCCAAATCAAATAAATTATATATGAAAAATTATCGGAAAAATTCAAGGAATCTGTCTGTGGCATTTGCATGCATGTTTGAACAACCTAGGGTTGTTGTACAGGGCAATTTGCATAATTGACATTTAAATAAGCACATATGGAGTTTGAATTTGAACCCTTGGTTCAAACCAACTTCATTTAATATGATTGCTAGTTGCATTAGCTCAATCAATAGCATATTGCCATGACATTATCATGCATCATAATTGTTGCATTGCATTGATTGTGTTCCTCTTTGTTTGCCGGTATTTGCCCCTCTCGATAGACGTGGTTCCGACGATGAGATCGATGTCGCCGATGAAGAACTATACTATCTTCAGAAGTGCCAGGCAAGCAAAACCCCTTGTTCATTCCGATACAAACCCACTCTCTCGCTCCTGCTCTCTTTTACTACATTAGGACAACAACGATTCAACGGTTACATGTTGTGGTAGTTGAACCCCTTTCCTTTGCATGACCTGTCATTGCCACAGTAAATAGATGAAACCCACTAGCATGAGTAGGAGTTGTTTGAGCCCTAATGTGCCTACTCATTCATGCTTGTTTGTCATGCCTACTATTGCATAGAATTGTGTCAGGTCTGATTCATCGGGGATGAATCGGAGGTGTGTGAACATGTCCTACCATTGAGAGCTAAGTGTGTGAACATGATTTGGTAAAGGTATCGATGAGAGGCCATGTAGGAGTACATGGTGGGTTGTTTCATTGAAGCCGTCCTTAGGAACTGAGTTCTGTGTTTGTGATCCACGAAACAGCTACTACCACACATTGGGCCCTGAGATATGACCCCGCTTAACTTACTGACCCCTCTCGTCCTCTGTCCAGGAGTTGCAACTAGTTTCTGGTGTTTATAGGATATGTGTTGGCGGCCGTGTGTAGCGCTGACCCTAGGGGTGGGCTATGATGCGGTAGATACACCATGGCACGGTGTACCGGGCGCCCGTTTGGTGTCTCGGGAACCCTGCACACATCGTTTGGGGCTATGAGCGAAACTCCGGCCGGATCTCCTCGCGGATGGAACCCGAATAGGCGATAAACCTGGACTAGAGACTTGTGTGGTTAGTCAGGTCGTGGTCTACACCCATGTCGGCTTTCGCTTGAAGTCTGCCGAGCACATGTCGTGTGCAGACGCTAAGTGGTGCAAACATGTGTGACGAAGTACACCCCTGCAGGTTATAAAACTATTCGAATAGCCGCGTCCGCGGTAAAGGACTTCTGGGTTGCCTATAATAGTTCATAGACAAGTGAAAGTGGATACTCTAAAACTCGCAAGATAAGTGTGAGTGCTATGGATGGCCTTCTCGTAGGGACACGAGAGCGGATCCATAGTGGTGTATTGAATGGTGAATATGTGGACTGGTGTGCGCCACCTCAAAAGAGTTGCTTGCAGTCGTAGTTCAGGTTAGCCACTGAGTCAAAGTTGGCTTGCTGTAGTTAAACTCCACCACACCCCCTTGTTGATACCGATGCATATGTAGCTAGTTCTGATGTAAGTCTTGCTAAGTACTTTTGTACTCACGTTTTCTTAATTTATGTTTTGTAGAGAAACTTCAGTCTCGCTATTAGTATCGCGTGGACTTCGACGTTTAGCTTGATACCTCAGCTACGATCTTGTGCCCTCGGCAGGATCTGGTAGATAGTCAGGCTTCTCAGCCTTTTTCATTTGTAGATGTCTGTACTTAGACATGTTAAGCTTCCGCATGTGCTTTGATTTGTTTGCTATGATTGTTGGGTCATGAGACCCATGTTTGTAATTTCTCGCTCCTTGTAGCTTAATAAATACTTGAGTTGTAGAGTTATGTTGTGATGCCATGTTGTATTTACACATATCGAGCATATTGTGTGTATGATTGAAAAGCTTGGTATGTGTGGGATCCGACAACCTAGTTGTTTATCCTTGGCAGCCTCTCTTATGGGGAAATGTAGTCTAGTGCTTCCATGAGCCAGAGTAGTCCGCTACAGCCCGGTTCACCGGAGTCCTGCTAGCCCAGCACTACTGCTCAGGAGACTTGACTGGCTGGCATGTGTTTAACTTGGTTCATGTGTCTGTCCCCTCGGGGAAATGTCACGCGGTGACATCCGGAGTCCTTCCTAGCCTGCTACAGCTCGGGTTCCCGGAGTCCTGTTAGCCCAGTGCTACAGCCCGGATTCACATGCTGCTGACCGACATGCCCCGATGTGATTCATGTATGTCTGTCCCCATAGGTTGGTGCTGCTTTGGGTTTAGGACTAGCCATGTCGGCCTGGGTTCCCTGTCATATGGATGCTAGCGACACTATCATATATGTGAGCCAAAAGGCGCAAACGGTCCCGGGCCATGGTAAGGCGACACCCGTGGGAATACCGTGCGTGAGGCCGCAAAGTGATATGAAGTGTTACCGGCTAGATCGACGTGACTTGGAATCGGGGTCCTGACACCTACGAAGCTGGAAAGATTACTAGGGCCCAGCATCCCTTGAAGACAATCATGACGATGACTCGTCCCTTCGAGCTGCTTCACTTGGACATATTTGGCCCTACTCACTACTCTACCCTTACTACCACTTCATGCCTCTACGGTTTTGTCATTGTTGATGATTACTCTAGATATACATGGGTGCACATAATTATCTACAACACTGAAGTGCAGGATGTCTTTAGATGATTCGCCAATCATGGCATGACCAACTATGGCATCAAGATCAAGCACATCAGAAGTGACAATGACACTGAATTCAAGAACACCGGCCTTGGCGCTTATATTGTTACATTGGGCATCACGCATGAGTTCTCTGCTACATACACACCTCAACAGAATGGCATCGTGGAGCGGAAGAACAAAACCCTCATTGAGATGGCATGAATGATTGTCGGTGAGTACAAGACTCCAAGGAAATTCTGGCATGAAGCTATTGATACTGCATGCCACGTCATCAACCGTGTTTATCTTCACAAGTTCCTAAAGAAGACATCATATGAGCTCCTGACTGGTAAGAAGCCTAACGTCAGCTAGGTGCTGGATCAAGGATCCACATCACACGTCAAAATTTGCACTGAAAGCACATGAAGGTTTTATGCTTGGCTACAGAAATGATTTGCACTCCTATAGAGTTTTCAACCTCTTTCACTACAAAGTGGTCGAAACTGTGGATGTGCGGTTCGATGAGACTAATGACTCTCAAAGAGGGCACCTGCCAAATGTGCTATGATGACCCACAAGTATAGGGGATCTATCGTAGTCCTTTCTATAAGTAAGAGTGTCGAACCCAACGAGGAGCAGAATGAAATGATAAGCAGTTTTTAGTAAGGTATTCTCTACAAGCACTAAAATTATCGGTAACAGATAGTTTTGTGATAAAGTAATTTGTAACGGGTAATAAGTAATAAAACTAAATAAGGTGCAGCAAGATGGCCCAATCCTTTTTGTAGCAAAGGACAAGCCTGGACACACTCTTATATAAAGTAAAGCGCTCCCGAGGACACGTGGGAATTATCATCAAGCTAGTTTTCATCACGTTCATATGATCCGCATTCGGTACTTTCATAATTTGATATGTGGGTGGACCGGTGCTTGGGTACTGCCCTTCCTTGGACAATCATCCCACTTATGATTAACCCAGTTGTAAGCATCCGCAACTACAAAAGAAGTATTAAGGTAAACCTAACCATAGCAAGAAACATATGGATCCAAATCAGCCCCTTATGAAGCAACACATAAACTAGGGTTTAAGCTTCTGTCACTCTATCAACCCATCATCTACTTATTACTTCCCAATGCCTTCCTCCAGGCCCAAAAAATGGTGAAGTGTCATGTAGTCGACATTCACATGACACCACTAGAGGAAAGAAAACATACATCTCATCAAAATATCGAACGAATACCAAATTCACATGACTACTTATAGCAAGACTTCTCCCATGTCCTCAAGAACAAACATAACTACTCACAAATCATATTCATGATCATAATCAGAGGGGTATTAATATGCATAAAGGATCTGAACATATGATCTTCCACCAAATAAACCAACTAGCATCAACTAGAAGGAGTAATCAACACTACTAGCAACCCACAGGTACCCATCATCAAGTTTTGCGACAAAGATTGGATACAAGAGATGAACTACGGTTTCAGATGAGATGGTGTTGGTGAATATGTTGATGGAGATTGACCCCCTCCCGATGAGAGGATCGATGGTGATGACGGAGGTGATGATTGAGGGAGTCCTGGACTAAGGTGTCCTCGGGCGTTCGGCCTGTTAGCCATGGGCCGGACTGATGGGCTGTGAAGATACGAAGACCGAAGACTGCACTTGTGTCCAGATAGGACTCACCTTGGCATGGAAGGCAAGCTTGGCGATCAAATATGCAGATTCCTTTCTTTGTAACCGACCCTGTGTAACCCTAGATCCTCTCGGTGTCTATATAAACCGGAGGACTTAGTCCGGAGAGGAGGATATTCATTACCATAGCCATACAAGCTAGACCTCTAGGGTTTAGCCATTAGGATCTCGTGGTAGATCAACTCTTGTAATACTCATATTCATCAAGATCAATCAAGCAGGACGTAGGGTATTACCTCCATAGAGATGGCCCGAACCTGGGTAAACATCGTGTCCCTTGTCTCCTGTTACATTCGAACTTAGATGCACAGTTCGGGACCCCCTACATGAGATCCGCTGGTTTTGACACCGACATTGGTGCTTTCATTGAGAGTTCCACTGTGCCGTCCTCAAAAGGTTCGATGGCCCCTCCAATCGTCAACAATGACGATGTCCAAGGAGAAACCTTCCTCCCCGGATAGATTTTCATGTTCGGTGGCACTGCAGGCCAACTCGTTTGGCTATTTGGAGCAGATCAATAGCTACGCCCCCGGCCATCTTGTCAGATCTGGGAGCTTGAACTACGTCGCAGACATCTGTGGAGATTTGATCTTCGCTGGATTCGAGACCGTGGCGATCGCTCTTGGTCATCTCGATGAACATGAACTAAACCTGTCATTGGACCACATTCAGGAGATAGCTCATGTAACTGCTCTAGCCTTAGATCCGGAGCATACGACGCCATCTAAGGACTGGAGGTTCAACCCCACCACGGAGGCCATAGATTCCCCGACGTTGGAGCCACACGTGGACTTAAACTCACACAATATTTGTGTCACCAGAACCCCGGACTCGTCTCTAGGTGTAAGTTCCGAACCATGTGAGTCCACGGATGCCAAACTTGATCGTTTATCGATCTTTGAGTTCAGCACCATAGACATCTTCAAGCACTTACCCTTGGGGGATGTGATAAGCTCATTAAAGAACGTGTCCTTGGTGGGGGACTCAAAATCAAACTATATCCGGTTTCAACCAGAAGCTGATGACAGGGATTTGCTCCCCACCCGCCACCCACTTTATAGCCACTGTCGAATACTTAACTGACATGCTCGATTATGGCTCTGATGACATCGACGGTATCGACAACGATGCCAGAGAAGAAGAGGCCCAGGACCCGCTGTTCCCCGGACGTTGGACGGCCACTTCCTCGTACGATGTGTATATGGTGGATGCACCAAAGGAGAATAGCGGCGATGACAAAGAAAATTGAGTTGTTAATAAACCTCCTGAGACACAGCAAAAATGCCGGCGTCCTCGATGACACTCTAAGTCACGTCGTTCAAAGGACAGCAATACCGGCACAGGAGAAGACAATACTCTGGATGATGCCGAAGACAATGAAGACCTTGCTGAGGTAACATCCGAACAGGAGGAGTAAGAAAACTGGCAAGCCAGCCCCGACAAACAGGACAGGACCAACAACTCAGAGGATGGTAGTTATCATCCGCTCTCTGAGGATGAGGAAAGCCTCGGCAACGAAGATTTCATCGTGCCCGAGGAACCTCTCAAGCAGGAGCGCTTCAAGCGCCAGCTAATAGCCACCGCAAGGAGCCTGAAAAAGAAGCAGCAGCAGCTTCAAGCTGACCAAGATCTGCTCGTCGACAGTTGGACTAACGTTCTGGCAACCGAAGAATACGGCCTCAGACGCCCAGCCAAGAGTTACCCAAAATGAAGATTGCTACCTCAGTTCGACGAAGAGGCGCCAGAGCCCATACTTCCCTCGCGTAATGCGGCCAACCGAACACTACACGGTCAGGACGGTGCGGCGGACCGACCACCTTGTGGTCGGGATAGAGCGGCAACTAAAGCCGAATAGCAGCCCGCCCCACCGCCACGAAAAAACAGAGACAAAACAGTTCGGGGTCATACACACGACCTCCGACAGACCCTGGATAGTAGAGTAGGATATACCCAATTGATTTACGGATCGCGATGACGTTCCACGACATGTGATGATGGCTACATGTTCGGACATGACAAACCTAGTCAACCCGAGCCGACAACCACAGACGGACACCATCGGAGCTACGTCGCGACTCGGCCCGATATATAGGCGCCGCATTGAAGTAATGGATCACGAATTCCCCGAAGGGTTCACACCCGTTAACATTGAATCATACAACGGAACAACCGACCCCGCGGTATGGATCGAGGAATTTATTCTCCATATCCACATGGCCCGCAGAGAGGACCTCCACTCTATCAAATACCTCCCACTAAAGCTCAAAGGACCAGCTCAGCACTGGTTAAACAGCCTGCCTGAAAACTCTATCAGCGGCTGGGAGGACTTGGAAGAAGCCTTCCTTGACAACTTCCAAGGTACATATGTCCGGCCACCAGACGCCGATGACTTAAGCCACATAGTCCAACAACCTGGAGAGTCAGCCAGGAAATTTTGGACTAGGTTCCTAACCAAAAAGAACCAGATCATCGATTGTCCGTATGCCGAAGCTCTAGCGGCCTTTAAACATAGCATCCACAATGAATGGCTCGCCCGCCACCTCGGCCAAGAAAAGCCAAAATCCATGGCAGCCCTCACGACACTTATGACCCGCTTTTGTGAGGGTGAGGATAGCTGGCTGGCTCATAGTAAAAATATGGCCAGCGACACAGGCCCCTCTAAGGCCAAAAACAACAATGAGAAGCTCTGACATAACAGACACAAATGCTGAAGCAATGGTAATAATATCGACGACACTACAGTCAAGCCTGGACCGCATACTCAACCGTCTGTGCCAAATCCATGGCACCCGAGACAAACCAGCCAACCATACCAACAAAGATTGCTGGGTTTTTAAGCAAGCCGGCAAGTTAAATGCCGAGAACAAGGAAAAGGGATCGTAGAGTGAGGATGATGATGAGGAGCCCCTGCAGCCAAACACAGGGGGACAGAAGAAGTTTCCCCCTCAGGTCAAAACGGTGAACATGATATATGCTACACACATCCCCAAGAGGGAGCGCATGCACGCACTCAGGGACGTCTATGCGATAGAGCCACTCGCCCTAAAATTGAATCCATGGTCGTCATGCCCGATAACTTTTGATCGCGGGGATCATCCGACTAGTATCTATCACGGCGGTTCAGCCACACTGGTCCTGGACCCAATAATTGATGGGTTCCACCTGACACGAGTCCTGATGGACGGTGGCAGCAGCCTCAACTTGCTCTATTAGGATACAGTGCGCAAAATGGGCATTCATCCATCACGAACCAAACCCACAAAGACTACCTTCAGAGGAGTCATACCAGGTGTAGAGGCCCGTTGTATGGGCTCAATCTCGCTCGAGGTTGTCTTCGGATCCCCGGACAATTTCCGAACTGAGGAGGTAATCTTCGACATAGTCCCCTTTCGCAGCGGCTATCACGCACTGCTCGGATGGACCGCATTCGCCCGATCCAACACCCACACTATGCTTATCTCAAGCTCAAGATGCATGGTCAACGTGGCATCATAACAGTCAATGGAAATACGGAACACTCCCTCCGTACCGAAGAGCACACGACTTCCTTAGCAGCAGAAGTACAGAGCGGCCTTCTCAAGCAGAACCTTAACTCGGCTGCCGAGGCCTCGGACACCATCAAGAGGGTCCGAACTACCCTGCAGCAGGACAGCTCGGCTCATCAGGAGCTAGACTAGCAATTCGGCCTCCGTCTCAGTCCCGGTCAAGTAGTGGCATTCGCACCACGCGTACATAACTACGCACTAAAAATTCCATGGGCATCGACGGAGGCATAGCTAGTTTATGACCCGCAATTCGGCTAGACCGCCCCGGACACTCATACTTTCACTATTCCCCTTTTTTCTTTTTTTTTCCTTTTTTACAGGCCTTTTCTGGCAGCTTGACCATTGACTCTTTTCGAAGGGTAAAAACAGCAAAACAACAAGAATCGTGGACGTACTAAAAAACTCTGAGGTGGTCTCTTTAACGATCCCTTTACCTATCTTCAAGACCCATACGCAGCTCTCTCTTGGTGAAGGCATGGTAAATAGCCTTTCTGCTTATTGCAATACCTGTATAAATGCGCTTTAACGCACCAATGAAATTATAATAGAAACAGTTTGCGGCGCAAATTTTCACGGCTCTAGCTTACCACTGGTTCTTCTTTTTCTTTATTTTTGTCTTTTCCTTTCGAGTAATTCTATCAGGTAACACCTGTACACTCGGGTGCATTTCAATTTGCTAGGGGCTTCATAGCACCCCACACTACAGCAACAAAAGTCCGAACACTTTTTATAAGTATAGTTCGGCACCACGAGTTTAGCATTATATGCATTGGCTCCGAATCATGTCTTTGGTCAATAGTTGGGTTGCCCGGCTCCTGTGCTTGATACCTTACGTTCTGCTATATCGGCTAAGGTAGTAAACGGAGAACTACTGCGATTGTGCCTTGGTTTATCCAAAGGAGCACCTCCGTAGAGAAAGCCGAAAACTGACTGTCATGATGCGGCGAGAGCCGGTCAGCTGTTCAGAGGTTGCAAATCGTTCGAGATTTCTTCTGTATTACGTGAAGGATCTATACTTCCCGATCAGACGCTTATAGCACTCTAGTTCGGATACTAGGGGCTGCACCCATGTTTTTATTGTCGAACTCCTATGGCTAAGTGAGGGCGTTAATGCCGCATAGTCTGGTTGCCTGGTTCGTTGCGCTAAACAACTCCTTCAAGGACCATATAATTGGATCAAGATTGTTTAGATACCATCCCGAACACCCCCGTATTACCTACATGGGGGCAGAAGCCGACAGCTGGCCAACCCTCAGATTTCATACAACACGGCCACACATGAGGTAAAATTAAAAAACATAACAAGCATTATATTACAAGCCCACTCTGTTTTAGCATACAAGGTAGAAGGAACTTGAATACATTCATTCAAAGATCGTGTCTTTTGCACACTGATCCGCAACAATGCAGGACCCCTCCAAGACATCGCCAAAGTATCACTCGGGTGTGCGGTGCTCCTTGCCCTCCGGCGGCCCCTTGGTCAGCTCGAGGGCGTCCATCTTCGCCCACCACATCTTGTAGCAGGCAAAGGCCATGTGTGCACCTTCAATGCAGGCCGATCACTTGACAACGTCCAACCGAGGACAGGCATTCACCAGCCACTTCACGAGTCCAAAGCAGCTGTCGGGCATAGCTTCGGTTGGCCACAAGCGGATTACCAAATCCTTCATGGCCAGTTCGGCCACCCTATGCAGCTCCACCAGTTGTTTCAGCTGATCGGTGAAGGGCACGGGATGCTCTGGCGCAAAATACTGCGACCAGAACAATTTCTCCATGAAGCTCCCTTCTTCGGCTCAGAAGAACTCCGCGGCGTCGGACACACTACGCGGCAGATCTGCAAAGGCCCCTGGAGAACTCCGAATCTGGGTTAATAAGAAATACTTCTCCTTTATATATTTGCTTTGCATGCTAAACGCCTTACCCACCGCGATCTTCTTGGCCTCTTGGATTTCCTAGAGGGCACCCTGGGCTTCAACCCGGGCCGCTTCCGCGCTTTGACGAGCCTTGGAGAGTTCGATCTCTCGAGCCGAAACATCGCCCTCCAGGGTCTCATAATTCTTCACCGCGTCCTGGAGCTCTTGCTGGACCTCATTCAGCGGGGCCTTCAGCTTCTTGCGAGCGGCCTGCTCCTTGACAGCTCGGCCATGGCCGTTTTCAGGGCCTCGACCTCAGTCGTCGCCCCTACACATATAATGACACTACGGTCTGTATACATCATTTACTCGTTCCGAATATATAGCGATCATTGCATACCTTGCTGGTCTTCCAGCTGCTTCATCGCCTAGCCAAGCTCCTCTTCGGCCCGCTCCAGTTTCTGCTTTAGTCCAGAGACTTCGGCAGTATGAGAAGTTGTGGCCAGTAGCAACGCTTGCTTATTCACATCAGAGACAGTTGGTTAGTTTCCTGAGAAATTTAATTGAACCTTTGTCCGGCTTGTCTTTCCCAACACCGGACAATGTCTCAGGGGCTACTGTCTATGTTGAGATTTTCTCGGTTAAATGCCGCTTACCTCAAAACCTGTCAGCAAGCCGCTGCACGCTTCGGTCAGTCCGCTCTTGACGGACCGAACCTTCTCAATCACCGTACCCATATGGATGCGTTGTTCTTCCACAATGGAAGTGATACATCCCCGTAGTATCTACTTTTCCAAACACTTTTACCCTTGTTTTGGACTCTAACTTGCATGATTTGAATGGAACTAACCCGGACTGACACTGTTTTCAGCAAAATTGCCATGGTGTTATTTATGTGCAGAAACAAAAGTTCTCGGAATGACCTGAAACTCCACGGAACGTATTTGTGGAAATAATAAAAAATACTGGCAAAAGATCAAGACCAGGGGGCCTACACCCTAGCCACAAGGGTGGGGGGCACCCCCCCTCCCTCGTGGGCCCCCTGGAGCTCCTCCGACCTCAACTCCAACTCTATATATTCACTTTCGGGGAAAAAAATAAAAGAGAAGGATCCATCGCGTTTTACGATACGGAGCCGCCGCCAAGCCCTAAAACCTCTCGAGAGGGCTGATCTGGAGTCCGTTCGGGGCTCCGGAGAGGGGTATCAGTCGCCATCGTCATCATCAACCATCCTCCATCACCAATTTCATGATGCTCACCGCCGTGCATGAGTAATTCCATCATAGGCTTGCTGGACGGTGATGGGTTGGATGAGATTTATCATGTAATCGATGTAGTTTTGTTAGGGTTTGATCCCTAGTATCCACTATGTTCTGAGATTGATGTTGCTATGACTTTGCTATGCTTAATGCTTGTCACGAGGGCCCGAGTGCCATGATTTCAGATCTCAACCTATTATGTTTTCATGAATAAATTTGAGTTCTTGATCCTATCTTGCAAGTCTATAGTCGCCTAATATTTGTTATGATCCGGCAACCCCGAAGTGACAATAATCGGGACCACTCCCGGTGATGACCATAGTTTGAGGAGTTCATGTATTCACTATGTGTTAATGCTTTGGTCCGGTACTCTATTAAAAGGAGGCCTTAATACCCTTTAGTTTCCACTAGGACCCCGCTGCCACGGGAGGGTAGGACAAAAGATGTCATGCAAGTTCTTTTCTGTAAGCACGTATGACTATATTCGGAATACATGCCTACATTACATTCACTACAAAAAATATGTCAACTTATGACCACCACTATTGGTCACTTAATGGTCACAAATTTCCATTTATGACCTTTTTGTGACCAAAAACATAAGGTCAAAAGCTGGGCGTCGTAAACTGACTATAGCGACCTTTCTTCTGGAATGGTCGCAAACGTTTATAACCAAAATATGTCCACTGTGGCGTTTTGGTCACTAGCAACCTCTCTAGGCCACGTAGGCATCCAGCGTGGCAAGCTGATATGGCACAAGATTCAGCCCGGTCAAATGACGTTTTCTACATGGGCCTAGCCCAACAATTCGGCCTTTTTTATATTTTTTCTTGATTAATTTTGGTCAACTACATGGGCCAGGCCCAACGTTGTAGCCTTTTTTATTGTTGGCCCGTGGCCTTCTATTATTTATTGCTTTTCTATTTTCAGCCATTATATATTCAAGCTGGTCCCACTAGTCAGATGGGTCCCACTTGTCATGATCATCTCTCAAATTGGTCCCACATGTCAAAAATGTACAAAATTGACAGATTATTTTTATAAGTGGGCCCATTGGTCAAGTTTCCATTTCACAAGTTTTCAGATCATATAAATAATCAAAAAGAATCATCAAATATACCACTAAATAAATCTATTACAATCTTTACAGCACATATATGCTACAATATGCTACTCTTCACTAAGTAGAACTTGACGGCTTCACACTTCACAGCTTCACACTTGCTTCATACTTCACGGCTTCACACTTGAGCATCTGTAAAAGAGGAACAACCACAAATTTAAATCTCAATGGCAGTATATGCAGAAGCAGTTCAAAGTTGAAACAACATCAATTAAACACACATGCACAGAAACATAGGAGTCAAAATGCAGTATAGGACCAGGACAAGGAAACTCCTGTTATCAAATCAACACATAGCTTGTAGCAAAACAGCACAGAAACATGTGGATATCTCATGTGAGCATCATGATGTGGTTTTATTAAACAATGATATAGCAACAGAATACAATATCTTCAATGCAAACCAGCAATAGAATTGCTCCTGCTAGCTGCTGTTGCTGCCACAAAACGCATGACACATTAGTTGCAGTACAAGCTATGGATCAGAAGTAGCTGGTTACACTAATCATGAAATATGAGTGGGAATCCGAACGATTTTCTTCATCACCCGAAATCATGCAGTTCAACCCAACAGAACACAATGAGCAATAAGGTTCATAACCAATGAATGAATGCATGTACAGTCAGTCTAAAGCAGTAAAAATGTGCAAATGTACTTCAGGAGATGGCGTGACCCGTCGATTTTCTTCATCACCCAGGTAATGCACATCTCATCAGCCAGCAGAACACTAAAAAAAGAATACGAAAATTACTGCTAAGAGGTTTGCAAAAAATCAAAGGAAAGTATTTGCTCAATAATAAAGGAGTACTCCCTCTGTAAACTAATATAAGAGTGTTTAGATCACTAGTTTAGTATTCTAAACACTCTTATATTAGTTTACGGAGGGAGTACATATATATTCCAAGAGATGGCATGATCCGTCAGAAGTATCTGGTTGTAATAATCATGAAAATCAGTGGGAATCCGAACAATTTTCTTCATCACCCAGATCATGCACATCTCAGCCAACAGAACATCACAAGTAACATATGTAAAACAATGATTCTGAGCATGAGCAAACAATGATTCTGAGCATGAGCAAACAATGATTCTGAGCATGAGCAAACAATGATTCTATTAGAGTACCAGCAAATCAGACTGAACTTTCATGGAATGATTAGTATAACTAGACCCATTTTAGTTTAGCATTACATAAAAGACTAGTAGCAGTCGCACAAGCAACTATTGAGCACTGAAGAAACAGGACCGGGAAACAACATACCCTGATGGTGCCCAGGCTTCAGCCTCAGAACCCTGCAAAACCACAAGCAACGTTAACATCAAACACACATATAAGACGCACCATGTTATGAAATGGACATATAAGACGCACATATAAGACGTTAACATCAAGTTCACATTTAGAAAATTAGTATCTTCTTTGCAAAGGTGAAATGAGATGACTGAACTTGATTTGGCTTTTTACCTTCCATAATTTCTACTAGCAGCAGATGTTATGAAATGGACTTACTGAATTATATGAATCAAGGAAAGAAATTTGCAACTAGCTTCAGACCATCTATTACACAGACTGAGAAATCTATTTCCATCCAACTACTTTTACTTTTCTACAAGACTACAACAATTTTAGACAACTCCAAAGTCCTAAATTTGTTCATAGGTTATTCAACACAAGTAAATTTGTTCACGGGTTATCTACAAGATTAGAACAGTTTCAGACACCTCACACTAACAGTTTCAGATTTCAACAGATTCAGACAACTATTTTTCAGACTTGGAACAATTTCAGTAAATTGTTCTTCAGACCACAATAGTTTCAGTAAACTATAGCAAAGTCTGAATGTCGTGGAAAACAAATGATTTCACTAACCAAGGGTCTCGGTCAAGAAGACGAAGATCTCGAGGGTCCCGCCATAGCCTTCGTCGGGCAGGTCGACGACGAGCGGGGTGAGCTGAGCTCGCTAAGCAGGTCGACTACTACTACTACAAAAAATATGCCCTCGCTAAGCTGAGATCTCAATCAACAGAGGCAAGAAGTCGACCAAACCAAACCAAACCAACCAGGGCATTGTTCTTGACGCTGAGCATGAGAATGGAGAGGGGCCCCGTGCTGAACTCCTCCTCCTCCTTCTTCCCCTGCTGCCAACAAAACAAATACAGAACCAATGACCGTGCCAGTAAGCTGCTGTGGCGGATGAGAACACCGTCGAGGGAGAAGAGGGGCGGAGGAAAGCAACAGTGCTAATCTAGTTTGAAGAACAATGCCAGCAACTCAACATGGCCTCCTACTTATTGGTAGGCAAAGGATGGTAAGCAATGATGCAGAGAATGGCCAGGTAATTAAGGGGCAACGTGATTGTGCCTAGCAGGAGTAGATGGTGGTCTACTGTTTGTTTGACAGCATTATTAATAGGTGTTTCGTGCTGTCTTCTCAGGCAACAACAGTCAGGTACAAGTACACCTAGCAATAGAGCTGCCAAGGACGGATGGACAATGCATATCATCTGTCAAGAAAGATCTACCCACCTAACTGAAAATTGGACAGTAGTATGTGACTGGAATGAAAGGAGAAAAAAGGAATTCCAGGTCCTTTTTCTGGAAACAAAATAATTTACCAGACACATGCATACACGGGCCAGGGAAGAAAATGATGCAGTGAATTAGTCTGACAGATAGAGAGAAAGAACAGGGAAGGGGATTGTACTACTCACCGGGACGTCCTCTTGGAAGACGCCGTAGCTGTGGGGCGCCTCCATGGCGAACTCCATGCTGTTCCTCGGAGCATCAAACCCTGCAATTGAGCCCAATGAGAATTGGTTAAACTTGCTGCAACACACTGGACTTGGATCGTTCTAAAAAACCCAGCGGAAGCTACTAATCGAGCGAGAAGAGGGGCTCACCGGTGTGCCCTTGCTTGGCGGCGATGTGGAAGGCATCAAGGTCGAGGCGGGAGCGGAGCTTGGCGGCCTCGAGGTCGTAGAGCTGGAGGAGGAGGCGCACGGCCTCGGCGTCCGCCAGGACGTAGAGCGCGGACTCCTCGGCGCCGGCCAGGATGCGGCGCACGGCCTCGGCGTCCGCGGATCGGAGGGCCGCGAAGAGCGCCTGGTGGGAGAGCGGCGGGAGATCCATCGTCGAGCGGGCGGCCAACCGGAGAGTCGGCGCGGAGCTGACCAAACGGAACCCTAGCGCATCGGCTAACCTTCTTGACTCGATCTAGGGCATAGGGTAGGGAAAGATGGTGAGGGGAGGGAGGGACGAGGTCGGCGGCGGTTGTGAGGAGGGCTGCGAGGTCGGCGGTTGGTGGGAGCGGCGAGGAGAGAACTAGATCAGGGAAAGGAGGCTGGGGAGAGGAATGGATCGAGGGAGGAGGCGGCGACAGCTGCGAGGAGAGGAGGGGTGCG
>NC_041386.1:410234544-410244275 GCF_002162155.2 Triticum dicoccoides
GATTCGGGCTCCTCGTCGTAGATGACCATGGTGCGGGGGCGGCAGCGGCTAGGGTTTGGCGAGCGGGTGCGGGTGCGGGAGAGTGGGGGCGTGGGGGCTAGGGTTGGAAAGGTGGGGAGTGGGGGCTGCGTGGGTGAGGGGGATGAGAGGGCTACGTGAGTGAGAGGGTGAGGGGATGAGGTCCGCCGTTGGATCCCAGAGCATCTGACGGTGTCGGATGCATGATCCGCGTGATATGCCTATAGACCAATCGGAACGCAACAAACAATTTAAAGACTTTATGACCTTTTAAATAGGTCACGAAAAAATCATTTTCCATTTTTTAGTGCTCAAAATGAGTTCTTTTTTGTAAAAGACCTACCAAATATTTGTTCACATGATATTCTTTATATTCTTTTTATTTGTTCAAAATGAGTTCTTTGTACTCTACAAAAGTTTACATCTTGGAATAGTAAATAGTATCGACAAAGGGATTTTTTATATTCTTTGCACAAAAAATCATTTTCCATTTTTCGAGTGCCCCAATTGAGGTTTTTTTGTGAAGGACCTACCAAATAATTATTGCAAAATTGGACCAAATCAATTTTATAAAATACTAGGACATATATAATGCACAATTGACAAAATGGTTGGGTGAAAAAAGTTTTGATCCACCTCTGGTGAAAAAGACAAATTGTCGTCGATTCATTTGGAAACGGGTCAAATTTGAACTGTAGCTGCCTCATAGTTTGCTCTTTATTTTTTCCAAAAATCATTTCTAGGTAAATAAGTATCTATTTAATCATAGAAACACCAAAAAAATTCCAAGATTCAACCACTAGCTAGGAACGATCAAGTCCGTCGTTTTGACCGCATTTTGAAACAGGCATAAAAAATTCAAAAAAATCAAAAAATTGGAAAACCTTCGCATTGTGTCATTATATGTGACCAAGTTTTCAGAAAAAATAATAAACTTGTAATATGGTAATTATTTTAAAAAAGTGTTCTCAGAAATGAGCTATCATGCGTGAAGATTCATGGCTTTCAAGCCAAATGATCAATCTTATGGCCACATTCATGGCATAGTTTGTTCAAATGATCTCATATTGTGCACGAGGGTGCATCTTGGAATTCCAAACAATGTTGCCTAAGGAAGTTTTCATTTTCTTTGCACGGAAAATTCATTTTTCATTTTCCGAGTGCCCAAAAGGAGGGTTTTTTGTGAAGGACTTACCAAATAATTGTTGCAAAATTGGAACAAATCATTTTTATAAAATACTAGGCCATATATAATGCACAATTGACAAAATGGTTGGGTGAAAAAAGTTTTGATCTACCTCTGGTGAAAAAGACAAATTGTCGTCGATTTAGATGGAAACGGGTCAAATTTGAACTGTAGATGCCTCATAGTTTGCTCTTTATTTTTTCCAAAAATCATTTCTAGGTACATAAGTATCTATTTAATCATAGAAACACCAAAAAAATTCCAAGATTCAACCACTAGCTAGGAACGGTCAAGCCCGCCGTTTTGACCGCATTTTGAAACGGGCATAAAAAATTCAAAAAAAATCAAAAAATTGGAAAACCTTCGCATTGTCTCATTCTATGTGACCAAGTTTTAAGGAAAAATAATAAACTTGTAATACGGTAATTATTTTTAAAAAGTGTTCTCAGAAATGAGCTATCATGCGTGAAGATTCATGGCTTTCAAGCCAAATGATCAATCTTATGGCCACATGCATGGCATAGTTTGTTCAAATGATCTCATATTGTGCATGAGGGTGCATCTTGGAATTCCAACAATGTTGCCTAAGGAAGTTTTCATTTTCTTTGCATGGAAAATTCATTTTTCATTTTCCGAGTGCCCAAAAGGAGGGTTTTTTTTGAAGGAACTACCAAATAATTGTTGCAAAATTGGACCAAATCATTTTTATAAAATACTAGGCCATATATAATGCACAATTGACAAAATGGTTGGGTGAAAAAAGTTTTGATCCACCTCTGGTGAAAAAGACAAATTGCCGTCGATTCAGTTGGAAGCGGGTCAAATTTGAACTGTAGCTGCCTCGTAGTTTGCTCTTTATTTTTTCCAAAAATCATTTCTAGGTACATAAGTATATATTTAATAAGAGAAACATCAAAAAAAATTCAAGATTCAACCACTAGCTAGGAACGGTCAAGCCCGCCGTTTGATCGCATTTTGAAACGGGCATAAAAAATTCAAAAAAAAATCAAAAAATTGGAAAACCTTCGCATTGCGTCATTATATGTGACCAAGTTACCATGAAAAATAATAAACTTGTAATACGGTAATTATTTTAGAAAAGTGTTCTCATAAATGAGCTATCATGTGTGAAGATTCATGGATTTCAACCCAAACGCTCAATCTCATGGTCACATTCATGGCATAGTTTGTTCAAATGATCTCATATTGTGCACAATCGTGCATCTTGGAATTCCAAACAATGTTGCCTAAGGGAGTTTTCATTTTCTTTGCACGGAAAATACATTTTCCATTTTCCGAGTGCCCGAAATGAGGTTTTTTTGTGAAGGACCTACCATATATTTGTTGCAAAATTGGACCAAATCATTTTTATAAAATATTAGGACATATTTAATGCACAATTTACAAAATGGTTGGGTGTAAAAAGTTTTGATCCTCCTCTCGTGAAAAAGACAAATTTCCGTCGATTCAGCTGGAAGCGGGTCAAATTTGAACTGCAGCTGCCTCATAGTTTGCTATTTATTTTTTCCAAAAATCATTTCTAGTTATATAAGTACCTATTTAATCAGAGAAACATCAAAAAAAATCCCAAGATTCAACCACTAGCTAGGAACGGTCATTCTCGCCGTTTTGACCGCATTTTGAAACTTGCATAAAAAATTCAAAAACAACAAAAAATTGGAAAACCTTCGCATTGTGTCATTATTTGTGGCCAAGTTACCAGGAAAAATAACAAACTTGTAATATGGCAATTATTTTAAAAAAGTGTTCTCAGAAACGAGCTATCACGTGTGGAGATCAATGGCTTTCAAGCCAAATGATCAATCTTATGGCCACATTCATGGCATAGTTTGTTCAAACGATCTCATATTGTGCACAAGGGTGCATATTGGAATGGCAAACAATGTTGCCTAAGGAAGTTTTCATTTTCGTTGGACGAAAAAACCATTTTCCATTTTTCGAGTGCCTGAAAGGAGGTTTTTTTGTGAAGGAACTACCAAATAATTGTTGCAAAATTGGACCAAATTATTTTTATAAAATACTAGGCCATATTTAATGCACAATTGACAAAATGGTTGGGTGTAAATTTTTTTGATCCAGCTCTCGTGAAAAAGACAAATTTCCGCCGATTCAGCTGGAAGCGGGTCAAATTTGAACTTCAGCTGCCTCATAGTTTGCTATTTATTTTTTCCAAAAATCATTTCTAGTTACATAAGGACCTATTTAATCATAAATACATGGTTTGGTGGCGATACGTCGAGGTTTGGGCGGTGGCCGAGGGCCCCAACTCTAGAGCGCGTAAACTCGCATGCCCGTCGCATGGTCACCGCGTGACCGTAATGTTGCCATGTGTTCTGGGCGGCCTAGGCATGTCTAGTGGGTTGGGAACTCCCCAGGTTGGTGCTAGGAAGAAAATTACAACATAAGATTCTCACGAGGAGACCGATCGATGCTCAAACATGAATTAGCAGCCAAGTGTTTGATTTGCGGTACGGGAAATGCACATGGCCAATGGGCGTGAGTTTTGGCTGAGGATGATCATCTACTAAGGAGAATGTCTTCACAAAATTTTAGCTCAAAAGGAGGATCCTAGGTGGTACTTGCTTCGCAAAGTACCACGCTGGACAAAAATATGAATGTTGAAGCTGGGATCAAAATAATGAATGGAGTGAGCTGAAATTTTGTGGAGGATGGTTATTTGGGCATAGGAAAGCATTGTAGAAAATTGATACCATTTGGACATGCCAAAGTAGTAGTTCCTTCACAATGCTCTTCTATGGGCAGAAACTTGGGAAAACTAGTGAGAGAGATTGGATGAATGAAATGAGCTCAAAATTGGTGTAGGTAAGTTACTTTGGTATGGTCATGCGCTGGTCAATTTTCAGATCATTTGGGTAAGCCTAGCTAGTACTTACTTCACAAAGCTTCTCTTGAGGTAGAAACTTTGGAAATTTCCCGAGAAAGATTTACTAGGAAAATTGAGCTGAATATTACCATGTGGCAATGATTTGGGTATGGAAGAGTGCCCGAAAAGTTTGAGGGTAATAGGAGGGGTCTATATAACACTTGCTTTGCAACGTGCCAATTTGGCCATAAAATATAAATTGAACCTGGGCTCACATAGATGATTTGACTGAGCTGCAATTTGGAGGAGGGTGATAATTTGGGCATATGAAGGAACTGTATGCATTTCATGTCATTTAGAGATATAAAAAAGGTACTTCCTTCACAATGCTTCTAGGTGGACAAAAACTTTGAAAATTTGCCGAGGAAGATTTGCTAGGCAAATGGAGCTGAATTTTGTCATGCGGTAATGATTTGGATAGGAAAGAGTGCCCAAAAATTCCGAGGGCAATCAAGAATATATAAATAGCACTTCCTTCATAATGTGTTGTTGTGAACAGAATAGGAAAATGAATATTGTTGAATTAGTTTTGAACTAGGAAAGGAAGGATTTTTACATATTTGATGAAGATATGCCCCAAAGAATTTATGAGATTTTTTTGGGAATTTTGGGAATGATAGAAATATAGGTTGCTTCACAACCTAGGGCAAAAACTGCCACATGGACATGACACATAGGCAAAACTGATGAGATGGCGCCTAGTCATCACAACCCACCACAATCTACAAGGCTATGACCATCTATATTGGTCATTAACAACTAGAAATAAGGCAGCGGACTAGCACTGTTTGCTTTGTGACCATTTCGTGTAAGGAAATTACGACCTTTCTGACCAAAATGGTCGCAATGGTTTAGGGTTTGGAGCCCCCTGAAGAGCTTTTGACCAATTGGTCTAAAATGGTCATAAATTTATGACCAATTCTTCGAGGGTCACTGACAGAAGGTCATAAGTTGACATATTTCTTGTAGTGATTGATGAATTGGAGCTAGTTCTGTGTCACCCTAGGTTATGACTGTTACATGATGAACCGCATCTGGCATAATTCTCTATCACCGCTCCATTGCCTACGAGCTTTCCATATATTGTTCTTCGCTTATTTACTTTTCCGTTGCTATTATTACAATCACTACAAAATACCAAAAACATTACTTTTGTTATCATTACCTTTTACTACCATTACCACTACTATTATATTACTTTGCTACTAAATACTTTCCTGTAGATATTAAGTTTCCAGGTGGTTGAATTGACAACTCAGCTGCTAGTACTTGAGAATATTCTTTGGCTCCCCTTGTGTCAAATCAATAAATTTGGGTTGAATACTCTACCCTCGAAAACTGTTGCAACCCCCTATACTTGTGGGTTATCAAGACTATTTTCTGGCACCGTTGCCGGGGAACATAGCTCCATTCTTTGAGTCACTTGGGATTTATATCTGCTTATCATTATGAAGAACTTGAGAGATCCAAAAACCAAGATTTATCCCTCAACTACGAGGGGAGGTAAGGAACTGCCATCTAGCTCTGCACTTGATTCACCTTCTGTTTTGAGTAAGCTTGCGGCACCTAAACCTGCTTCTGCTATTGATTCTGATATGTCGCATGTTATTGATGATGCCACTTCTGCTATGCATGATACTTATGATGAAACTACTTTTATGCTTGATACTACTATGCCACTTGGTGAATTTCTTGATGAACAACTTGCTAGGGGTAGAGAGAATGAAATTTTTGAAACTGATAATATTGATGAAAATGAGGATGAATACTCTCCCCCTAATAAATATGAATCGACTGTTGTGCCTGAGGGTTATGTTCTGGATGAAGAAAATGCTAGAGCTATTCTTGCTTGTAATGATAGAAGTGATCTTATGAAGTTATTAGCTAAATGGAAACAACAATCTCTTAATGCTCGAATGAAACCTGCCCTGCTTTTGCTACTTCACCTATCTGTGTTATTGATAAGGATTATGAATTCTCTGTTGATCCTGATATAATTACTTTGGTTGAATCTGATCCTTTTATGGCTATGAATCTGAAACTATTGTGGCACATCTTACTAAATTAAATGATATAGCTACCCTGTTCACTAATGATGAGAGAACTTGCTACTTTTATATCATTAAAATATTTCCATTCTCATTAAAGGGTGATGCTAAGATATGGTTTAATTCTCTAGATCCGGGTTGTGTGCGTAGTCCCCAAGATATGATTTATTACTTCTCTGCTAAATATTTCCCTGCTCATAAGAAACAAGCTGCCTTAAGGGATATATATAATTTTATGAAAATTGAAGAAGAGAGTCTCCCACAAGCTTGGGGGAGGCTTCTCCAATTACTTAATGCTTTGCCTGATCATCCTATTAACAAAAATGAAATACTTGATATTATTTATAATGGACTAACTGATGCTTCCAGAGATTACCTGGATAGTTGTGCTGGTTCTGTTTTCAGGGAAAGAACACCGAATGAAGCTGAAATTCTATTGAACAATATGTTTACAAATGAAAATAATTGGACACTTCCTGAGCCTATTCCTAAACCAACTCCGAAGAAAAGAGGTGTTCTATTTCTCAGTCCTGAATATATGCAAGAGGCAAAGAAATATATGAAAGAAAAGGGTATTAAAGCTAAAGATGTTAAGAATTTACCTCCTATTGAAGAAATACATGATCTTAATTTACCGCCTGTCGAAGAAACGCATAATTTTAATTCATCTCCTATTGAAGAAATACATGGTCTTGATAACCCAACACAGGTAGTAAAGGTAAATTCTCTCTATAGATATGATAAAGCTGAAATCCCATTTACTAAGTTTGCTAGCCCATGCTTAGATGAGTTTGATAAGTTTATGGTTAAGCAAGAAGACTTCAATGCTTATTTTGGTAGAGAATTAAAATGCAGTGCTGATATGCATGAACACTTGGGTGATTATATGGCTAATGTCAAAGGTGAACTTAAACTTATTAGTAAACATGCTTCTATGGTTACCACTCAAGTAGAACAAGTACTTAAAGCTCAAAATGATTTGCTCAATGAATTGAATAGTAAGAATAATGATTTTGCTGTTAGAGTGGCTACTAGAACTGGTAAAATGACTCAGGAACCTTTGTATCCCGAAGGCCACCCTAAAAGGAAGAAAAAGAAAAATGATATAGATGCACCTAGTCCTTCTAAAAGGAAGAAAAAGAAAAATGATAGGACTTTGCATGCTTCTAGTGAACCTATAACTAAAACAACTGAGAATCCAAATGATATTTCTATTTCTGATGCTGGAACACAATCTGGTAATGAACTTGAAACTAGTGATAATGATAATGACAATGTTCATGTTGATTCTCAACCTAGCAATGATAATGATATATAAATTGAACCTGCTATTGATCTTGATAGCCCACAATCAAAGAATCAATGTTATGATGAGAGAGACTTTGTTGCTAGGAAACATGGTAAAGAAAGAGAACCATGGGTTTAGAAACCCATGCCTTTTCCCCCCAAACCATCCAAGAAAAAGGATGATGAGGATTTTGAGCGCTTTGCTGAAATGATTAGACCTATCTTTTTGCGTATGCGATTGACTGATATGCTCAAAATGAATCCTTATGCTATGTATATGAAAGATATTGTTATTAATAAAAGAAAGATACCGGAAGCTGAAATTCCACTATGCTTGCTCATTATACATTTAAGGGTGGAATACCAAAGAAACTTGGAGATCTAGGAGTACCCACTATACCATGATCCATTAAAAGAAACTATGTTAAAACTTCTTTATGTGATCTTGGAGCCGGTGTTAGTGTTATGCCTCTCTCTGTATATCATAGACTTGATTTGAATAAGTTGACACATACTAAAATATATTTGCAAACGGCTGATAAATCAACTGCTATACCTGTCGGTATTTGTGAGGATGTGCCTGTTGTGGTTGCTTACGTTACTATTTTAACGGACTTTGTTATTCTTGATATTCCGAAGGATGATAGTATGTATATTATACTTGGAAGACCCTTTTTGAATACTGCAGGGGCTGTTATTGATTGCAACAAAGGCAATGTCACTTTTCATATTAATGGTAATAGCATACAATACACTTTCCGTGGAAACAACCTCAAGTCCACAGTATTAATTCTATTGGAAAAATTCCATCAATTATTTTTGGAGGTTTTGAATTTCCTCTTCCTACTGTCAAGAAGAAATATGATATTCTTATTGTTGGGGATGTGCATATCCCCGTTGAGGTAACCTAGTGTTATTCGAAAATTCTCCGGTTCCATGCTATTCGGAATGAGTTTGTTAACAACACTTGATCAACCTTGTTAATGGATTCCTTTTGATGATCATGAGATGGATGAATTTAGAAAGCACAACTCTCTGCACCCTCCTTTTACTTTCTGTTATTTATATTAAATAAAGAAAATAGTAATTTTCTGTCTGTTATCTGAATTATCCGTGCAATATAAAAATACCCCGAAAATAAAAGTTCTCCAAATGCCTTGAAATTTAGATATGATTTTTCTGGAATATTTGAGAATATTTGGCACTGAGAACACATCAGGGGGGCATCCACTTGGCCACGAGGGTGGAGGGCGCGCCCCCTGCGTCGTGGGCCCACGGTGGCCCTCCTCCACTTATTCCTGCACCCACACACTCCTTCCTCCCACAAACACCATTATCTAGCTCAAACTCGAGTCCAACCTCATTTTGCTGCCATTTTCGATCTCCTTGCTCAAAGCACCTCTCACAAAACTGGTTGGGGCGATTGTCCCTTGGTATGTGACTCCTCCATTGGTCCAATTAGTTTTTGTTCTAGTGCTTTATTCATTGCACATTTTTGCTGCCTAGGTGACCCTGTTCTTGAGCTTGCATGTCAAATTTATGTGCTTCCTAGTAGTTTTGATGCATGATATAGGCTCTAGGCACTTGTAGGAGTAGTTGCTATCAATTTTGTTGAGTTTGGTTCACTTTTATTTGAAGTTACTAAAAATTTCAGAAATTTTTCAGATGGAGAATTATGCTTAGGAAAATGTACCAAGGTGGTTCTTCAAGGAAACAAGGACCCAGGCTTGCAATGCATGATGCTGATGATGAGCCACCAAGGGACGCTCCAGTGCGGCCTTCACTACAAAAAAAGACACATCCGTGACATTTTGGGCCAAACGAATTTTTTTTCTGTCATACATATGACACTTCTATGACGATAATTGTGACAAAACCCGGTATCATCCTAGATGTGGTGGGCTCCTACTTCTATGACAAAAAATCATGACAGAAAATGGGCTTTTCGTCCTGGGCGGGCCGGAGACGCAGCTGCATGACATTCTTTGGGCCGTCCATGATGGAAAAAACCGTGGTAGAAGCGAGGGCGAGGAAAATTTCAGGGAGTTCCCAGTTACGGTGGATGCGCGCTTCTCTACGCGCGTGTGAGCGAGGCGTTGGCTTTAACTGAACCCGAGCGAGGCGTGGGCTCTAACTGAACCCGAGTGATTGCACTGCAGGCTGCGCGTTACTGAACCCGAGCGATCGATCGATGGCTGTTAACTGAACCCGATCGAGCGATTCCTTCGCTACTGCTACTAACTAAAGTCGATCGATGCTGCCTCTGGATGAACAGTGAGCGTTGCGG
>NC_041386.1:410244517-410258915 GCF_002162155.2 Triticum dicoccoides
AGTTCTCGGTGGGGGTCGATGAACAGGACCCCGTGGTGTTGCCTCTGGATGAACAGGACCCCGATCGATCGAGCCGGTTGGGGCTGGATGAACAGGACCCCGTGGAGGGATGGATGAACAGTACCACCCCGTGGAGGGCAGGATGAACAGTAGATGGTGGAGGGTAGGATTAACAGTAGCCCATGGAGGGGTGGTTGAACATGAGCCCGTGGAGAGGGCTGGTTGAACAGTAGCCGGTGGAGTAGCGCGCGGTGGAGGCCGGATGAACAGGAGCCCATGGATGAACAGTCGTAGGTGGAGGCTGGAGGAGGTCGACGGTGGATGAATAGTAGCTTGTGGAGGCTGGAGGGGGTCGATGGTGGAGATGAACAGTATCCCGTGGAGTCCTGCTTTGCGGTACGCCACACCCCTCCTGATGAACAGGACCCCCGTTTCGACCGTAGCGCTCAAACACAAGTCTG
Source organism: Triticum dicoccoides (assembly GCF_002162155.2). Classification (NCBI taxonomy): domain Eukaryota; kingdom Viridiplantae; phylum Streptophyta; class Magnoliopsida; order Poales; family Poaceae; genus Triticum; species Triticum dicoccoides. Next base: position 410,244,979 of record NC_041386.1, read on the forward strand.
TTTCCTCTGTTTTGCGGTACGCCACACCCCTCCCGATGAACAGGACCCCCGTTTCGACCGTAGGAGGTCCGTTTCCTCTGTTTTGCGATACGCCAGACCCCTCCCGATCAACAGGACCCCGTTCCGAATGTAGGTGGTCTGTTTCCTCCGTTGTGCGGTACGACAGGCCTCGTTTCCATCGTCTGTTCCGTCCAAGCCCTCCCGATGAATAGGACCATGCATTCCGTTCCGACCCAGCCGGTTGGCTCCGACGCGTTCTGTTGCCTCCCGATGAACATGACGCATTCTGTTGCCTCCCCATGAACACGATGCATTTCGTTGCCTCCCCATGAACACGACGCATTCCGTTGCCTCCCCATGAACACAACGACGATATTGTTTCTCTGTTCTGCCCCTGCCATGTACACGAGCCCCGGCCGTAAGTATGTGCGAGTAGGCATTCGGGACCCCGCCCGTATGTACACATATGTGGCCGTATTTTCTTTCTTGCACCCTGGCCGATGTACGTACGTGTACATGCTACGTGCGCGCCTCTACTACGACACATGCACGCCTCTACATCGACCAGTATGTACGTACACGTTCGCGACCAGAATGACAACGCTACATACACTTCCACCAGGTGGGTCCCGACTGTCAGGCACATCCTTGCCTGCGAAGATGTAGCTGTGGGTCCCAGCAGTCAGGGGGCGAATCATTTTTTTTTTGCCCGGACGCACTTCCTTGCGTGCAAAGATGTAGCTGGTGGGTCCCAGCAGTCAGGGGGATAAGTTTTTTTTTTGCGAAATACAGTGGCCGTTCGGTGGGTCCCAGCTGTCAGGCGGAGGAATCGTTATTTTTCGCATAATAAGGAGGCACTTCCTTGCTGCGACCGTGGACCCAGCTGTCAGCCTCTCCACATACAGTCCACGTCCGATGGAAGTCGTTCCTGGACCACGTTGACCACGCCGCGCCAAGAGCACCAGGGCGGTGGGCGACAGCGAGGCCTAGGAAGGGGACGACACAGAGGCAGGGAATACTCGGCAATTGTTTCCCACACGGAGGGGAGTACGACTATACGAGGGTTTACTGGTTCGTCTGCCGTCGCCGGAGAATAACAGCAGTTGTGTGTGAGTAGAGGGATGGCTAGGCCAGCGATGGGAGTACAGTCGGGCGGTGAGGCCTGCGCGGCAGCACAGCCGGCCGCGAGGAGGAGGGAGCAGGCAGTCCCGCCGGCGCTTGTTTGAGCGGCTGGAGCAGGAAGAGCAGAGATTGAAGAAGCACGACGGCCGTTGGATGGACATCCAACAGTCAGTGCTTGTGTGTCAACCTTTTTTTAGGAAAGCCTCAAATCTATGGAAAACAGCATACACCCAGATGAACCAGACCTGACACAACTCTAAGCATAGCAGACATAGCAAGGTAGGAATCACATACATGGCTCAATCAACTCCTACACATGCTAGTGGGTTTCATCTAGTTACTGTGGCAATGACAGGTCATTCAGAGGATAAGGTTCAACTACCGTAGCACGCAATAGTTTGAATTGCGTTGTCTTAATGCAGTAAAGAAGAGCAGAAGCGAGAACATGGGTTTGTATCAGAATGATCAATGGGTTGCTTGCCTAATGTAGTGGTAGTAGGGTACTGCCCTTCAGACGGATACTCGGGGTTATCCTCGGAGGCAGAACCTACCACGAAAGACACACCGAAGATAATCAATACATGACGATATGAAACAATATGATGCATGCTATGACATGGCAATATGAATGTGTCTTGGCCTAATGCAATGTGAAACAAGTTGAAACGAGTCCATTTGAATCAAAGATTCAAATGAAGGTTAAAGTTCTTATGCATACAAAGTGTATTAACTTGTTTCACCTAAACAGCAAGGTTAAAGTGGTTTGTCATGCATGAAACCATTACAGATGGATAGATTGAATTTTTTTGATCATTCTTCATATATAATTTGTTTGATTTGGAGCTATGGTTGATTTTCTATGATTTTTAGAAGTTTTGGCTATTTTCTGGAATTTTCTCTATAAAAATAAATCCAGAAATTAGTTATTGCGTCAGCAGTGCGTCAGGGTGATGTCTGTGGTCAACAGGGACGTCCAGGTCAAACCTGATAGTGGGTCCCGCGTGTCAGTGTGATTAGCTTAACTAGATATTAGTTAATACTAATCCTAATTGGTCAGCAGGGCTGGGCCCTACCTGTCATTGACCCAGGGGGTCAAACTGGGGTCAACCCGGGTCAAACTCGCCGGGGTCGACCCGGGGCTCATCGCCGGCAAGGCCAGGCACGGCGGAGGGGTGTGGGTTTCTTCCTCCGACGACCAAATGGCCGGCGGAGGGCATCTACATGACGCGGGCACTCGTCTGCGTCGAATGGTGTAGGTGGTTGGGCCTGGGGTGGCCGGAGTCATCGCCGGTGTCGACCTTGGCGGTTGCCGAGGCTCGGGTGACATCGGGGTAGTCGTTGTGACGGTCGTGGTGGCTCATGCGGGGCACACACGTGCCCTACGCGGCGCGGGGAGGAATCTGGGCACGACGGCCGGACCATTAGATGGCCAGAGACTTGTTGGCGGCGAGCACAAGCGACGGTGCGTGCAGGCGAACTCGAGGCGGCGCGTACGGTGCACGAGAGCTAGAACAGAGAGGGGGAGAAGGGTCAGTGGCTCATTGCGGTTGTAGAGGAGCGAACGGCGAGCTCGGGGAAGAGCTGGAGCGAGCGGGGCGGCGAGGGGGATCTCCGGCGACCGAGATTGAAGACGAGCTCGGTGAAGACGCTCGGGAGGCCTCTGGTGGGGCGTGGCTCGGCGGAGAGGACGAGGGAAACGAGGCGGGGCTTTTGGACGGGTCAGTGAGGCGAGGGGAGCTTGGTGGTCACGGTGGCGACGAACGGCGGCGACGGCTTTGCCCTGCTTCGGGAGAGAGAGCGAGAGAGGCGAGGCAGGGGGAGAGTGGAGCAGTCGAGTGGTCCAGGGGGTCTGTGTGGCACTCGTAGACGATGTCCTAGCGTCGGCAGAAGCAGGAGGTGGCCGGCGTGTGGCTACGGGTGCCGGCCACGTGCCTCTCGTCCTTCTGGCGAGAGGAGGAGGATGACTGGCGGTAGCCAGTGGGCTGGGCCGAGCTGGGCCAGGCCAGAGCGACAGGTAAGTCTAAGTCTCTCTCTCTTTCTGTTTTGCTTTTTTTTATTTCCTGCTATGTGTATTGAAATAGAATAAATACTATTTCATTTCCAAAAACTATGGAAATATTCAGAGGCACATTTGGGAATATTCTCAACTGCATAAAAATGCTTCCAAGATTATTTGAGCACCTTAAAATATTTATAGCATTTAAAATGCCCAAATTCAAATACATATGGCTTGTTCAAAAATCCAGAATGGCTCCATAAATTGCAAGATCATTTTTGGCAGAGGTTTTAGTCAAGACCAAAAATGGTGGGCTTTTATGAAGGGCATTTTAGGTTCATTGAAATTCCAATTGTTGGAAAATAGCATTTTCAGGGGGGGTGTTGGGGTTGATTAGGCCCCATTTAAAGTTTAAGAGAAATTTAAACATGATGCACATGTTCATCCAATCCTAATGCATGACTAAAAGCAGGGATGTGACAACTCACCCCCACTCAAAAGAATCTTGTCCCAAGATTTAGGATCCTCCGGGAAGAAGGTGGGGTACTCGAGTCGAAGGCGATCCTCCCTTTCTCAAGTGGCTTCTTTCTCTTAATGGTGTGACCATTGAACCTTGCGAAACTTGATATTATGGCATCGAGTGGTACGCTCGGCTTGATCAAGGATACGAACAGGATATTCCCAATATGAGAGGTTATCCTATAGATCAAGCATTTCGTGGTCTACTCCATGGATAGGATCCGTGAAGCAACGCCTGAGTTGAGAAACGTGGAAGACATCGTGAACTATGGAAACATGCGAAGGTAGTTCCAATTGGTAGGCAACTTCTCCTCGTTTGGCAAGAATGCGAAAGGGTCCAATGTAACGAGGAGCCAATTTGCCTTTGATACCAAAACGATGGGTTCCCTTTAACGGCGAAACCCGAAGGTAAGCCTTCTCGCACTACAAGAAATATGCTCAATTGTGACCATTTGGCAGTGACCGTGGAACAAATCGTCATAAATCTATGACCATCTCGATCCGATTGGTCGTGGCCTGTTTAGGAGAGTCGAAACCATAAACCATAGTGACTATTTTGGTCACAAAGGTCGTAATTTCCTTACACAAAATGGTCATAAGCATACAACAATGGTCGATAGCCTTATTTCTAGCTGATTACGACCATTCCAGATGGTCATGGTGTTGTAACATGGATGACTGGACGTCCACGTCATCAATTTTATCTATGTGTCGTGTCATTTTTTCTTATGATTCAATTGTAGCGTCAGTCCTTCCATAGATTGACTGTTGACTAAAATGGGTCTACATTTACAAACGGGGCCAACTAACACAGTACAAATGACATGTGGGACCCGTCCCACAAATGTGAATAAAGCAGAAAAAGGCAAAAAATCACTTTGGCTCATAGGTGTATATGCACCCATTGTCTAAATACATATTTTAAAAAGTTAAAAAAATCAAGAAAAAATCCCGCGTGTAAATCCGGACACTATATGTGTGTGCACCAAGTTTCGATGAAAAATGACATTTTTTGTGGCTTGTGTGTAAAAGACAATTTTCGATGCTTGATTACAGCTATTCACAAGCCATTTTAATCTTTTTTACACATGCAACAAAAATGTCCTTGTTCACCGAAATTTTGTGTGCGAACATAGGATGTCCAGATGTACACACGAGATTTGTGTCTCATGTATAAGAAAAATGTATTTAAAAGATATTAAACATGCATTAAAAATGTTCTTGACGTATATGAAAAATGTAGAATGAAAACCAACAGAAAGAAAGAAAAATGTTCTCGACGAATACGGAAAATATAGGATGAAAACTAGGTCACATATAATGACACAATGCAAATATTTTACATATTTCTGTTTTTTTTTCTTATGCCAATTTCAAAATGCGTTCAAATGACGGGTATGGCCGTTCATAGCTAGAGATGGAATCTTGCAATACTCTTGGTGGATCTATGATGAAATAGCTACTTGTGTACCCATAATTGAATTTTTAAAAAAAGACCAAACTATGAGGCAGCTGTAGTTAAAAATAGATCTAGTTACTGCTGAATCGGCAGAAATTTGTCAATTTGACGAGATGTGGACGGAAAGCTATTAAGGTGCGACCATTTGGTTACTTTGACATAAAATACGGTCTAATATTTTTTAAAAATCAAATGGTGCCATTTTGCATCAAATATTTGGTAGTTTCTTAAAAAACAGTTTTTCGCACTCGGGAAATGAAAAATGAACTTTATGTGCAAAAAAATAATGAAAATACCCTTTGGCAACATTGGTTCAGGAAATTGTACTTGGTTTAGCAAAAGAAATGGCATGAACAATCTTAATTGTTCCACATGTTCTAAATTTAGTCAATGTTATTTCATTTTTGGTTGTCTTCTCTACTTAGAAGAAGTGATAAATATCAGTACTTAGAACTACTTTATTCACATTAATTCTCTGATCTAACAATTTCCTCATATATGATTTTAACAAATATATACCCCCCCCCCCCGTTCCATAATAAGTGTCGTATTTGTAGTTCATTGAGATCCGAACATGTTGCCTTTATAGTTTCTCTTGCATGATGAGCTATATGCCTCTTGTCTTTGCGAAGGTCGGCTTGCCTGCATGAGCATGCATGGATATGATTTTGATTAATAAAGATTTAGGATACAATTGAAATTATATTCATGTTGATCTATTACTTTGAATGATCGTATCAACCATGGAATAAAACGGCCCCATTTCTGTTTTTGAATTCCAGAGTATCTTTATATCGAGCTATTGAAATTCTATAAAAAACAAATCTTTCTCTAAGCTGATGTAGGAAAAATTTCTATCGACTTACACTTTCCATATTCAAATGTTGTTACTTGTTTGTACTTTCCAAGGAGTACCAGGAAACAAGTTGCAACCGAGCCCCTCGAATATGGATTCATCTAGGACATCTCGCCACCATATGCACGTCTTATGGTTGTTGCCAAAACTCCGAGTGAATTTGAAATAGGCCATGGACATGGATCACCAAAGTGAAAAGAATGCCTCTGAGATTCAATCATAAACCGCGACGTTGCTTGAGTTTTTGGTATAATGCCAATTCTTTGTCCTCTATATAGCTATTCTTGCATTGATGCATTCATGAAAAAATATTTTAGTATTTCCAATGATTTTGTATGTAAATTAAATTGCTAGCCCGTGCAGAAGTGATGACTACTAGCTTAATTTTCATTGATTACTCATTTGTGACGCGGATTGATGACGGGGCGAACATCCGACCATCCATGCCGAGGAAACCCACATCCATCCATCGTCCATCCATCTATATTCAGATAAACAAAGCTATCCATCCATCCACCGCACCCAAGCCCCACGTCACCTCCTCCGCCCCTCTCCTACGAGACTCTTCTCGCCGCCGCCACCTACGGTGGTCGATCCCGGTCGATCCCAGCACACCCACGTGATCCCCTTGGCCCGCTCCTCCATCTCCTCTGGCCAGATTCGATGGTCGCGTCCTCCTGCGACCATGCGCAAAACTCTCCATCCACTAGGGTTTGGGCCACCGTGTCGCAGGTGTGGCTCCGGCGTTGCTCCAGTGATTCAGATCCACTCTCTTCCCTCGTCACACCCCTCCTTCATTCTCCTCCTCACCACGTACCCTCTAACTCTCAGATCCGTCGTCGCTCGAGCACCAGACGCCATGTACGGGATGGCTGCTTCCTCCCCTACCCAGATGATGGAGCGGCTAGATCTGGGCGTGTACAACAATGCCCAGTGACAAGGGACAGTTTGGCCTACCACCCTGAATCCATAGCAAGGCGGGTGAGGGAGGAGTAGACCACAGTCGGATGGAGCCAAGAGGGGTCTGAAGCGGTCGTCTCCTTCGAGCACCAAGACGGGTCTGCGGTGGATGCTGGGTTGGAGCTCGGGTCGATGGCGTGGCCATGGACACGACCTCCTCGACCTTGACAGCCAAAGCGTCGGTAGTGGAACATCTGATTCCCAAACCTTTTCTTCTCCTCTTTTAATTTAAAGTTCTTATTAGCTTAGTTATAGATATCTAAGCATGCCATCTTGTTGTGATTAATTATGTTAGTTTAGTTCTAGATTTCGGTTGCTACTACTGTTGCATAATTGACCCTGAATATTCTGTCATCTCATATGCTTCCATGGCGTGCCTACCCAACCTGCTCGAGCAGTAACATAAACCGAGTTATTTGAGCAACCAGCCAACAACACCGATAGTAGCACCAACTGTGTTCCTATTCTACTCCCCGTTGGAGACTGATGAATGTGTAGCACTTTATGGCCGCCCCATATGCAACGAGAGGCTAGCAAAAGCAGCGAGTGAGAGCGGCTGTGAATGCATAGTTGGGTTCGACGACTGCATAGAGTAGTCTGAGCTAGGCTACATCTGATGCAAGTGGAAGAGCATGGCTTATAGTCCACTCCCACAATGGTCTGTCACCTAGCTCTTTAAATTGTGTTAATTTGTTGTCATCTAGATTCAAAGTTATATAAGAGTAGTGATATATTTGGAGTTAGTTGTTAGCTTATTCGTACAATATATAGGAATATAGATAGATTTGGAGTTAGTTTTTAGCTATCATCTAGCTCTTTAAATTGAGTTGATTTGCTTACTGAAATTAGGTTGATGGCTTGATGTACTGTTTTTCTTGATATGTTTGATGTTCATCGATCGTCCAGATTTACTAGCACACCAGATATAAATCTGGACCGATGCCATTCAATAGATTTTTCTAGACATTTTATTGGATCATCAGATGATTGGCATGGCAGGGTGTGTTTGGCTAACATATTGCATTGGAAATATATTGTTCTTCATCGCCTAATGTCATTGTTGCAGATAATAGGGCATGTAGATAGCAAGTTATTTTGCTAGTGGCGACTTATGCTTATTGTGCCTCACACTGAAAAATAAAATGCACAATGAGCTTGTTTGACTTTTCTATGTTATAATATAATTGATCAGGGTAGTCTATTTCCTGTGATCTTTCCTATCACGTGCACATATTAATTTTTGTTGACTTGAATCTGTTATGCCCTTGATTTTTTTTACTTAGCTTGACCCAGAACAACAGCATCCTTGATTTTTACTAACCCCACCTCGCTCTAGCTCTCGTAGACCCAAAGGAGCTTGTATGCAATGCACCTCCTCTCCGGTGGTGAGAGCGTACACGGGTTGTGGGTCCGACTAATTTCCATGTTTGTGGCCGCTCCTGCCACTGCCCTCTCTTCAAGGACACAGCCAGAAATACGCTCAATAAATAGACCGTCTTCCTCTCCAAGCGGAGGGGTCAGCTCAAGCGATAGTAAGTTTCTAGTATTCTCTACCGTGTTGATGTGGCTTGTTTACCTCGTCCTTGCTACTTGATCGCATAATATGATTTCTGCTCGAGGATCTGATAGAGATGGTTCGTTCAAAATAGTAGAGTATATGATTCATGTTTTGTTATAGTTTGTTTGTTTGTCACAGTCCTCTGTTTCATGGCTGCTATGTTTCCTTTCCTAATCGCATTGCACATATTTTTGGTACTCAAAATGTGACATTATTCAGTCAATTTCAGTCCTTGTCGCAGTCCAACAGGCATTGCTTTGTCGTTGGACACTAGTAATTAAGAAAGAGCGTTGTATACTCTCTGATTATTTGTCTAGTGATTGCTTGAAGCATCTATCTTACTAGCTTTTAGAATGGAGAAACTCGTGTCATTTCATATATGATCTGAATGAAATGATTAGGACTTGTTGCAGTGAATTTATTTGATACTGTATATTGTACTAAAGAAACAACATATGTGCTCCTGAAACATACTACGTTCTTGTCTGCTACATGTTCCCATTTAAGCTACGTGCCCGATTTATATTTCGACAATGGTTTGTTTTGCATGCTTACCTGTTTAGTAAACTTGGTGCCATGCTTATTTCATGTAGCTAATAGTAACCTGCAAAAAAATTGTAATTGCCAAGATTGATTTGTTCTGCTTGCCTGCTACAAACTTTTCAAATAACTACTACTTAATTAGTAGCATGTAGACTGGATAATTATTTTGTGAACATTCTATTCCAGAGATATATACAAAATCATATGCTGGCCATCCCATGTAGCAATCGCTGCTAGTTTGTATTGAGCAAACAGTGCACCGCACTGTAGCTATCCTCGTGCAGCAGTTGCCTCCCAGGACGCGGGTGTGCATCGTGTGCAGTTTTGATTTTCCAGTCTTTCTTTCAAGATGTCAGGTGTTGTATTAATATCATGATGTTAGCTTCTTAAATTCTACTACTAGGACATCTATTATTGAATAGTTTGCTTATAAAGTTTCCTAGTCATTCATAACCAACTGCAATATATTGATGGACATAGTACTCTGCTCATGTGTACATCTTTCTTTAAATGTCAAGCTAACATGTTAAGTGCTATGGAACAAGAGGTACCAGAAGGTGAAGAACCAAAGAGTGATGTTGCTGTTGTTGCTGACCTTTTCTCACTAAAGAATGGCCCTCCAGCAGATTCCCTCACTAGCTGTGTTGTTTTGGTTGGTGCCATCTTATCTTATTGGTTACTAGTGCACAATATGGACACGTGCCATCTTATGAACATGGGGTAATAATACTAAGCTACTGGTTGTGTTATATTGGTTGGTGCATCTTATGAACCTATGGTGTAATGATACTGCTGGGCCTAACTTATTGAAATCCTGGAGCATTATATTATTATTATCATCATTATATTCTCATGTGTTGGCTGACTGCCAAATTATCAATGTATTTTTGTTTTTGAGATACTGTTGGTTGTTGTTGGTCGCTCTTCAATATGGGCTGGATTGAAAAAACTAAATTGTGTGAGTGGGCTGGACTGTTTCAAGGCCAAATATAGTTTTTTTATGGAAAAAATCAAAATGTTTTTGTTCGGTAGATAAAAGGCTGGCCCAGTTAATGATGGATTAAATAAATGGGTTGCACACCACAACCCAAGAACTGATCTGTTGGGCTCAGCCCATGCTTGTGGCCCAAAAGTAAATTTTAAAGTGGGCTGAATTATTGGGCTCAGCCCATTAAAACAACTGATTTGGACCGATCCTACATGGCATCCATGTCATCGCATGTGCCACGTTGGCGCGGCCACATCAGATCCTATGTGGTCTAGGCTCATTAGTAGTGACCATAATTTTCGTGAAAGATTTAACGACCAAAATTTTGGTCAAGGGCGGCCATGACCAAAATTCCAGAGAAGGTCACATTTGTTCGTTCTTGACGGCCAACTGTTGACCTTCCAAATTTGGTCAAAAAAGGTCAATAAACGAAAACAATGACAAATTAACGACCAAAATGGGGAGTCATAATTGGTCGTATTTCTTGTAGTGTCGCCGACTTCATAAGTCATGAGCTTATGTTTACGATCATATTGGCTCTTTTGACGAGATTGGGCTGTTTTCAATTTCTCACGAATAACGCGAACCTGCTCTTCTGCTTCCTGAATCATATCCAGGCCAAAGAGTTGTCTTTCCCCGGTTTCTGACCAGTTAAGAGGCGTTCGACATTTTCGTACATAGAGAACTTCGAAGGGAGCTTTGCCCAAGCTAGCTTGATAACTATTGTTATAAGCAAACTCCGCGAATGGAAGGCATTTCTCCCAACCCATTCCGAATGAGATGACAGAAGCTCGGAGCATATCTTCCAAAATTTGATTGACTCGCTCTACTTGACCACTTGATTGAGGATGGAAGGCGGTGCTAAAAGAGAGACGAGTTCCCATAGCATTTTGGGAACTTTCCCAAAATCGAGAGGTGAAGAGTTAATTTCCAATGGGACACCATGAAGCGACACTATTCGGGAGATGTATAATTCAACTAGCTGGCTAGCGGTGATACTCTCACAAACAGGTAGGAAATGGGCTACTTTGGAAAGACGGTCGATCACGACGAAGATGGCATTATTCCCTCTCTTGGTCCTGGGAAACCCAATAATGAAATCCATACTGATTTTATCCCATTTCCACTCAGGAATAGCCAAAGGTTGAAGGGTGCCAGCAGGCCGTTGGTGCTCTGCTTTAGCACGACGACAGACGTCGCAACTAGCAATGTATTGAGCAATTTCTCTCTTCATCCTAGTCCACCAAAACCTCTGGCGTAGGTCTTGATACATTTTAGTACTACCGGGATGAATGGTGAGAGGGGATTCATGAGCTTCCTTAAGAATCAACTGGCGTAGATGTTGTTTCTTGGGAACCACCAAGCGGTTTTCGAAGAAGAAAACACCTTGCTCATCCATGGAAAAACATTTAGCAACTCCGCTAGCAATGTTTTCCTTAATCCGGAATATGCCCTTATCACGCTTCTGGGCAGCTATGACTTGATCCGTAAGGTTAGGCTTCGCCACCAGGGTGGATAGGAAACCTTGAGGAACAATGTGAAGATTAAGCTTACAAAATTCCTCATGGAGAAGTGGTTGACTTTGTTGTAACATCAGGTTATTACAATAGGATTTACGACTTAGTGCATCAGCCATGACATTGGCTTTCCTCGGGGTGTAAGTTATTCCTAAGTCGTAATCCGAGATCAACTCGACCCAACGTCGTTGTATGAGATTCAAATCTGGTTGGGTGAAGATATATTTCAAACTTTGGTGATTGGTGAATATCTCGCAATGATTATCGAGAAGGTAATGTCGCCAAGTTTTGAGTGCATGGACTACAGCTGCAAGCTCTAGATCATGTGTGGGATAATTTTCCTCATGTGGGTGTAATTGCCGTGAAGCATAGGCAATTACCCGACGATCTTGCATGAGTATGCAACCTAGTCCTTGTCGCGAGGCGTCGCAATATATAATAAAGTCCTTGGAGAAATCTGGTGGTACCAGTACGGGAGCAGATGTCAGGCGTCTTTTTAGTTCCTGAAAGCTGAACTCACACTGTGGGGTCCACCCAAACTTTTTATCTTTCTTGAGGAGTTCAGTTAGAGGTTTAGCAACCTTGGAGAAATTCTCGACGAAGCGGCGACAATAGCTCGCTAAGCCAAGGAAGCTTTGAACTTGCTTGACCGTCTCAGGTGGAGTCCAATCAAGGACGGCTTGAACTCGCTCGGGATTGACAGCAATATGCTCACCAGAGATTACATGGCCTAGATAGGTCACTTCTGGCAACCAAAATTCAGACTTGGAGAATTTGGCATAAAGGCGATGCTCTCGAAGTTTCGTCAATACCAGCCTTAGATGTTCGGCATGTTCCTCTTCATTCTTGGAGTAGGTGAGTATGTCATCGAGGTATACTACGACGAATTTATCCAAATACTCCATGAAGACCGAGTTCATTAACCAAGAGAAGGTGGCTGGGGCATTGGTTAAACCGAAGGACATAACGGTGTACTCGGATTGGCCATAACGAGTAACAAAGGCCGTTTTGGGAATGTCCCCGTTTCTGATTTTGATTTGATGGTAGCCCAACCTCAAATCCATCTTGGAAAAGACTAAGGATCCAGCGAGCTAGTCATACAGATTGTTGATCCTGGGAAGCGGATACTTGTTCTTGATAGTGACCAAGTTGACAGGTCGGTAATCTACAACCATCCGATCCATTCCATCCTTCTTTTTGACGAAGAGGACGGGGCAAGCCCAAGGAGAGGAACTAGGACGGATGAAACCCCTTTTCAAGGACTCATCGAGTTGGTTCTTAAGCTCGGCTAGTTCTAAGGGTGCCATCTTATAGGGTCTTCTAGATATTGGAATGGTTCCTGGAACAAGGTCTATCACAAACTCGACATCCTTGTCAGGTGGAACACATGGCAGTTCTTCTGGAAAGACATCCGGAAAGTCCCGGACTACCGGAATATCTTCAAGGTCTGGAAGGGGGTTGGCATTTAAGGAGTAAAGCTGGCGCTTGGCCACTTGAGTTCAGACATTGACTGTCTGGCCCGATGGGTGAGTAAGTTGAACGGTTCTATTGGCACAATCAATCTTAGCATAATGAGCTGACATCCAGTCCATACCCAAGATGATGTTTATGTCCGAGGACTTGAGAGCTATTAAGGATGCAAGGAAGACAAGTCTATCGACAAGAATTTCGTTCCTGTAACACCCCGGATGTAACTCTCCCAATTTGTACTCCAACTCTTGCCATTTCCGGCGTTAAGTTATTTTATTTTCTCGGGTTCGGGTCTTTGTCTCCATGTGTTGTTATCATTGTCATGCATCTTATATCATGTCATCATGTGCATTGCATTTGCATACATGTTCATCTCATGCATCCGAGCATTTTCCCCGTTGTCCGTTTTGCATTCCGGCACTTCGTTCTCCTCCGGTGGTCATTTCTACCTTTATTTTGTGTGTGGAGATTAAACATTTCTGGATTGGACCGAGACTTGCCAAGCGGCCTTGGTTTACTACCGGTAGACCGCCTGTCCAGTTTCGTATCATTTGGACTTCGTTTGATACTCCAACGGTTAACCGAGGGACCGAAAAGGCATCATGCGTGTTGCAGCCCAACACCCCTCCAATTTGGCCCAAAACCCACCTAAACCTGCTCCATCATCTAGAGCGTTCGATCACGATCGCGTGGCCGAAAACCGCACCTCATTTGGACTCTCCTAGCTCCCTCTATGCCTATAAATAGGTCTCTCCCCGAAATTCCGGATCCCCCTCGTCAAAAACCCTAGATCTGCTCCTCCTCGCGCCGCCAGACAACGTCCGCACCGAGTCGGACCTGTCCGACCTGCGCGCCACCGCCCGCAGCCACTCCGGGTGTGCCACGTGGCGCCCGCCGCTCGCCGCTGCCGCGGGCCAGGAAGCCCAGATCCGGCCCCCGAGCCCGTTCC
>NC_041386.1:410259123-410409057 GCF_002162155.2 Triticum dicoccoides
CGCCGCCCCGCCGTCCAGTGCGCGCCGCCCCGCCGCCCGGTGACCACCTCTCCGGTCGCCCGCCGCCCTCCTCCTCGCCCGGGTCCGCCGTCGCCTTTGTCAAGTCCGGCAAGAACTCCGGCGACTCCTCCGCCGAACCTCGATCCGCGTGCGATCCAGATCTGAAAATATCTCCTCGGGATGACTTTTTCTCTCAAAACCCTAATCCATGTGCCCATCTTCATCATGCTATAACTCTGCACCCGTAGCTCCGTTTTGGGCATATAGCATATCAAAATGTTCATCTCAGAGAGTAGATCATTTCATTCCATTGCATCATTTTCATTTGAGTTCATCTTGATGCCCGAAATGCTGTTATAAGAATGCTACTTGAGTTATTTGTCAGATCTGCTACTCAATTTAGCTTTGTCATTTTTGCCATGATTATTGTGTGCATGTTATGACCATGAGTCCTACATATGTTTTGTTAAGGGTTTTGTCATATTTTCAGAGGTGCGACCCATGTATTTTTGTGGTGTGTGTGGTGACTAGCACAAGCTTACCAAGTGAGGCACTTGGTAATTCTGATTTCAGGGACTTAGCAATTCCACTAAGTCCTTGAGCTGTTTATCTCATATGGCCATATGTTCATGTTGTTTCCTAGTGATCCGTGCCTCTTTTGAGGATGATCAGTAAGGATGTTTTGTTAATATTGTAGTGCTCTATACATCCATGACTTTTTTGCATTTATGGATCACCCTAGCTTGAGTCAATCGAGCTCTACTTTTGATACTTTGTGAACCTGGGCAGATTGTCAACTTGTTTGCAATTTTGCCGATGATGTTGTAGTTGATCCGTGCATGCTATGCTATTGTTCTTGCCATGTCTAGCTTGCATTTTGTGTATTCTTGATGGATGTATGCTTAGTTGGTCATGACTTGTTCCGTAGTGAGTGCATCGAGCTCGTAAACATGCCTACTTGAGATATGTTTCAGCATGTGCCAATTTTCACCAAGTCTGAAAACTGGTTATGTTTTTGCCATGTTCACATGCTTGCAATTGTATTTTCTGATCCCTTTTGGCTCAAGGTCACTAAGGGACTTTTGTTGAGCTCTTTGAGTAGCTCCATGCCATGCTTTACTTTGCCATGTTCAGGTCCTGTAGCATGTATTTTTGATGCTCCGAAGAGTGCTACCTGATCCGAAATTCCAGACAAGTGTTAATTTCACTAAGTCTGAAATCTGTTTACCATATGCATTTTTGCCATACTTATTTGAACCTGTTAATGGATGAATTGGCCGTAGCTCAGTGCTAGACTTTTGTTAAGCATCGTGAATGCATCCCTGCCATGTATTTTGTTGTCATATTTGGGTGCTGTAGCATGTACATCTCGTTGCATTTAGATGGCTACTTGCTGTAAATCACAGACCGGTGTCATATTTGAATCACTTGCCATTTCCAAACCGTAACTCCGATTCCGGCGTTCTTTATATCATTTTCAAGCGATTTCATCTCATATTTCCAGTGGCACACTTGGATTTCCAAGTTGAGGCTAGGTTCATGCATCCTTCGTCAGATCTTGCATATTCATCCTGCATCGCATCCCGCATAGCATTCCATCTTCGCATCATTTCGTTTGTTCCTTGCACGTGGTTGATTGTGTCCATGTTGCTTGTTTGTCTTGTTTGGGTAGAGCCTGGAGACGAGTTCGCTAATGAGGAGCCCGTTGAGTTTGCTTTCGAGGATCCAGTCAACTCTGACAACTGTGCAGGCAAGATGATCATACCCTCGAAATCACTACTATCTTTGATATGCTAGATTTGCTCGCTCTTTTGCTTTGCCAATGCTACGATACCTACCAATTGCTTCCAAGCCTCCAAAATTGCCATGTCAGACCACTAACCCACCATGTCCTAGCAAACCGTTGATTGGCTATGTTATCGCTTTGCTCAGCCCCTCTTATAGCGTTGCTAGTTGCAGGTGAAGATTGAAGGCCGTTCCTTGTTGGAAAATTTATTTGCTTGTTGGGATATCATTATATTGCCATGTTATTTTAATGCATCTATATACTTGGTAAAGGGTGGAAGGCTCGGCCTCTCGCCTAGTGTTTTGATCCACTCTTGCCGCCCTAGTTTTCGTCATATCGGTGTTATGTTCCCGGATTTTTGCGTTCCTTACGCGGTTGGGTTATAATGGGAACCCCTTGATAGTTTGCCTTGATTAAAGCTTTTCCAGCAATGCCCAACCTTGGTTTTACCATTTTCCACCTAGCCTCTTTTCCCTTGGGTTTCCGGAGCCCGAGGGTCATCTTATTTTAAACCCCCCGGGGCCAGTGCTCCTCTGAGTGTTGGTCCAAACTAGAGTCCTGTGCCGCGCCCCCTCGGGGAAACTCGAGGTTTGGTTTTAGTTGTATGGAGTGCTCATCTGAGTGTGCCCTGAGAAAGAGATATGTGCAGCTCCTATCGGGATTTGTCGGCACATTCGGGCGGTGTTGCTGGTCTTGTTTTAACCTATCGAAGTGTCTTGAATAACCGAGATACCGAGTCTGATCGGAACGTCTTGGAAGGAGGTCTATTCCTTCGTTGACCGTGAGAGCTTGTCATGGGCTAAGTTGGGACTCCCCTGCAGGGATTTGAACTTTCGAAAGCCGTGCCCGCGGTTATGGGCAGATGGGAATTTGTTAATGTCCGGTTGTAGATAACTTGAACCTTAACTTAATTAAAATGAATCAACTGAGTGTGTTGCCGTGATGGCCTCTTCTCGGCGGAGCCCGGGAAGTGGACACGGTGTTGGAGTAATGCTTGCGCAGGTTGTTCTCTAGTTTCTCGCTCGCGCTTTGCCTCCTCTTCTCGCTCTCTTTTGCGAACAGGATAGCCACCATATTTGCTAGTCGCTTGCTGCAGCTCCACATATATTTTTACCTTGCCTTACCTATAAGCTTAAATAGTCTTGATCGCGAGGGTGCGAGATTGCTGAGTCCCTATGGCTCACAGATTACTATTACACCAGATGCAGGGCCTGATGATTCCGCTCCAGGAGACGCGTTTGAGCTCAAGTGGGAGTTCGACGAAGACTCTCAACGTTACTATGTTTCCTTTCTTGATGATCAGTAGTGGTGCCCAGTTGGGGGTGATCGGGACCGTGTCGCATGTTGGGTTCTCTTTTATTTTGGCGCTGTAGACGGGCCATGAGTGTTTGGATGATGTAATGTTATGTATGTACTTGATTGACGTGGCGAGTGTAAGCCAACTATGTTATCTCCCCTTTTATTTATATATATTACATGGGATGTTGTGAAGATTGCCTAACTTGCGACATATGCCTTCAATGCGATTATGCCTCTAAGTCGTGCCTCGACACGTGGGAGATATAGTCGCATCGAGGGTGTTATAGTTCCCATGGCTTACTCTAGAAGTTTGCCATCTAGAGCCAGGGGTTTGAATTTCCATGGTAGTGGGCATGTCACAGAATGTCGTGTTATGTAATCGAGCATAGTTCTCGGATATGAATGAATGAGATGCTCCAGTATCGAAAAGAACAGATGCCGGATGGCAATTAACAAGGAGCGTACCAAGGATGACATTAGGATCCTCATGAGCCTCCTCGGCTGAGACATAGTTGACATGGCCACGTGCAGTGGTGACCGGCTTGGCGTAGAATGTCTTTCCCGCTGGCTTACCACGGCCAACTGACTTTCCAGACTGATTGGGGTTGTTGTTCTGGGGACACTCTCGACTATAGTGACTCGGCTCTCCACACTTGAAACATGTCACAACATTGGGGCGTGGAGCAGCATTAGCAGCGGGGCCACCATAGGGCTTGGGAGGTGCAAACTGCTGGTTGGGACGAGGCGCCTCAAAGGATGGCCTCGGAATGAACCTGGGTGGCAGTGCCGTGCTTGGAACCCACACCCGGCGCTTCTGAGATCCAGAGCCGGATGAAGAGCCAAAATCAAGAGAGTGCTTGCGTGAAGCGTCATAATCAGACTAGCCTGTCTCAGCACTGATGGCTTTATTGACCAACTTCTGAAAGGAGGTGCACTCGTGTAGACGAAGATCGCGACGAAGCTCAGAGCTAAGTCCCTTGCGAAACCTTGCCTGCTTCTTAGCGTCGGTAGATACTTCTTCAGGAGCATATCGTGCCAGATTCCCAAATTCACGACTATATGCATCCACAGTCAGTCTTCCTTGGGTGAAGTTGCAGAACTGTTCCCTCTTGCGATCTATGAGACCTTATGGGATGTGATGCTCACGAAAAGCCTCACTGAATTCAGCCCAAGTAGTGATTTGGCCGACCGGGCGCATAGCTTCAAAATTTTCCCACCAAAGGCTAGCAGGGCCTTCGAGGTGATAGGCAGCATAAGTAACCTTATCAGCTTCGGCTACGTTGGCAGAACGTAGCTTGTGGGTGATGCCGCGAAGCCAGTCATCCACGTCGAGGGGCTCGACGGAATGGTTAAACTTTGGTGGGTACAACTTGATGAAGTCATTGATTGACACCAAGTCATTTCGCTGATGGCATGCAGTGTTCTGCTCAATCAGCTCCAGCAAGCGGTTAGTCTCACGCTTGTTTCTTTCCGCCTCCAGCATCACTTCGGCCAGAGAAGGCGGGTGAGGCAGATTTTCACCCCTAACTGCACTGGCTTCCCCCTGCTCCGGGGCAGCAGGGTTGCTACGGGTGTTGACCATCCTAGGAAAAAACAAGGCAACAGTTTAGATAAGGATGTCACAACTTAGCAAGGAAGTGCAGAATGTAATGGATAACACGGAATGCATAGATGTTCATCCGTATGTCATCGTAATATAGAACTGCCATATATATACCAATGGTCATACACACCATACATAGTTTAGAACAAGCCCAGGCTACAGTACAACTATGATGAAAGACGTTACATCTCATCGGAGGCATTCCAAGCTCCTATACATTATTTGTCTACACCTCCGGAATTGATTACACACAAAGTCATATTCCATAAGTCACGTAGGACAGTGGAGATACAACTATTACAATACTAGTGATACTACTACTAACTCAAAAAGCTCCGTAGTAGTCCTCATAGAAGTCAACTCCATAGCCTAGAAGTTCAACGTGATCATCCGGGAACAGACGGTCCTGAGGAGCCTGTGGACCAAAGGGGCTAGGGTGAGGTCTTGGACCAACAAACAGTGGCCTGCGGGGACCACGGGGTGGGGTGATGCCTCCCACATCACGCCAATCCACCATGTCTGGCAGAGTAGATCTCACAGGATACAGATCCCTCGTATCCATACATCCAGCTAGCACAGCCAGTGCAAACCGAGTCAAAGTGGCCCAATGATCAGCACGGGTGTTGAAAAGCTCCAGTCTCAAGGCCCGATTCTCTCGGTCCTTATCCTCGAGCATCTCGGCAGTGGTGCGAGTTAGCGAGTCCTCCTAAGTAGGGTCAGCATAGATAGCCTGGAGATACCCTTGCGCTCCCGGGAGTGAGGCTGGTATATAACGGAAGTCGGTGTTCCGAAGCAGGCCAGTCCGGACTCGCATGATGGTCATCATGGAATAGGCAGCATCCTGCACAGCCATCTCAACAGTAACCCCCAGTCCATAGGAACAGTGGAGGGGCTCGGTAGATCCAGGATAAGAAGGAAATATCCTGACGGTGCAGAAATATTGGCTTTGATTAAAGTCTTGGAATTGCTCTTTGACACTGTATTCGGGATACCAACGGTAACCCATCTCGATCATTACCTGGACTAACATAGCAGTATGACCAGGCACATCGAGGCACCGGGTCAGGCGAACCACTTGGTTTTGAGCATGAGTGGCCATCTGAAAGCACAACCACAATGCAAAGACATTAGATTTCTAGGGAAAATTTGACAGCATAACAGATGTAAATGCTCAGAAAAAGATTTGAGACATCCACAACAGTTTGCAATACCACTCAACAACATCATATCAGGGTTATGATTCAACTGGCAACATACTAAAAGTAGTAGAAACTGTACTGAGGCTTGTAACAACAATCCTATAAGCTACTATGGGTTAGTAACACGTGAACCTGACAGAGGAAGAGAACCTAGTCCTTAACCCACGTTGAATGAGAAGAGAATGACTCAGATCAGATGGCTTAAGGTAAAGGAGTAAAAGAGCCTTACGTTCCCTCCCACAATCAATTCCCCTACATATAGCTAAAGCATTTCTAGACTCGACATCGACCAGTTTGGCTCAACGAACCTACAGGTAGTCCGGCTCTGATGCCAACGCTGTCAGGACCCCGATTCCAAGTCACATCGATCTAGCCGGTAACACCTCATATCACATTGCAGCCTCATGCACGGTATCCCCACGGGTGTCGCCTTACCATGGCCCGGGACCGTTTGCGCCTTTTGGCTCACCTATATGATAGTGTCACTAGCATCTATATGACAGAGAACCCGGGCCGACATGGCTAGTCGTGAACCCAAAGCGGCATAGACCTATGGAGACAGACATACATGAATCACATCGAGCATGTCGGTCATCAGCGTGTGAATCCGGGCTGTAGCACTGGGCTAACAGGACTCCGGAAGTCACCGCGTGACATTTCCCCGAAGGGACAAACATAGGAACGAAGTGAATCACATGTCGGCCAGTCAAGTGTCCTGAGCAGTAGTGCTGGGCTAGCAGGACTCCGGTGAACCAGGCTATAGCGGACTACTATGGCTCGAGGAACACTAGACTACATTTCCACATAAGGAAGGCTGCCAAGGATAAACAACTAGATTGTCGGATCCCACACATACCAAGCATTTCAATCATACACACAATATGCTCGATATGTGCAAATACAACATGACATCACAACAAAACTCTACAACTCAAGTACTTTATTTAAAGGCTCAAGAGAGCCATACATAACAAGTTCATACAGGTAGGGGTCACATGGCCCGACACTCAAGTCATACAAGCATACAAGCACATGCGGAAGCAAATAGTCTGAGTACAGACACTAGAAAGACAGAAGGCCTCTCGAAGCCTGTCTATCTACATAGGGCCCTCCATGGCCAGGATCGCCACCTGGGTGGCAAGTCACTCATCGGCGTCGAGGTCTACATAAAACCCATCGGAGGGGGCGGTGTTGTCGTCTGAAAATAGTAATTAAGCAAACATGAGTACAAAGGTACTCAGCAAGTCTTACATCAGAACTTACTATACATGCTCATTCTCAAGAAGGTGGTGGAGTTATTGCAGCAAGCCAGCTTTGACTCTTGGCTAAGCTATCCTACGGGACACCACTGGTAAAATAGTTTTCGCACACGAGTCCACTAATCACCAACACAATACTCCACCGGGGATCCTCCCTTGTCATCCTACGAGAGGGCCATCCTCGGTATTCACACTTATCTTGAGACTTTTAGTAGTATCCATTAAATTGTCTATGAACTGTATAGGCAACCAAGTAGTCCTTTACCGTGGACGTGGCTATTCGAATAGTTTTATACCCTGCAGTAGTGTACTTCATCACACATGTTTCCACCACTTAGCGTCTGCACACGACATGTGCTCGACACACTTCAAGCGAAAACCAACGTGGGTGTAGACCATGACCTGACTAACCGCACATGTCTCTAGTCTAGGTTTATCGCCTATTCAGGTTCCATCCGCAAGGAAATCCGGCCAGGGTGTCCTCAACGGCCCCAAACGATGTGTACAGGGTCCCGAGACGCCAAACGGGCGCCCGACATACCCGACCATAGTGTATCTACCGCATCATAGCCCACCCCTAGGGTCAATGCTATGCACGGCCGCCAACACATAACCTACAAACACCAGAAACTAGTTGCAACTCCTAGACAGAGGCGAGAGGGTTAGTAAGTTGAGTGGGGTCATATTTCAGGGCCCAATGTGTGGTAGTAACTGAATCTTAAATCACGCATACAGATCTCAGTTCTTATGGACGGCCTCAATGAAACAACCCACCATGTACTCCTACATGGCCTCTCATCGATACCTTTACCAAAACATGTTCAACACATCCCTCACATTACCGACATAATAATTTCACTCTAGCCCACCACCCAGATGAACCAGATCTGACACAACTCTAAGCATAGTAGGCATAGCAAGGTAGGAATCATATACATGGCTCAATCAACTCCTACACATGCTAGCGGGTTTCATCTAGTTACTGTGGCAATGACAGGTCATTCAGAGGATAAGGTTCAACTACCGTAGCACGCAGCAGTTTGAATCGCGTTGTCTTAATGAAGTAAACAAGAGCAGAAGCGAGAACATGGATTTGTATCATAATGATCAATGGGTTGCTTGCCTAATGTAGTGGTAGTAGGGTACTGCCCTTCAGACGGATATAAGGGGTTATCCTCGAAGGCAGAACCTACCACGAAAGACACACCGAACATAATCAATACATGACGATATGCAACAATATGATGCATGCTATGACATGGAAATATGAATGTGTCTTGGCCTAATGCAATGTGAAACAAGTTGAAATGAGTCCATTTGAATTAAAGATTCGAATGAAGGTTAAAGTTCTTATGCATAAAAAGTGTATTAGCTTGTTTCACCTAACCAGCAAGGTTAAAGTGGTTTGTCATGCATGGAACCATTACAGATGGATAGATTGAATTTTTTTGATCATTTTTCATATATAATTTGTTTGATTTGGAGCTATGGTTGATTTTCTATGATTTTAGAAGTTTTGGCTATTTTCTAGAATTTTCTGTATAAAAATAAATCCAGAAATTAGTTATTGCATCAGCAGTGCGTCACGGTGACGTCAGTGGTCAACGGGGACGTCCAGGTCAAACCTGACAGTGAGTCCCGCGTGTCAATGTGATTAGCTTAACTAGATATTAGTTCATACTAATCCTAATTAGTCAGCAGGGCTGGGCCCTACCTGTCATTGACCCAGGGGGGTCAAACTGGGGTCAACCCAGGTCAAACTCGCCGGAGTTGACCCGGGGCTCGTCGCCCGCAAGGCCAGGGACGGCGGAGGGGTGCGGGTTTCTTCCTCCGGCGACCAAATGGCCGGCGAAGGGCATCTACGTGACGCGGGCACTCGTCCGCGTCGAGTGGTGTAGGTGGTTGGGCCTGGGGTGGCCGGAGTCATCGCCGGTGTCGACCTTGCCGGTCGCCGGGGCTCGGGTGAGGTCGGGGTCGTTGTTGTGACGGTCGTGGTGGCTCATGTGGGGCACGTACATGCCCTACGCGGCGCGGGGAGGAATATGGGCACGACGGCCAGACCATTAGATGGCCGGAGACTTGTCGGCGGCGAGCACAGGTGGCGGTGCGTGCGGGCGAACTCGAGGCAGCGCGTATGATGCACGAGAGCTAGAGCGGAGAGGGGGAGAAGGGTCAGTGGCTCACTGCGGTTGCAGGGGAGCGAATGGCGAGCTCGGGGAAGAGCTAGAGCGAGCGGGGCGGCGAGGGGGATCTCCGACGACCGAGGTTGAAGACGAGCTCGGTGAAGATGCTCAGGGGGCCTCCGGTGGGGCGTGGCTCGGCTGAGAGGACGAGGGAGACGAGGCGGGGTTTTGGGACGGGTCAGTGAGGCAAGGGGAGCACGGTGGTCACGGTGGCGACGAACGGCGGCGACGGCTTCGCCCTGCTTTGGGAGAGAGAGCGAGAGAGGCAACGCAGGGGGAGAGTGGAGCGGTCGAGGGGTCCAGGGGGTCTGCGTGGCACTCGTAGACGACGTCCTGGCGTCGGCAGAAGCAGGAGGTGGTCAGCGTGTGGCTGTGGGCGCCGGCCACGCGCCTCTCGTCCTCCTGGCGAGAGGAGGAGGATGACTGGCCGTAGCCAGTGGGCTGGGCCGAGCTGGGCCAGGCCAGGGCGACAGGTAAGTCTAACTCTCTCTCTCTCTCTTTCTGTTTTGATTTTTATTTATTTCATGCTATGTGTATTGAAATAGAATAAATACTATTTTATTTCCAAAAACTCTGGAAATATTCAGAGGCACATTTGGGAATATTATCAACTGCCTAAAAATGCTTCCAAGATTATTTGAGCACTTTAAAATATTTATAGCATTTAAAATGCCCAAATTCAAATACATATGGCTTGTTCAAAAATCCAGAATGGCTCGATAAATTGCAAGACCATTTTTGGCAGAGGTTTTAGTCAAGACCAAAAATGGTGGGCTTTTATGAAGGGCATTTTGGGTTCATTGAAATTCCAATTGTTGGAAAATAGCATTTTCAGGGGGGGGTGTTGGGGTTGATTAGGCCCCATTTCAAGTTCAAGAGAAATTTAAACATGATGCACATGTTCATCCAATCCTAATGCATGACTAAAAGCAGGGATGTGACAGCGAACATGATATACGCAACCCACATCCCCAAGAGGGAGCGGAAGCGTGCACTCAGGGATGTATATGCGTTGGAGCCAGTCGCCCCAAAGTTCAACCCTTGGTCCTCCTGCCCGATCACCTTCGATCGCAGGGACCACCCCACTAGTATCCGTCATGGTGGATTCGCCGCACTGGTCCTAGACCCAATCATCAATGGATTTCACCTCACTCGAGTCCTTATGGACAGCGGCAGCAGCCTGAACCTTCTTTATCAGGACACAGTGCGCAAAATGGGTATAGACCCCTCAAGGATCAAACCCACAAAAACGACCTTTAAGGGCATCATTCCAGGTGTAGAAGCCCATTGCACAGGCTCAATTACACTAGAAGTGGTCTTCGGATCCCCGGATAACTTCCGAAGTGAAGAGTTAATCTTCGATATAGTCCCTTTCCGCAGTGGTTATCATGCGCTGCTCGGGCGAACTGCAGTTGCTAGATTCAATGCGGTACCGCATTATGCATACCTCAAGTTCAAGATGCCAGGACCTCGCGGAGTTATTACAGTCAAGGGAAACAGAGAGCGCTCTCTCCGGACTGAGGAGCACACCACGGCACTCGCAGTAGAAGCGCAAAGCAGCCTCTCAAGGCAATCAACTAGTTCGGCGCTTCAAAGCCCGGACACCTTCAAACGCGCTCAGGGCAATCGGCAAATAGACCTCCTGGCGCGATCTGAGCTCGCGTAGCAATGCGGTGGCCACCCCAATCCCAACCCAACGGCGATATTCGTACCGCGCGTACATAATTACGCATTAAAAATACCATGGGCACAGGTGGGGAGGGGCGCACAACTGCGGCACACCCCAAAACGTGGCCTAAACCACACTAGGGGCTTCCCGTTTGGTTATTTTTATTTTTCTTTCAGGACCTTAATCTCTGGACACACTGTCCGGCAGCACTGTTGCCGAACACATGATGCAGCAACCAAGGAGGCAGACAGCTACGTTATACCACGGAATTCCCAAGTTGATTATAGTAACGAGTGAAATATTCAATTCAATATCATTCCTCAGCTTGCCATTGGAAGGGACATAGTCCTACTCTTTGCTTATCGCACTATCTGTATCACTCTGCCTTAACGCAATTTTTTAATAAACAATGCATGACATTACGACTATTATTGCATTCTTGTTATATATATATATATATATATATATATATATATATATATATATGTGTGTGTGTGTGTGTGTGTGTGTTCATTAATGACACCTTGCAACCATACACTCTGGTACGGCCAATACACCAGGGGCTTACATACCCAACAATACGGTGTGAAAAGTCCGAACACTTTCACAAGTGCGGCACCACGAACTTATAGCATTATATGCATCAGCTCCGAATCATGTCTTTGGTCAAATGTTGGGTTTGCCCGGCTCCTATGTTTTGGTACCTTACGTTCCGCTCTATCGGCTAAGGTAGCGCTAGGAGAACTACCGCGATTGTGCCCCGGTTCTCCCGGGCTGAGCACCTCAGTAGAGAAAGCTAAAACTGACTGTGATGATAAGGCAAGAGACTGGTCGTTGTTCGGCGAGGTTTTTTGAGTCCCTAAAGACTTATGCCGCTTAGGGCGAGGGGCCTGCCCTGTCCGGCTTACAGGCGTGTATCGCGCCCCGAATTCAGCCTTCCAAACACCAGGGGCTTCGCCGAAATTTAAAATTATACAATTCTATGGCCAAGTGAGAGTGATAAAGCATTATTAGTCCGGTTGCCTTGTTCGATGTGCTGAGCACCTCCCTCGAAGGACCCAAATATGGGAACAAGAGTGCTCAGGTTTATCCCGAACACCCCAGCACTCGTGGCATGGGGGAAGAAGCCGAGGACTAGCCACCTCTCAGATTGGATAAACAGCAAACAGAAGGTAATATTTTAAATTCAAACAAGCGTTGCATAGCGCATATGAAACATGTTTTCATAAATACAGAATAAAACGGGCGAGTTTACTCAAATATTACATCTTTTGAGCACTCATCCGTGATGAGACGGGCACCCAGCAGAACACCCTCATAGTACATCTCGGGGTGGCAGTGCTCCTTGCCCTCTAGCGGCCCCTCCTTGATCAGCTTCACGGCGTCTAGCTTGACCCACTGCAATTTCACATGGGCGAAAGCCCGGCATGCACCTTCAATGCAGACAGATCGCTTGATGACCTCCCGCCGCGGGCAGGCATCCACAAGCCGCCTCGCCAGGCCGAAGAAGCTGTTCGGAAGGGCGTCGCCAGGCCATAGCCGGACTATAAAGCCCTTCATGGCCTGATTGGCCGCCTTATGTAGCTCAACCATCTGCTTCAGCTGGTCGCTCATCGGCACCGGATGTTCGGCCTTAGCATACTGAGACCAGAACAGCTTCTTCGTCGAGCTTCCGTCCTCGGCCTGGTAAAATTGTGCGGCATCGGACACAGTGCAGGGCAAATCTGCGAATGCTCCTGAAGAGCTCCGGCTCCGGGTAAGTAATCGGTAATTTACTTTTGCATGCTTGCTTTGCATATAGAAAGCCTTACCCGCCGCTATCTTCTTCATCGCGTCGATCTCTTGGAGGGCCTTTTGGGCTTCGGCCTTGGCACTTTTTGCGCTCTCGAGGGCCGCGGCAAGCTCAGACTCCCGCGTCTTGGAGTCATGCTCCAACGCCTTGTGCTTCGTCACGAGAGCCTGGAGCTCTTCCTGCACCTCGCCCAGCCGAGCCTCATGCTTCTCTCGCTCGGTGCGCTCCTGGGCCGCTTTATCTTTGGCCTAGGTTAGCGCTTGCTTCAGGGTCGCCACCTCGGTCGTGGCCCCTGACAAACATACAATGATCCTGTCATTTGGCAATTGTGTCCTTTTTTTATATATACATATCTATAGACGTGGTATTACTTACCCTTGTTCTCCTCGAGCTGCCTCTTAGCAAGGCCGAGCTCTTTCCGGAACCCCTCGAGGGCCTGCTTCAGTACGGCGACCTCCGCAGTCAGTGCGGCGGACGCCAGCAGCGAAGCCTGCATATGCATATTGACATACTTATATTAGACTCCTGCGATATTATTTGATCCTCTATTCGGCTTTTCTTTGTGAACACCGAACAAAGCATCAGGGGCTACTGTCTATGCGGTAATATTTCTACTACATTTTAAAACACTTACCTCAAAGCCTGTTAGAAGGCTGGCACAGGCTTCAGTCAATCCGATCTTGGCGGACTGAACCTTCTGGATCACCGCACTCATGATAGTGCGGTGCTCCTCGTCGATGGAAGCGCTACGAAGCGCTTCCAGCAGATTGTCCGGTGCCTCTAGATGGATAGAGGTCACCGGCACAGGCGTCCTGCCCCTCTTAGAAGGAGGCCACCTGCTCGAGCCTGGAACCGCTGGAGGGTCCAGCACGGTGTTCGGCTGAGGGCCGAACTCGGAGCTCTCGGGGGCCCCGTCCCCTCGGCTCCTGGAGTCCAGAAGGTCGCCTTGGGGCGCCTCCGGGACTGTCTCCCCTTGATCCGATGCCTCTTGAGACAGCACCTCGGCGTCGTCGGTAGGATGAGGGGAGGTGGCGGTCGGGACCGAATTGCTATCCATGTCTGATGAGCCCAGGGAGCCGTCCAATGATACCTCGATATTGGCTCGTGGCGGCCTGCATAATCATGTTCGGCGATTAGGGAAAGCAGTGCGACAAAAGAATCCTATGAGTTACTCTGGTATCCGAATTCTTACGATATCCCCGGGGGCTTGACCCTGGGCAACCACTCGTCTTCGCCTTCGTCGGCGGCGGTGGCACTGTCCGAAAGAAGAGTCCTTCCCTTCTTGGACCCTCGGCCTCCCTAGTAGGGGCGGCCTTCCTTTTCTTGTCTCCCCCAGTCGGTGGGGGAGCATCATCTTGTTCTTCCTCGTCTTCAGGGGAGGAGTGTGCCACAGAGTTATCGGACGATGAGTCCGATAATACCTGGCGCCAGGAATGCTTTCGGGTTCCCTTGGCCTTCTTGGTCTTCTCCGGCACCTTGTAAGGAGCCGGAGTCAGCATCTCCGTCAAGAGAGCGCTAGCAGTGTCTTCGGGCAAAGGGGCCGGACAGTTAATCTGGCCCGACATCTCCACCCAGTCCTATCAAAGGCAGGGAGATTAGATCCCGCGCATAATTAATCTGGGGAAAATAACTGACCTAGGAGACATATTGAACTCACCGGACGCGCTAGGCGCTTTGCGCTTAGTCCTCGGTCCTCGGCGAGAGAAGGGGGGACCTCGGCGCCCTTGAACAGCACCTTCCAGACTTCCTTGTGCGTCGTGTCGAAGAGCTCGCTCAGAATCTGGTGCTGGGCTGGGTCGAACTCCCACAAGGTAAAATCCCATTGTTGACACGGGGGGGTCCGGCGGATGAGCATAACATGGATTATGTTGACAAGCCTGAGCTTCTTGCTCGCCATGCTCCGGATACATTTCTTGAGTCCATCCAGTTCCGCCGATGAACCCCATGACAAGCCCTTCTCTTTCCAGGAAGTGAGCCGTGTTGGGAATCCAGATCGAAACTCAGGGGGTGCCGCCCATTTGGCGTTGCACGGCTCGGTGATGTAGAACCACGCCGATTGACATCCCTTTATTGTCTCCACGAAGGAGCCTTCAAGCCATATGACGTTGGGCATTTTTCCCACCATGGCTCCACCGCATTCTTCTTGTTGGCCTCGTACTACCTTCGGCTTGATATTCAAGGTCTTTAACCACAGGCCGAAGTGGGGCCGGATGCGGAGGAAAGCCTCACACACGACGATGAACGCCGAAATGTTGAGGATGAAGTTCGGGGCCAGATCATGAAAGTCCAGCCCGTAGTAACACATGAGACCACGGACGAATGGATA
Organism: Triticum dicoccoides; assembly: GCF_002162155.2. Lineage (NCBI taxonomy): Eukaryota > Viridiplantae > Streptophyta > Magnoliopsida > Poales > Poaceae > Triticum > Triticum dicoccoides. The sequence continues at coordinate 410,274,240 of NC_041386.1, forward strand.
GAGAGGAAACCCTAGTCCGCGGAGGAAGTGGTGAAGGAAAACTACCCTCTCACAAGGTTTCGGGGTAGGGACGATCTGCCCCGTAGCGGGCAGCCAATGCGCGATGTTCGCGGCTAAGTACCCTAGTTCGATGCAGTTTTTTGATGTCTCCATCCGTGACGGAGGAGACCATCCACCTGCCTCCCGCTCCGGACATGGTTGGAGAAGGTTGAGGTGGAAGTGTGGACTTGGGCACTAGAGCTCGAGTGTGCGAAAATGGATGAGCAAAGGAGGAAGAAGGCGTGGATTGAAAGGTGAATCCTTATCCCTTTATATGAGCGGACGAAACTAAGAGTCCCCACTTGCCTGGTAAAACTCGCTTATCCCCCAAGCGCCACAATTGATGGCGCGGTTGGGTTACCCATGCCAGTTTTGATGAGAATCCCGTAATAAGGGGACACGATCTCTGCTTTGACAAGACGTGTCGAAAAATTGCCTCGCGTTATGTGCAGGGCTGGTTAAAAGAAACGGTTCAAATAATCACCGGGCCATGACATAACGTCATGCTGCCAAAACAAGCCAGCAAATTAGATCTGCAAAAATATTATTATCTCTACGGTGGAATGTGGAACTTATTTTGCAGGGTCGGACACTATCCTCGTATTCAAATTCTTCTATGATGTATTCAGAGAAGGAACCCGCCTTGCAATGCCGAAGACAATACTGCGCGCCGGACTCATCGTCATTGAAGCTTGGTTTAGGGGCTACTAAGGGAGTCCTGGATTAGGGGGTGTCCGAACAGTCGGACTATCTCCATTGGCCGGACTGTTAGACTATGAAGATACAAGATTGAAGACTTCATCTCGTGTCCGGATGGGACTCTACTTGGTGCGGAAGGCAAGCTAGGCAATACGTATATGGATATCTCCTCCTTTGTAACTGACCTTGTGTAACCCTAACCCTCTCTGGTGTCTATATAAACCGAAGGGTTTTAGTCCGTAGGACAAGAACAATCATACCATAGGCTAGCTTCTAGGGTTTAGCCTCTCTGATCTCGTGGTAGATCTACTCTTGTACTACCCATATCATCAATATTAATCAAGGAGGACGTAGGGTTTTACCTCCATCAAGAGGGCCCGAACCTGGGTAAAACTTCGTGTCCCCTTCCTCCTGTTACCATTCGGCCTAGACGCACAGTTCGGAACCCCCTACCCGAGATTCGCCAGTTTTGAAACCTACATTGCTATGTCTCGCTTCTTCGGCCTGGTGTGCTTCGACACAGACATTGCTAAGTTGACAAAGCCCTTCGTCCCCGTCAACTTAGTAGGCCCACTATACTGGGTCCCATCTAGCAGGGGGAGTATTCATTTTTTTGTGCATAATAAGAAGGCACTTCCTTGCGTGCGAAGATATAGCTGGTGGGTCCGAGCTGTTAGCGGTGGTAACGTTTTTTCGCGAAATACAGAGGCCGTTTCGGTGGGTCCCAGATGTCAGGTGGAGGAAATCATTATTTTGCGCGTAATAAGGAGGCATTTGCATGCGCGCGGCCGTGGACCCAGCTGCCAACCTCTCCATGTACAGTCCACTTCAGATGCATGTCGGTCGTTGACCACGCTGACCACGCCACGCCGAGAGCACTAGGGCGGTGGACGACGGCGAGGCCTAGGAAGGGAACAACACGGAAGCAGGGAAGACTCGGCCGTTGTTTTTGTTTCCCACATGGAGGGGAGTGCGACTGTACGAGGGTTTACTGGTTCGTCTGCCATCGCCGGAGAATAACAGCAGGTGCGGGTGAGTAGAGGGATGGCTAGGCCAGCAATGGGAGTACGGTGGGGCGGTGAGGCCTGCGCGGTAGCACAGCCGGCCGCGGGGAGGAGGGAGCAGGCAGTCTCTCCGGTGCTTATTTGAGCGGCTGGAGCAGGAAGAGCAGAGATTGAAGAAGCACGACGGCCGTTGGATGGACATCCAACAGTATACAGGCCATCTGTGGAAAGCCTCAAATCTATGGAAAACAGCATACAGCCCATCTGCCATTATTTCAAATAATTTATAGCCCATTTGCTAATTCTTATGAGTTTTTGGAGCCCATATTCTTTATGTTAGCATTACAGCCCATATTGTGGCCACGGTTAAAAAATTATACAAAATTTTGCATATGTCGGTGCGGTCTGAACTGTTTTTAATCCCGACATTTCGAGTCACAGTCAGACTGATTTTAAAAATAAATGTATATCAATATAAAATCCAATAAATTATCCACGCATAAAAATCAATGCAATTTAAAATCTCGAAATTAAAAAAAGAGATTTGAAAATAATTGCCGGTTTGATGTGTTTTAAAAATGTACAGCCCATTTCTCATTACTGATAGGCCATTTTCTCGCCCAGCCGAATGAAGCTCTCCTCGTCTTGAAAGATTTGCAGCCCAGCAGGCCTAATAAAGCGACTTACTTGAGAAATCACAAAAGAACTGGGCTAGCCATTTTCAAAAATGAAAAAAACTACTGGGCTGGTCTGTGGTAAACATAAAAGAAAAGGCTGTCTAGACAAGCCAGAGTGTCCCGCACAGCCCAGTTGACACCCTGCTTCCGTCTCAAAAACAAATTAGATAAATGCCACTCCAATTATGGCGATTCATAAAAATGCCACTGCAATTTCCAAACTTTGAAAAATGTCACTGCAATTTTTGCAAACTTTGAAAAACGCCACTACATTTTGCAAACTTTGAAAAACGCCACTCCAGACTTCGAAAAATGCCACTAGAAATGGCATGAAATGGCATTTTTCAAAGTTTAGAAATTGCAGTGGCATTTCTCGGATACACCAGATTTGGAGTGGAATTTATCAAATTAACCCAAAACAAAAATAACTGGGTGAGCTGCTGGGTCCCTGGTGTCAGCCGCTCGTTGTGCAATTCTCTCGTTTATTGACTACTTTGACAATGGCATGGGACCCAGATGTCAGAAATCCACTAGGAGGAGCCATTTTTTATTGGCTTGAAATAAGGAGGCACTTGCTTGCGTACTGCCATGACCTTGGCGGGTCCCTGCTGTCATCCTCTCCATGTACAGTACCAGTTAGTCGTGCTTCAAAACTGATCGGCACGCCATGAAAAAAATAAAGGTTGATAACTAATGCGGCACCTTAGGCCAATGCGGCCAGATCGCATTTTGCACGAGAAATTACACACCATGTTTCGTTGACATGTGGTCCCGTTCCAACATATCAGTGAGACGACGGCGAGTAGTAGGAGTATTTCCGAACGGACGTGTAGGCCGGGGCGCCTCTTTGTGAACCGTGGCAAACTCGCCACCGTCCACCGACTCTTCGCCTTTCCCTCTCGATTTGGAACTGTTGTCGCATGCTCTTCCTCTCCCTCCTCCATTTTCCTTTAGCCCTTCACCCTTTCTTCTGCCATTGTTCGATCATCTTCTCCATGGAGGGAACAGGCCAGAAACGACCCCGTTATTCTTGCCCCGATCTGAAAGATGACGTGGTGGAGGAACTCATTGATCGGTGCGACGTCATCAGCTCGGCTAGCAAGGCAGGTTTGTTCAAGCCCATTCTCGACTCAACTAATAACATCATTACAAAGAACCCAAGAGTCAAGGAGCGGTTTGATCTCCCCTATCTTCTTCGCCGTGACCCTGATGACTGGCGTCGGCACGACGGAGGCCTCGCCCTGTGCAAGTTGATGCCGCTTGATAATGATACGTATGATGTTAAGATGCCATCGCTTGAGGGCAAGGCTTGGGTGGGTGCAAATGGAGATTGGGTTGTTTACATTGGGTCCAACTGCGAGTGGGAACTTGTGAATGTGTACACTCATCACCGGGTTCCACTTCCAAAAATCTCAGCACACTGCCCAGAGGTTGAGCACACCGGTAATGTACGCGCGTTCAAATAGGATCATGGTGACTGTCTTCTACGGAAGATAGCAATTTGTTGAGTTCCCAACCGCTCTTGGAATTACAACAACTATGAAGTTGTTGCTATCTTCGACAAGCTTGTTGCCATTCTTAGTGGTTGGACTCAATGGACATTGCTCAAAAATCAGTTTCTGTGCACGAATGAGTACTGTGATGCAATTCAATACAAGGGCCTTGTGTTGGCTGCCACCACTCATGGCACTCTTTTTGCATGGTATCCTCATAGTTTCGGTACGTTTGTCTTCCACCGTAATTATAATTGTTTCATCCACATGCATGCAGTTTAGCAAGTTTCCCTTTACTAATTAACCTTCTTCTTGTGTTTCCAAGGTCCTGTGAACATCCCACCAACTATACTTGAAAAATTTTATAACCAAGGGGGATATGCCGATGGTGATGATAACGAGCAGCGCCCATATACTCTGTGGCGCCTGGCAACTAATTCCAATGGATCAACTCTTCTTGTGTGTATACAGCCCACTGATAATGTTACTGCTAAGGAAGCAGGTGTCTCCCATGGTCGCACTCTCCGGACCTATTCCAACACCCATTCCATGGTATTCGGGATGGATACTAGTGTGCTAGCGCCAACTCCTTCTCCTTGGCATAGAATTGATAGTCTTGGAGAAAACTCGCTCTTCCTTGGACAAAACTATCCGATGATGGTGAAAGGCGATCCAACTGCTGTTGACACATTTATGAGAAGCAACTGTGTCTATACCTCAGACATTTGGGTGGTTCCCTACCCTGGTACTGATATAGTAGGCCGCTTCAGCCTAGATGATAAGTCCTACGTTGGTCTCCAGATCGACAATGGATGGCCCGTCCCAGAGAATCACTTGTGGTTCAAAGCAAGCATTTCCAATGCCGCGGAATGGTTGAGTTGAAGTTCATTTCATGGCTTGTTATTTGTTATGTGGTGAAAACTTTAGTATTTATAATGTATCCTCGTTGTCGATGTGGGTTGAGGACCTGTTGTATGTAATAAAATGATATGCCTGTGATAAACTTGCTAAATTTATGAATGGCTTTCGAGTCGCTTCTCTGAGTGAGTGGTGCGACGAGGCAAAAAATATTTTCTGAATACATAATTGTACATGCATTGCAACAGGTTATCGGATGAGGCCAATCAATAATAGTAGTACACTATTTGTACTAGCTTCACATGCTTCATGCGTCGGGCGGGTGTTTTTACTGTAGCCATATGTTAATGTGTTCGCTGTACGTAACCAGCACCTCAAATCCTCGATACTAGTACTATATAGTAGGAGTAAGTAGTAGGAGTAGTAGGGTGGCATGGGCTAGAACAAGCATTCACGTCCAGGAGTATGGCACACGCCACCACCACGACATCCATCTGACACCATATTATTTCTTGGAGTCCGTGCTAGAGCAATCTCGTCAACCTCGTCATTTCTCTAACTTCAGCCATCACGCGGCGGGGTAGGTGGGGGTTTGCCGATAGTCGGTTTCTTAACTGCAGTCCCACTTGTAAGGCCAACTCCAACGCACGACCCCAAACAGACCTCCGTTTTGCATGAACTCCAACGATAATTTTGACTAGGAAAGCAAGAACAAAGAAAACAAGAACCACAAGAATACATTTTACTACTCCTGTAAGTTGGATTAGTGCCTTCTCGATGCATTCATTGGTGATCTGCGGAGGCTCGATCTTGCGTGCTTCTTTCTTCTTCAAGTGTGAAGAAGTAGACGTTGCTTCCTCGCATCTAGTCTCATGTCTAGCCTCTATTCTAGTAGGATTATCAACAAGTGCACTAATCTCATCCGAGAGCAGGACTGAAGATTTGGTCGGGTTCTTCCTCCTTCTGCCGACACGTGGGACATCCAGCATCCAGGTCGTGTCATGAAAGAAAATAGAGTGGTAGTTGAAGACACGAGATGTGCATCTTGGGTTAAACTGTAAATAGAATCTTACTACTCTTGAGTAACTCCAAAAGTGGCCACCAAAGATCTTTATTGGATTTGTTTTTCATCACCAGCACATCGAGGTGAAAGATGTGCAGGTTCAGTGGGTCCTCTTGCGTTTTCACTGACATGTGTGGCCGCATGTGAGCAAACAGACGATGGGCTCCGCGCTTCCGTTGGCTGGCTGAGAAGAGAGATAGAGGAGGGCTGAGCATGGACTGCAGGAAATTTGTTCTATGTACCTCGATATAGGCTCGATATAGTGGGGTGGCATGGGCCATAAGTAGCATTCACGTCTAGCAGTACGGCACACGCCACCCACACGAGTCCCATCCGACACCAATTTTCTTGGAGTCTGTGCTATAGCCATCTCTTCTCCCTCCTGTTTTCTCAGCCATCGCGCGGTGGGCGGGGAGGGGGTTTGCCGGTAGTCGGTTTGCTCAACTACGGTCCCACTTATAAGTGAAAATGCAACACCGCATGCATTCCCGCTTGAGCGGCGTGCTGGACCAACCGTGTGGGGGTGCGACGTGAACACGGCAGGCTTTTCCTTTTGAACTCGTAACTTGTAAAATTTGGTTCTGCTCCATGGCGTGATCGATAGATAGAAAATAACGATGTTGCCTAGAGTAATGAGAAGTTTGGTTCTGGCGCCGTTCATGCATGGAGTACGTACGAAAATTATGAAGTTGATGCGAAAGGTAAGATAATTACTGTAGTATCATATACTACTACATGCATTTGACGGAAAGATAAAAATACATACGGATCCATCAACATTCAACGACATCCTCACACCCTAGTGCGCCAGGTCACCAACCGACGTGTGAGGAGCAGGGGCGTTGGCGTCGAGCTCAACGTGCTTCTGAATAGTGTCGTCCAAGGTTGCCCTACGCTCCAAGAAGGCCAGCGTCCTATCGTCCTCCTCTTGCATGTAGTAGTGCTTGTGGACGATTTGCGCGTAGACGTGGGTGATTATGTTGATGGTTTCTTGCTGCGCCAGGCGCTGCGCGGCGAGCGTGACCTCGAGGTGGACATTCTCCGGCACAACGGCGGGCAGTCGCAAGGCCACCAGTGCGTCGAAGAGGTTCTTACCATAGTGACCGTTGAGGGTGGCGGGTATCGCAGAGCCTGGGCGCGTCGGCTGGAGGCTTACGTCAAAGTCGACCGCAAGCTTCTTTGACGACGGTGAACTTGTCAAGGAAACCAACGAGGACCTCATCGAACAAGGAGACAAAGTTGTCGTCCAAGCGGCCCCTCGCCCTGGCGGCCTCAAGCAATACTACCTGGAGACGTTCCTCGGTGTCGGGCCGTAGGCCAGCGTCGTGGACCATCTAGCACAGCCGGCTGATGCTCGCGCTCATCGCCTCCATGGGTCTAGCGTAGCTTCTAGTCAACTGATCTTGTGATTCGAGTGATCACTCAGCCCTTGGTTAGCGTGCGTAGGTGCGTATGATTTCATACTACTCCTCGGCCCTCTACTGCACCTGCCTTTGGCTGTGTGATAGGTGGGCCAGCCACCCCCTAGTGCCATGTGTCATTCACCCAAAGGCAGTTGCCATAAGTCAATGAAGCTGCGTCCCCCTCTGTGCCGGTGTAGTATAGTCATCTCACCGGACCTCTAGTTGGGTCCAAACGAGAGAAGTTTGATGTTTACTGGTTTATTGGTCCCCTTTGCATTTTGCGCCAAGTTTTGACCTTTGATTTAACTAATAAAATGTTAATGCATGTAAACAAAAATGTTGTGTAAGTCACCTTACGAAAACCAAATAATCCCAAAATACTTAGGCACGGTGCATTAACTCCCTCCTTGTTTCTTATTTGGTGACATATCAACCAATGAGAGATGTGGGCCGTGCATTCTTTCAATGACTTGAGACTACCAAACATGACATGCAGTGTTTAGTTCATTGCATGTAATCCTATTAGTACTCTAGTTAGGAGTAGCAAAAAACATTAAGTTCTCTCGCCGATAGGAATAAAACACCATGTATTTATTTACAGAGGGAGTAGTACATTTTTGGTGACATGCATTACTAGATATTGCTAGTCAAATACTAAAATCCAGATGGACGTGGTAGTACTCCTAAATCCAGACGGTGGTGCTACTAGTACTAGTAGTAGTACTACCAATGTAGGAGTAGTAGTAGGAGTACTAGCACTGTACTATCCGTTGGTCGAATTATTACGTGCTGCTCCTCACAGTGAAGTGACAAGACCCTGCGCCGGAGATGACACCTAAGTATAGGTGCCGTGTTCGGCACACCATAGTCAGCCTCACCGTCTGCAGTCACCGTCATCATGGCTGTAGAGCTAGCCTACTTACAACTAGCCCTGTTCGACATAATTTCCTGTGCATAGATGCCCGTGCATTGCATGGAACACCAAGATTGGGGGTGGATGGCTCCGGCAGCGGCCATCGCGCTAGATTTTTCCACGGCCTTCTACTCCTAGATGTGGTGGGGAGGAGATGAGGCTGATTGTGAGAGACAAGGAGTTGTTTGTAAATAGGGAACAACTTTGTATGCGTCAGATCTAGATCCGATGGCTATTGGTGAAAGATGGGAGGCACAACATCATCACCAACTCAGGACCTGTTTGATTCGCAGGATTTTGAAAACGCAGGAATAGGACACGGCTATATTACCTAGGAAGAGGGAATTACTAGGAAGTTTACGTAAGAACTTTCGTTACTTTAGGTGGATGCAGCATTATCGTACAAACTAAAATCCACCGCTGTGACAAGTAACTAATGGGCAAATAAGTTTTCGAGTCTCTGGCCACTTGATGTTTCAAAAACAAATTCAGCTTCTGCGGAGAAATGAGCTCCACCGTGTACCCGTGCGGGTGTGGCTGGGCAGGAAGCGTGAGTACGTGCACGGTGCAACTATTCTCTTCTTGTATACGTACACCACCTACGTGGGGTTGTGTGAGAGAGATACAAACCTAGAGAGATATAGTGTGTGGGTTCTTGAGATTTTTTTTGTGGGGGGGTCAATCAAAAAATTTAAGATATGCAATGTGTGTGAAATAGAGTCCTGGGTATAACATATATATAGAGGGGGCGATCCACGAGAAGAGAGTGGAGGTATCATCGGCTTGAGGTGTCCATAGAATCAAAGAGAGGGATGATGTGTGTGTGTGCGCGCGCGATCGATAAAGAGTGCCATCGAATTTGTGTGTGCCCGCGTCAAAGATATAGAGTGGTTGGCCTACTGGAACGTGAGATGGGACATGTGCAGTTTGTCTCTGTGGCATGGATACCTACCTGCAGCGCTCGACTATCGATGTGTGGTGGGGGAAGAGGGAGGCCCAATTAACTATGGAGGTACAATGGCTTGTATATGTGTGGAGGAGGAGACAGGCCTACCTCATGTATTAAGGAGATCGATCTGCCTCATGTATTAAGGGAGATCGATCGGCATCCATGCATATGTGCAGGAGATGAATAAGGTTGGGAGAGAGACAGAGCTAGAGTGTTGGAGGGGGTGGTAGTGGAGTTGCTTCTAACAAATGGTGGGATAGGCTTGCTAGACAAATGGAGGGCACACCCGCAATATCAATAAGAGAGGAGATGGCTACTTATTGTCTGTGGATGTGCATGTGAGAGACGGGTCAGGAGGCATGCACGAATGATGAGGGGGGCTGATGTGGCTGTGGTAAGCAGACGTAACTACATAGGAAGATCAATCGCCCTTTGTAAGAGAAAGGAGAGACATAACTTGTGAGGTACGTCGATCGATGGGGGGTAGTTAAAGTCGATCTAGGTATATGTTGGGAGATCGATCGGTATACATGCATGTGTGTGTTAGAAGCAAATGAGGCACGAGGAGAAGGATAGAGAGAGAGGTATGCATGTAGGAGGTGGCATGAGAGGCATACTATATCGAGGGGGAGGAGTGTGCGAGTATGAGAACGATGAAAAGAGTGGTGGGAGTGAGGCATGGACGGTGACAAGAGAAGCGGGGAAGCTTGTGTTTGTGCTAGGCACACCTGGCTAGAGAGGCATATCAATCGATGTGTGCCGTAAAGAAGGAGCTGGGGGCCTACACACACCATGGGTGAACGACCTAAAGTGAAAAGAAGAATTTGCGCGATGGAGCTAGAGAATGCTGAGGGAGGGTGAGAGGGATGCGGGAGTGTGCATGCACAAGAGAAAGTTAGCGCTAGCTACAAAGATAAGAGGGTTGTGTGGGTGTAAAAGACGAATAGAGATCATATATACTTCATTATAAAAAGCGAATTCAGATATTTGAAGAATTTATCATAGTGTTTCAAACTGACAGATGTGTGAATATATATAACGGTGATACACATGGTGTGGTTATGAACATGGTATACTACATTTAATATATTTTATCTCTACTCTTATAAAAAACGAAGTTGTTGATGATGGTGTGCCTGCCATCCTGCATTATAGGCTGTCTGATTTATATCTGGCGGATAGCAAGGAAACTATGATGGTTGAAGTTGGCAACAATCATGATTGTAGATTCTTATTGAAATAGAGAAACGAATTCAAATTTAGTTCGAATTGCAGCGGTAGTATAGACATTTGGAATGCACTAAAATGTTGGTATGAGTAGGTTACATGCATTATACAGCAAGCGAAAAAACTTAATCGGACATAACATGGATTCATACTCCCTCCTTCCATCTATATAGGGCGTAATGCGATTTTTGAGACCGCCTTTGACTATTGACAAGATTAATAGTACATGACATGCACAATGTGAAAATTATATCATTGGAAGAACCTTTCACAGACGAATTTAACGGTGTGCTTTGTGTAAGTTGCATGTCATATATCATTTCTCTAATATTTGGTCAAAGTTAGCATCAAAAAACGCATTAGGCCCTATATAGATGGAAGGAGGGAGTAGCTTTGAATAGCATTTGTATAGTAAAACGGGGCAAGACTCTCTCTTTGTGTGGTTTGCATAGTTTTGTTTTTTTTCGTTTTCTTTTTGGTTGAGGGAAGTGCGAATTGATTTGGTACGTACAAGTACAATATTACTACACGTTAGGCTTGCCCCTAAAATTCAACCCGTGTCTTGTTATATCCCGAAAATTCAGATATCGTGCTCCCAAAACTGGCGCCATCACAACTCGCGCCTTGCTATCCCGAAATTACAACACGCGCGAAAACTCCCTCCAGCTACCAAATCCCGACACGTGAAATCCCCCTTCTAACCCTGAGCCGAAAGGGCCGCTAGTTCAAATCAGCGGGGGGTACTTTTGTAACACACCCTACATTTTGGACAAGCGCGTTCCTAAGTCATGCTTCACCCCCTCCCATCGCCCCCTTTTCGCCATTCGAAATCCCAGGCCGCCATAACCTCTCCGCTCCAGCTGCGAAACCCCACCCTCCTCCGTCCGCCACGTCACCGCTGCCCAGCCGGAGCCTCTTCCCCGACGAGGTCGTCCACCGCAACAGCTCGACTTCCCTCGTCCACCTCCTCGGATGAGGATCTGTCGTCCATCTCGCCGTCCCGCTGGTTCAGCCGCCCTGTCCTCCACCTCCAAGGAGCTGCTCCGACGATCGCCTCGTCTATCGCGGCTGCTCCATCCCCACAGCGCCGCCTTAACCTGCTCCACCGAAACCGCAGCATCCTCACCGACTCCTCGGATGAAGCCGAGGCCTACTTGGCGCCACCAAAGAGGTTGTCCACTCATCGCATCGCACCTTCTCCTTAACTCGACCTCCCGACGCTGACGGTGCTCCATCCCGCACCCCCGTGGAGCGGCTACCTTGAAGCCGGCGCCGCGGGCGACATCTCCATGGCGGCTCTCCCCCGGTGCGAGGCCCCTTCGACGGCGGCGTCCATACCAGTCGGATCTGCTGCTGCTGCTCCGGCTCTCGCTCGATCGCTCGCTCGCCCAGCTGCTGTTCCTGCTCTCCCCCTCGCTCATGCTAATGCTCTGCTCCGATTAAGCCACACTTCAGTCGACTGAATCAACTTTTGGGTCAGTCGATTTTTAGTGGTTGGGGGGCTCGCCGGAGTTAAGGAAGAACCACCCGCAGCAGGGACAGGGGCTCGCCGGAGAGGTACCCCACTATCTATCTTAGGGTTCAGGGTGGGGGGGGGCGGGGGCCTAGAGGGCTGGCCGGGGCGGCGGTGGCGAGTTGTTTCACGGCGGCGAGGCGGCGCTGGGGCCGGCGGTTTGGCCGGTGGTGGCTCGCGGCTCAGGGGGGTGCAGGTTGAATGTGAACTACAGGCCCTCCCTAAACTACATGTCAAGTGCCTCTCTGCTACCATTGCGTTCAGTTTTGACAGTACCATTCAGATTCCACAGTAAATTTCAGTTTCGACAGTTAAGTTCAGAGACAACAGTTTTTACCTCATCTGTTGTAGTCAGGTGGTTTTTGGTGATGTTAATTTTACATCCATTTTACATCATCTATTGGAGATGCTATTAGAACCCCACTTGAGATTGACGATGTCTGTCTTGTGCTGCTTCAGCCTTGACGTCTTACGGCTCACTGGAGCTGCTCCAACGACAGAACGATCCATCACAACAGAGCAGTGCCCTGGACGCCATCTACAGATTCCTCAGATCTTCCTCCACACCTCCGACAGCCACCTCTGCCTCAACTGCTTCAACGACCAACCCAATGATGCTGAGGTCGACACGGCTACGGCAAAGAGGTTGTACACTCGTTGCATCACTTATTACTATTCACGTCGATCCATTAGGGCTATTTTGGTTCAACGGAAAAACATCGATCCACTGGTATATATTTTGCGTATGCATGTCAGATATTGTACGCAGTCATGTTGAACATGTAGAGAAAAAGAGAAGAGTTTTGCGCGGCGATACAATGTCATGTAGACATCGCTCCATGGTGGGTTCAATGGCAAACCCTCCCCACCCCTCTCCAAATTGTAATCCAGAGGAAGATATCTGTTCTGAGGCGGATTCGGACGCCACTGACCACTCCTATTTACCCCCAAGGTGTTTGCTCTACCCTGGCATGATGATGTTAGTCATATCATGCATATGTTGCCTCGTAGTGCCTACTTTTGACATCATATATGTCATCTGCTTAGTTTAGACATGTTCTGTAATGCCACCTGTTTAGTTTCTATATCATATATGGGAATTATGCAGTCTCATGTCTTTTAGCCAGCCATAATATATGTGAAATGTGCAATGCCATCCTGTTTAACCAGGCATCATATATTTGAATGATATCTTGCCCATCCTTTTCTTCATTACATTTCCATTTGTCGATTATGTTTGTACACTAAACTACTTTTCCCATGAATCAGCCATTTGGGTGGGAGATGGAAAAATCTGGAGTGAAAACAAGGACTTTAGAGCAGACAGTGCTACCTGTCGAAGAAGATCTCTTGTTGGGTCCCGGTAGCTCCTCAGAGATGGATTCAGAGATAGATGACCAGTCCTATTCCCCCACTAAGGTGTATGCTCTAACTTGGCATGGTTATACTGCTCATATCATGCATGCAATGTCCTGCATTGCATTGTTTAGACATCATATACACAATATTCAACACCATGTTCTTAGTTCAGACATCATATCGAATGCCCTCTTTTTAGCATATAAATCACATATGTGAATTAAATGAGGCAATCCTGATTACTTAGATAACATGTAGGTGAATTATGTCATGCGATCCTGTTTAGTTATTCATCAGATCTTTGAATTATGTTATGCTACGCTATCCAGTTTAGATAGACATCATATATGTGAAATTATGTCATGCTATCTATTTTAGTTAAACAATATGCATGCCAACTATTTCATGCCCTCTTTTTTCCACACTATCTATTGCATCTGTCTCTCATACAATGTCTGTACATTCAACTATGTTTCCTGTTTATCAGCCATTTGAATTGGAGCGGGTGATGCCAGTATCTAGCGGACTAAAACCACAGTCTTCAAATAAAACAGTGCTACCTCTTGGTGAAGATAGCACCCCGGTTGTACATGCACAAGAACCAGCCCTACCACACATAACCCAAACTCTCGTAGATTGTACCCCTACTATGATTGACAGAGAACCAGCTTCACCCAATCTAACACCAAACCTAGCCGATAGTAACCCAGTTCCTGTTGACACAGCACCATCTTCACCATAGATCTCCCAAACAAGAGCAGTTAGTAAGGCAGCTCCAGTGCCCAAAGGGCTAGTACTATCACGGCGAACCCCAACTCCACCAGTTAGTACGCCTATTCCTGTGGAGGAAGCACAACCAGCTAGTCGTAGTTTAGCATCTATCGCATTTGATGTTGTTAAATCGTATGTGCATATCTTCCCATCTTGGAAATATTATACAGAAGATGAAGGAAAATGCCAGTTGCAGGTGTTTGTCCAGGAGTTATGTGTAAGTAATGTTATTCATGGCAATTACTTTGCTTCGTCCCATACATCCTACCTCCATGATGGTTATAATACATCAAATTTTCCCATTTTTCTCTATAGAGAAGGACCGATTTGGAAACTCAGGATGAGGTAACCTATTCTAATACCTCTTCTATCTTCAAGAATGCTTGGTGGCAGTATCGGAATTACCTGAAGAAAACGTACTTTACCGACAAAGAAACTCATCAAATTCCCTTACGTTCTCCTGAGACACATTTACTGGACGATGATTGGGAACGCCTTGTTCTGTACTGGTCCCGAACCAAAAATGTGGTAAGGTCTATGAGCTCATTTTCTATTTTTAAGTATTATATTCTTGCGTCTTACTATACTCTGTTCATGTAGAACAAGTGCCTAAACCTGAAGAACAACTGTTCTAATTTAAGATTCCATTGCTACCATAGGACATAGATATATGTTTGTTTGATGCTTTTATTATGTACTAGTACTTGGCAATAGAAGACTTGGTAGTTTAATCACGTCCACCTTACTAATGAACTGGTTCACCGAGATGAGTTTCATATACTAGTACATGCTAAACTTGTTATGTGTCTGCTTGTTTCTTCTTTTAGAATGCTGACAGAATATTGGGGAAGAGTGCCTTATTAAGCAACGGTAAAGGAAGTAATGCAGATAAGGTTCAGGATAGTGACACATCCTGTCTTGGTTTAGTGTTGGAGTTACTGGCCACTACCGCTTGCACAAGCTATTCAAACTCACTGTCTGGATCAGTTCGGTTTCTTGAGTCTCAACTACAAGCTGAAAGACATCGATCAGCTGTGCTGCGACAAGAAGTGGAAGGACTATGTAAGTCCCTGGAGCATTCAGATGCATACTTTCTGGTGCAATAGCAAGTGTTGGAGGATTTTAGCGTCAAATAGGACAAAGCTAATCAGCTTGCTAAGCTTATTGCCAGCATGGTGGATACCCAGGATAACGTTTCTTGAGCTCTTCTGAGGTTGTTTCAGTTATGCTCTTGTTTTGCTGCCACATTTATTTGCACTGGTGGCCAATTTTTAAGGCTAGTGTATATGATATGCTGCTTTGTTCCCTATATTTGCACTGGTAGCGAACTTTGATGCCCAGTGGATGTAATATGTGTAATAGCCGTGATAGCCTAGCATTAGTTGCTTGCTTATTTATTTCCTTGTTGTCTTGTTTATTTGTTTGCTTGTAGTCATTGCAGTTCTTTTTCCATAGTTAACTAGTGGCTGCAATAACCTATTTTTTTAAACTAGGCCACAATAACCATGGGCTAATATTTACTGTAGTGACACTGGGCCTCCTACGGGCCGTAGAAACAGTGGGCCTTCTATGGGCCGTAGAAACAGTGGGCCTTCTACGGGCCGTAGAAACAATGGGCCTTCTATGGGCCGTATCATCAATGGGCCTTATACGGGCCGTATGATCGATTGGCCAAACATGGGCCAATAACAGGCCGCATTATGGACGTAAACGGGCTAGAGTTGGAATCATCCGTTCATGGGCCGAGCATAACGGGCCATCGTTAATAGGCCGTATTTGATGACGCTATGAAAACGGCCCAACGTATTAACGGACTACAAACGGGCCGTAAGTAAACGAATGCTGGAAATGAGCCCAAGAATAAATGGGCTCTGAGAAGACCGAAAGATAACATGGGCTGGAAACGGCCCAACGGAATAACTGGCCGTTAATGGGTATAAAGTGATACTTGTTCATTACGGGCCAGTTTCACCACGGGCCGTTAATGGGTTCAAAGTGATACATTGTTCATTACAGGCCAGTTTCACCACGGGCCGTTAATAGGCCAAGAGTTACATAGGGCCTCATATGGGCCGAAAGACGTCATGGGCCATACATGGGCCAGAAGTGAAAACGGGTTGGAATCATATTGGATGGCCCAGATGACTCTACTAGGCCTAATTCGGATAGGGCATAACGGCCCTTGGGTTAGCGGGCTGTAAATGGGCTATATGCGAACAGGCTGTTAACAGGCTTTACATGGGCCGGCCAGCCACCTTTTGACCAAGTCAAACGGGCCGACTTTTTCACAGGAATGGGCCTCTATTGGGCTGTGCCACGTGTCGACGTATCATAGGCGCCTATTTGAGCCACTGACGAGTTGACACGTGTTTCATCCGGCCAATAAGAATTTTACACGTGGAAATTTCCCATTGGTCGGGGCTGTTAATGGGTTATCGGATCCAAAACCCGACCCGATAGCTTAACGACGTTCCGTTACGGTGGATGCCACGTGTTGGTCACCCTTGACGAAAGCACTTCTGTGACGCGCGATTTATCGTCATGGAAGTGGACACTTCCATGATGATAATTTTGGTAATGTCATGGAACACTTCTACGACAACACAGGTATGACTATCTTGATTCTGTCATAACTTTGTCATGGATGTACATGCATGACAAAAAATGCGACCTACTGTGACAAACACGTATCATCACGGAAGTGTATTTTTTTGTAGTGCTTGTGAATGGCCTTAGAGGAGTTCATGGATCGAGCGAGAATTAAGGAATAATTTAACGCATATTTGCGTAACGCTGATCTTGTGAGCTTCGAGGAAGAAAAATTTCGCAAATGGGAGATATTCTATAACCAAAGAGGAGGCAGAAGAGTATAAGAGGAGGGCTGAGATATCTCGACTCCACACCGCAGCCCACGATGCAATGACTGCTGCATCTCAGTACGACCCCAACTACAACTTTGGATATCCGCCAGGCCATCCGTGGCATTAGACCAACTTAGGCCAAAATCCTAAGCTTGAGGGAGTACGTATTTCTCATCGACATTACATTTATGTTCACACACTCATTGCTAGATGTCGGTGCTCATACTTTTTCATTGTATCATCCATGCTTGTTCATTTTCTTTCTTATGCTTTCTTCCTGTGTGTTTAATAAACCTTAAGAAAAGCCAAAAAAAATTAGTTGTAGCTTTTAGCTAGTTTTAATTCCCATGCTTGTAGTAGTAATTAAAAAGAAAACCCAAAAAGATTTCATGTTCTTCTTTTTGCTTGTTGGGAGCTTTCCCGTGTAAATAGTTTTATTTCTTTTCTTTTCTTTGGGGTCGATAGGAGAAGACCATGATTAAATTGTTGAAGTGGCTCTTATATGCATTATTGTTGATCTGAGAAAAGAGCCCATATTGCCTTGTCTTCTCCTGTTTATTGAATGCTTGCACATTCCAGCTTAGTCCAATGCACGTGCACTATTATTATTATTCACATCATTCGGTCGTGCAAGTGAAAGGCAATTATGACGATATATGATGGACAGATTGAGATGAGAAAAGCTGGTATGAACTCGACCTCTCTTATTTTTGTAAATATGATTAGTTCATCGTTCCTGATTCACCCTATTATGAATAAACATGTTTGCAATGACAATTAGAGATCATAGTTTCTTATGCCATGCTTAATTAGCTAGGAGCTTATAATGGTTTACCTTGCGTGCCAACATGCTATTAAAATGGTTGTGATGTGGTATGATAGGGTGGTATCCTCTTTTGAACGATTCGAGTGGCTTGACTTGGCACATGTTCACGCATGTAGTTGAAACAAAATCAAGATAGCCTCTATGATATTTATGTTCATGGTGCAATATATCCTACTCATGCTTGCATTCGGTGTTGATTAATTTTAATGCATGTTCATGACTGTTGTCGCTCTCTAGCTGGTCGCTTCCCAGTCTTTTGCTAGCCTTCACTTGTACTAAGCGGGAATACTGCTTCTGCATCCAATTCCATAAACCCCAAAGTTATTCTGTATGAGTCCACCATACCAACCTATATACGGTATCCACCTACCGTTCCAAGTAAATTTGTATGTGCCAAACTCTAAACCTTCAAATAAATATCATGTTTTCTATGCTTGAATAGCTCATGTATCAACTAGGGTTGTCCGTATCTTCCATGTTAGGCGGGTTATTCTCAAGAGGAGTGGACTCCGCTCCTCACTCACGAGAATATGGCTGGTCACCGGGATGCCCAGTCCCATGCTTTATGCAAACTCAATCAAAATAATTGCAAACAAAACCCCCCCTGGGACTCTTGTTAGTTGGAGGCACTCGTTGTTTCGAGCAAGCCATGAATTGATGCTTGTTGGTGGAGGGGGAGTATAAACTCTACCATTCTGTTTGGGAACCGCCTATAATGTGTGTAGCATGGAAGATATCGCCATCTCTTGGTTGTTATGTTGACAATGAAAGTATACCGCTCAAAATATTATTCATCTCTATTTCAAAACCAAGCTCTGGCACCTCTACAAATCCCTGCTTCCCTCTGTGAAGGTCCTATCTATTTACTTTTATGTTGAGTCATCACCCTCTTATTAATAAGCAACAGTTGGAGAGCACCACTGTCATTTGCATTCATTACTGTTAGTTCACATTGAGTTTGACTTGACTGGATCTCTTTTACCATGAATTACAATGTCTAGTCAGTCCTTGATCTTTAAAGGTGCTCTATATTTATGTTTTGCGGTCTCAGAAAGGGCTAGCGAGATACCATCTTGTTATATCATATCATTATTGTTTTGAGAAAGTGTTGTCATCCAAGATTTATTATTATTGCTCGCTAGTTGATTATGCCATTGATATGAGTAAACATGAGACCTATGTGTTATTGTGAATATGGTTAGTCTATAATCTTTGCTGAAAACTTGAATGCTGGCTTTACATATTTACAACAACAAGAGCAAATAGAGTTTGTAAAAGTTTTTCTTTATCACTTTCAGTTTATCAACTGAATTGCTTGAGGACAAGCAAAGGTTTAAGCTTGGGAGAGTTGATACATCTCCGTCGTATCTACTTTTCCAAACACTTTTGCCCTTGTTTTGGACTCTGACTTGCATTATTTGAATGGAACTAACTCGGACTGACGCTGTTTTCAGTAGAATTGCCATGGTGCTATTTATGTGCAAAAACAAAAGTTTCCGGAATGACCTGAAACTCCACGGAGCGTATTTTTGGAAATAATAAAAAATATTAGCAAAATATCAAGACTAGGGGGCCCACACCCTAGCCACGAGGGTGGGGGCGCGCCCCCTACCTCGTGGGCCCCCTGGAGCTCCTCCGACCTCAACTCCAACTCTATATATTCACTTTCGGGGAGAAAAAAATAAAAGAGAAGGATTCATCGCGTTTTACGATACGGAGCCACTGCCATGCCCTAAAACCTCTCGGGAGGGCTGATCTGGAGTCCGTTCGGGGCTCCGGAGAGGGGAATCCGTCGCCATCGTCATCATCAACCATCCTCCATCACCAATTTCATGATGCTCACCACCGTGCATGAGTAATTCCATCGTAGGCTTGCTGGACGGTGATGGATTGGATGAGATTTATCATGTAATCGAGTTAGTTTTGTTAGGGTTTGATCCCTAGTATCCACTATGTTCTAAGATTGATGTTGCTATGACTTTGCTATGCTTAATGCTTGTCACTAGGGCCCGAGTGCCATGATTTCAGATCTGAACCTATTATGTTTTCATGAATATATGTGAGTTCCTGATCCTATCTTGCAAGTCTATAGTCACCTAATAAGTGTTATGATCCGGCAACCCCGAAGTGACAATAATCGGGACCACTCCCGGTGATGACCGTAGTTTGAGGAGTTCATGTATTCACTATGTGTTAATGCTTTGGTCCGGTACTCTATTAATAGGAGGCCTTAATATCCCTTAGTTTCTACTAGGTCCCCACTGCCACGGGAGGGTAGGACAAAACATGTCATGCAGGTTCTTTTTGGTAAGCACGTATGACTATATTCGGAATAGATGCCTACATCACATTGATGAGTTGGAGCTAGTTCTGTGTCACCCTAGGTTATGACTGTTACATGATGAACCGCATCCGGCATAATTCTTTATCATCGATCCATTGCCTACGAGCTTTCCATATATTGTTCTTTGCTTATTTACTTTTCCGTTGCTATTGTTACAATCACTACAAAATACCAAAAACATTACTTATGTTATCATTACCTTTTGCTACCGTTACGACTACTATTATATTAATTTGCTACTAAATACTTTCCTGCAGATATTAAGTTTCCAGGTGTGATTGAATTGACAACTCAGTTGCTAATACTTGATAATATTCTTTGGCTCCCATTGTGTCGAATCTATAAATTTGGGTTATTAGGAACCGACTCGTAGCGCTTCCAACAGATTATCCGGCGCCTCTGGTTGGACAAAGGTCACCGGTGGGACGGGCGCGCCTCCTTATCTTGATGGAGGCTACTTGTTGGACTGCGGGGCCATATGCATCTTCGGATCCGTGGCCGGAGGGGGGCCGAATCGAGTACGACCCCCGTCGTCAGTCTTCATGGGGGCTTGTTCCCCCATGTGTCCGGCGGCCGAGGTATCGCCCTCCGGCGCCGCCTTGACGGCCTCCTGAACCTTTCCCCGGCCTAGGAAGGTTCTTCGGGACAGCACCTCGACGTCTCCCCAGGCCTCGGGAGAGTAAGCGGCCGGCGGTATCTCGTTGGCCATCTCGTTTGAGTCCAACGAGCCTCTTGATGAGGATCGCAGGGAGCTGTCATGGGCCGGACTGCAATAGCATAATTAATCATGTCAATACGATAAAAAGGAGAGGCTAGATTATGGGCATGTACGAGTCTTAGCACTTACGATGCGGCCCGAGGCATAGTGCGGGGGCGTCGCTCTGGACTGCTATCGACGTCCCATGCGGAGCTGCCCGCGAGCAGGCCTTTCCCCTTCTTGGGCGCCTTCGCCTCTAGAATTGTGGAGGTTGCCCTCTTCTTCCTCCCTCCATCAGAGGGAGAGTCTCTCTCCTCCTCCTCATCTTCGTTGTCTTCAGCGACGGAGGAACGGGTCTTGTCTTCGGACGTCGCGTCCGAAGCGCCCTTGCGGCGGGGACCACTTCGGACCCCCTTGGCCTTCCCCGTGGCCTTCTTCACCAGTGTCGTATAGGGCGCCGGCACCAGCATCTTCGCTAAACACGGAATGACTGGTTCTTCAGGCAGCGGAGCCGGACACCGACTCTGCTTCACCCTCTCCATCCAGTCCTGAAGAAGCAATGATAATAATAGCTTAGATATCATCCTTCAAACAAGCAGGTAGGGGATGCGTTAAAAATAACATACCTCATTGGAGAGGTGATTGATGTCCTGCCCGCGGTCCGATTCCGTGGCCGACGGTGTCTCGTTGCCCTTGAAGAGCAGCTTACAGGCGTCTCCGTTAAAATTTTCGAAGAGCCTCTTCAGGGTATGGTGCTTCTTCGGATTAAACTCCCATAGAGGGCGGCTTTGGCTTTGGCACAGGAGAATCCGGCGGACTAGCATCACCTGGATTATATCGACAAGCTTGATATCCTTGTCCACCATACTTTGAACGCGCATCTGCAGAGCTATCAGCTCGTCTGGCGAACACCAGTTCAGGCTCTTCTCGACCCAGGAGGTGAGCCGCATTGGAGCACCGGAGTTGAATTCGGCAGCGGCGTAGGGACGACTTGTCCCTGGGCCAGAAGACGGTGGGCGATTTCCTTCGGCAAGTACCCGGCCACCTGAAGCTCAGTAATGCCCTTCTCCTTGACGGAGGAGACCATCCACTTGCGTTGGCCTCCGGATCCGGACATGGTTGAGTGCTAACTTGAGTGGACTTGGGCGCTGGAGCTTCGGGCGGAAGATGAGAAATTGGGCGCTGGAGCTCAAGAGTGGAAAGGCGGAGGAAGAGAGAAGGTGTGGGAGAAGAAGGGGGAATCCTTATCCCCTTATAAAGGCAGTGAATATCGAACGCCTCCCCACTCACCTTAAACCTTGCCTATTACCAAGGGTTGTGTAAACAGGCACGGTTGGGATACACATGCCTGAATTGATGAAAATTCCGCAATAAGGGGACACGATCTCTTCTTTGACAAGACGTGCCAATGGAAACCGCATCACGGAACACGGAGCGACGGACAAAAACGGTTCGATATAGAGACCGAACAGATGTGATGTCATCTTGCAAAAAGTTGTCAGCATATGGGACTCGTGGAATATTATTTCCCTCTACTGTTGTGTGTGGTGCGTGTGTTACACGTCCAGACACATTCAATATGTCTAAAGACTATCTTGGAGTTCGGAAGGAGGAACCCGCCTTGTAATGCCGAAGACAGATCCACGCGTCGGATACCATGTCATTGAAGCCAGGTTCAGGGGCTACTGAGGGAGTCCTGGAGTAAGGGGTACTCGGGCGTCCGGCCTATTAGCCATGGGCCGGAGTGATGGCCTGTGAAGATACGAAGACCAAAGACTATACCTGTGTCCGGATAGGACTCACCTTGGCGTGGAAGGCAAGCTTGGTGACAAATATGTAGATTCCTTTCTTTGTAACCGACCCTGTGTAACCCTAGATCCTCTCGATATCTATATAAATTTGAGGAGTTCGTCCGGAGAGGAGGATATTCATTACCATATCCATACAAGCTAGACCTATAGGGTTTGCCATTACGATCTCGTGGTGGATCAACTCTTGTAATACTCATATTCATCAAGATCAATCAAGTAGGACATAGGGTATTACCTCCATAGAGAGGGCCCGAACCTGGGTAAACATCGTGTCCCCTGTCTCCTGTTACCATCGACCTTAGACGAACAGTTCGGGACCCCCCACCCGAGATCTGCCGGTTTTGATACCGACAATGATTTCCCCCTCCTAGAGGGAAGTTTCCCCGGCAGAAGAGCTCCCCCGGAGCCCTAGATTGGTTCCGCCAAGGTTCCGCCTCGTGGCGGTGGAGTTTCGTCCCGTAAACTTGCTTACGATTTTTTTCAGGACAAAAGACCTCATATAGCAGAAGATGGGCACCGGAGGCCTGTCAGGGGGCCCACGAGGCAGGGGGGCGCGCCCAGGGGGGTAGGGCGCGCCCCCCACCCTCGTTGATCGTGGGTGGCCCCCCTCTGGTACTTCCTTCGCCCAATATTTTTTATATATTCTGAAACATGCTCCCTTGAAGTTTCAGGGCTTTTGGAGTTGTGTAGAATAGGTCTCTAATATTTTCTCCTATTCCAGCCCAGAATTCCAGCTGCCGGCATTCTCCCTCTTCATGTAAACCATGTAAAATAAGAGAGAATAGGCATAAGTATTGTGACATAATGTGTAATAACATCCCATAATGCAATAAGTATCGATATAAAATCATGATGCAAAATGGACGTATCAACTCCCTCAAGCTTAGACCTCGCTTGTCCTCAAGCAGAAGCCGAAATCAAAAAATATGTCCACATGTTGAGAGATAGAGTTGTTGATAAAATAAAATACGAACATGAGGGCATCATGATCATTCTTAGAACAGAAACATATACATATATTGTCATATGATCTCCTATGCTAAAGTAACAATTCATTCACAGTTTCAAGTATGAATCATAAACTTCATTGAAAACTAACAAACTATAATCTCAGTCATTGAAGCAATTGCAATTTATCATAACATCGGAAAGAGTCCATATAAGAGCTTTCCAGCAAGTCCACATACTCACCTATCATTTAGTCTTTCACAATTGCTAACACTCACGTAATACTTATGGGTATGAAGTTTTAATCGGACATAGAGAAAGAAAGGGGCTTATAATTTTGCCTCCCAACCTTTTACCTCAAGGGTAATGTCAACAATAATAGTTCATGAAAACTCACCTCCAATTAGCTATATATGTCAGGATCTTTCCAACACATTGTGCTTGCCAAAGGATAAAATGTAAAAAGGAAAGATGAAAATCACGATGACTCTTGTATGAAGTATAAGACAAGAATAAAAGATAGGCCCTTCGCATAGGGAAGCAGAGGTTGTCATATGCTTTTTATGATTGGATGCATGAAATCTTAATGCAAAAGAACGTCACTTTATATTGCCACTTGTGATATGGACCTTTATTATGCAGTCCGTCGCTTTTATTTTTCCCACATCACAAGATCGTATAAAGCATATTTTCTCCGCACTTATAAATCATACATATTTAGAGAGAAATTCTTATTGCTTGCAACAATGACAACTTACTTTAAGGATCTTACTCAATCCATAGGTAGGTATGGTGGACTCTCAGGGCAAAACTGGGTTTAAGGATATTTGGAAGCATGGTGCAAAGAATTTGGCTAGCATGAGAGGGAAAGGCAAGCTCAACATGTTGGATGATCCATGACAATATAATTTATTTCAGATATAAGAAAACATAATCCATTACGTTGCCTTCCTTGTCCAACATCAACTCTCTAGCATGTCATATTTTAATGAGTGCTCACAATCCTAAAAGATGTCCAAGATAGTATATTTATATGTGAAAACCTATCTTTCTTTATTACTTCCTATTAATTGCAACGATGACCAAAACTATGTTTGTCAACTCCCAACAACTTTTATTCATCATACACTTTATATGTGAAGTCATGACTCTCCATAAGATCCATGTGATCTCTTTAAGCCTTTTTATTCTTTCTCTTCTCTTTCATTATTATTCCCTCAAGATCATAGCAAGATGGAAAAGCCCTTGACTCAAACACTAATCTTAATTATATAAAGCTCACGGACTCGATTACATAGAAGGATCATAAAGAAAAACTCAAAACTAGATCATACTAAAATTTTATTTTACTAGATCAAGATATAACCAAAAGGATCAAACTAAGAACAACGGTAAAGATAAAAATGTGATGGTGATACGATACTGGGGCACTCCCCCAAGCTTGGCAGTTGCCAAGGGGGATGCCCATACCAGATACTCGGATCTTCTTTGTTGGTGATGGTGATGATGATGACAATTGTGCCTTCAGCTTTTTCATGTTGGAATTAAGAAGAGCGATCCCCTCTTTTAAATCATCGACCTCCGATTCCAGCTTCAAGATCTTGTCACATAAATCTCCTTTGCTTTTCTACCGAAAACGAGAAGGAATAGATCGGTTGTTAGACAGTTTATCCCTCTTGTGGATACTAGACTTCTTGAACTTCACGTGCATATCCCCAGGTTGAGGTAGAGGGACTTCCTCCTCCTCCGAACTTGAATCATTGATAGTCCTCAAGTGAGCATCCTCATCATCATCTGTAATTCGACCACAAGGAGATAGGTCCCCATAGGTCTTTGGATCAGCAGTGAGATGTGAGACATAGCTTTCTCCGTCAGAGTCTTGAGACGACATCTTGCTCTAAATCTGCATCAGAAACAACTCGAAACAAAAAGAGGAGATATTCGCGTGATACAGTGGTCAAAACCTTCGGGAGAATATATAGTAAAGTTTTACCGACCGAAAGAAGTATTGTGCAAGAAAATGGAGTCCGGAGAGCACACGAGGTGCCCACGAGGCAGGGGGTGCACCCAGGGGGGTAGGCGCGTCCCTCCACCCTCGTGGAAGCCTCGTGTCCTTCCCGGACTGCTTCTTATTTTCCTATTTTCTTAAATATTCCAAAACAGAGAAAAATTGCCATTAGAACTGTTTTGCAGTCGGTTTACATACAGTACCACATACCTCTTCCTTTTCAGAGTCTAAAACGTTCTGGAAAGTGTCCCTTATGTATTCCTCCGGGGTTACGGTTTCAATAACATTAGTTTCAACATTTATGGGATTACCTGAGATATAATGTTTGATTCTTTGACCGTTCACCACCCTCAGATTTGTGCCTTCGAAGTTGTTGATTCTTATGGCACCGGAACGATAGACCTACTCGATGACGTAAGGACCTTCCCATTTAGAGAGGAGTTTTCCTGCAAAAAATCTTAAACGGGAGTTGTATAACAATACATAATCACCTACATTATACTCATGCTTTCGTATCCTTTTGTCATGCCATCTTTTAACTTTTTATTTAAACAGTTTGGCATTCTCATAAGCCTGGGTTCTCCATTCATCAAGTGAGCTAATGTCAAGAAGCCTCTTCTTACCGGAAAGTTTGAAATCACAATTGAGCTCTTTAATGGCTGAGGGAGTCCTGGATTAGGGGGTGTTCGGATAGCCGGACTATACCTTCAGCCGGACTCCTAGACTATGAAGATACAAGATTGAAGACTTCGTCCCGTGTCCGGAAGAGACTTTCCTTCGCGTGGAAGGCAAGCTTGGCGATACGAATATGTAGATCTCATACCATTGTAACCGACTTTGTGTAACCCTAACCCTCTCCGGTGTCTATATAAACCGGAGGGTTTTAGTCCATAGGACAACATATAGAACAACAATCATACCATAGGCTAGCTTCTAGGGTTTAGACTCTCTGATCTCGTGATAGATCTACTCTTGTACTACCCATATCATCAATATTAATCAAGAAGGACGTAGGGTTTTACCTCCATCGAGAGGGCCCGAACTTGGGTAAAACTTCGTGTCCCTTGTCTCCTGTTACCATTCGGCCTAGACGCACAGTTCGGGACACCCTACCCGAGATCCGCTGGTTTTGACACCGACATTGGTGCTTTCATTGAGAGTTCCTCTGTGTCGTCGCCGTCAGGCTCGATGGCTCCTATGATCATCAATAGCGATGCAGTCCAGGGTGAGACCTTCCTCCCCGGACAAATCTTCGTCTTGGGCGGCTTCGCACTACGGGCCAATTCACTTGGACGTATGGAGAAGATCGAAAGCTACGCCCCTGGCCGTCAGGTCAGATTTGGAAGTTTAAACTACACGGCTGACATCCGCGGGGACTTGATCTTCGACGGGTTCGAGCCACTGTCGAGCGCGCCGCACTGTCCCGACGAGCATGATCTAGCTCTGCCACCAAACAGTGCCCTGGAGGCCGCACCCGCATCAGCTTCGACCCTTAATTCGGAACCAACCGCACTGATCAAGGATGGATGGTTGGATGCCGCCTCGTGGGCTGCGATCTTAACGGCGATTGAGCCGAACACCAGCCTCGCACTCCGTGAAACTCATGATTCCAAGGAGCCGGACTCCTCTCCGGACTCCGAACCATTCGCGCCTCTGCCGATCGAATCCGATTGGGCGCTGATTATGGAGTTTACTCCCGCAGACATCTTTCAGCACTCACCCTTCGGCGATATTATGAAATCACTAAAGTCTCTCTTTATCAGGAGAGCCCTGGCCGGACTACGGTCAGCGAGATTGGGATACAGACGATGAACAAATTCAAAGCCCACCCACCACCCACTTTGTAGCCACCGTCGACGATTTAACCGATATGCTCGACCTCGACTCCGAAGACATCAACGGTATGGACGGCGATGAAGGAGACACAGAGGAACGCCACCTCGTCATATGATGTATACATGGTGGACGCACCAAAAGATGATGACGAGGAGCGGAAGGATGCACCGAAGGCTTGTTCCCTCGAAAAGCAGTCAAAGTGGTGACGCAAGCACCGCCCCAAATCCCGCCCCTACAGAAATAGCGATCACACAGACCCAGCGCTGTAGCAGGGTGAACCGCTGCCGGAAAACGGCAATCCGGATAATCAAACCGAACATACAAATCCTATCAAGGATCATGGTCCGGACGACATAACGTCGGACAGCACCCGGAGCAGCAGACTGCCCGTAAAAGGCTTGTTGCCACCGCAAGGAGTCTGAGAAGGCAGAAGCAAAGGCTCAAGGCCGCAGAAGACACACTCCAAATCAGATGGAGTAAAATACTCAACACAGCAGCAAGGTACAGCGACAATCTCCCCTACAGGAGCTACCCAAAGCGGAAGCTGCTACCGGAATTCGATGAGGAGGCCTCAGACCCCCCACAACCAAATATCAAAGCAGCCACCTGGTCGGATGGACGACCCCTCTACCAACACAGAGCGGCATACAATGCCGCTCACCATACAACACGCAACCAATGTGAGGGCTCGCACCCAAAGAACGGTGCAACAAGATCCATCTATGGACCACGCAAGTGCGCCCCAGCATAGAATGCAACACAACAAACATCCGAACAACGCGGTACACCCAGCTACAGGGGTGCCGTACACCCCCTACGTTTCACCGATGAGGTGCTGGACCACGAATTTCCAGAGGGATTCAAGCCCGTAAACATAGAGGCATACGACGGAACAATAGACCTTGGGGTCTGGATTGAGGACTACATCCTTCATATCCATATGGCTCGAGGAGATGATCTCCATGCCATCAAGTACCTACCCCTCAAGCTCAAAGGGCCAGCTCGTCACTGGCTCAAAGGCCTCCCTGAAAGCTCCATTGGAAGTTGGGAAGAGCTCGAAGACGCCTTTCGGGCAAATTTTCAAGGGACTTATGTCCGACCTCCGGATGCGGACGATTTGAGTCATATAACTCAACAGCCCGGAGAGTCAGCCCGAAAGCTTTGGAACATGTTTCTTACTAAAAAGAACCAGATTGTCGACTGTCCAGACGCCGAAGCCTTAGCGGCTTTCAAGCATAGCGTCCGTGACGAATGGCTCGCCAGACACCTCGGCCAAATAAGCCAAGAACGATGGCCGCATTAACAAACCTCATGACCCGCTTTTGCGCGGGAGAGGACAGCTGGCTAGCCAGATGCAGCACTAGTGACCCTAGTACATCTGAAGTTACAGATGGAAATAGGAAATCATGGCGCAACA
Organism: Triticum dicoccoides; assembly: GCF_002162155.2. Taxonomy (NCBI): domain Eukaryota; kingdom Viridiplantae; phylum Streptophyta; class Magnoliopsida; order Poales; family Poaceae; genus Triticum; species Triticum dicoccoides. The sequence continues at coordinate 410,302,956 of NC_041386.1, forward strand.
GCAATAACAAACGCCGAAATAAAGAAGACATCACGAAGGGCACGGCAGTAAATGCCGGATTCAAAAGCTCTCGGCCAGGACAAAAGCCGCCCCCTAAAGGCACCAGGGATGAATTGTTCAGCATCAACCAAATTCTGGACCAAGTATGTCAGATTCATAGTACCCCTGGTAAACCTACTAATCATACCCACAGAGAATGTTGGGTATTCAAGTAGTCCGGCAAGCTCAACGCCGTACACAAGGGGGAGGATACACCAAGTGAAGACGAGGACAAGCCCCCCAAGCAAGACACGGGGGAGCAAAAGCAATTTCCACCAGAAGTCAAAACAGTAAATGTGTTACACGTAATCAAGGGAAAAAACAAGGCGGCACTCCCAGGAAAGTATACCCAAGTGCCTGTCAACACGAAGTCCTGGCACTGGTCATCTCAACCGATCACTTTCGACCATCGTGGTTACTCAGCAAGTATCCGACACGTAGGATGGGCTGCCCTGGTATTAGACCCAGTAATTGGCGGATATCACTTCACAAGGGTCTTGATGGACAGCGGCAGTAGCCTAAACCTAATCCGCGGGATGGGGTTAGACCCAACACAAATTCGCCATAGCAATACTACCTTTAAAGGAGTAACGCCAGGCCCAGGGGCTCGTTGTACGGGCTCCCTCCCACTACAAGTTACATTCGGCTCCTCCGATAACTTTCGTCACAAGCATTTAACTTTCCACATTGCTCCATTTCAAAGTGGATATCAAGCACTGCTCGGACGCGAAGCTTTCGCTCGCTTTAGCGCAATACCACACTACGCCTCCCTCACACTCAAGATGCCCGGTCCACATGGCATCATTACAGTGCACGGAAATATCAAGCGATCTCTACGTGCCGAAGCGAGTGAGGCTGCCTTGGCCGCCACACGCTAAAGGCGCCCGGACAAGCGAAAGCATCCAATAGGTCGTCAAGACCTCAGATAGAACTAATCAAGTCCGTCGCCGCTATTTGTATGGAAATAAGTGGTCACACCCCTATTTGTCAATACAAGGGGCTCAACGCACGCAGACAAGTGGAAATTTCTTATCATCTTGAATTATACATGGTTTCTTTGAAAACTATCCTTTTGCACGACAACTTTTTCACTTAACTTCCTCTCCTTTACAGACGATCATCATGCTACACCCGTCCAGGATACTGCACAATGGAGACACAGGCGCAGACGTGCAGCAGGGACCCGCTCCAAGGATTCTTTTTAGATTAAGACCCTGCGTAAACCTTTTTTACTGACTCTTGTTGATACATATCCACCGTTGAGAAGGATGCTGACGTCTTGGCATGTGGCCATGCCAGAACAATGCACGTACCTGGACACACGGGGCTTCTTACAAAGGCCACTATTAAGGCCCGGTTTATACCACAAAGACCGAATACCTTAGGGAGTGTTCGGCGTCGCGAGTTTGGCCCTATATGCATCAGCTCCGAATCATTGTCTTTGGTCAAATGTTGGGTTTGTCCGGCTCCTGTGTTTTGGTGCCTTACATTCCGCCTTGCCGGCTAAGGTAGCACCAGGAGAACTGCTGGGATTGTGCCCTGGTTCATCCGGACAAGCACCTCAGTAGAGAAAGCCGAAAACTGACTGTCATGATATAGCGTGAGACTGGTCAACCACTCGATGACCTGTGGGAATGTTAGAATTCCTCCGCCTTAACGAAGGGCCATTTCCCGGCCACGCATGTACGCACCCATAGATCGGGATAGTGCGGAGCCACCAGGGGCTATCTAGTAGCCCCACTGTCAAACTCCTATGGCTAAGTGAAAGTACTAAAGCATTATAGTCCGGTTGCCTCGCTCGCTCCACTATAACCTCCTTAATAGGACCAAGACGTTGGGTTAAGTGTGAATGCGTGTTTTTGCGAGCACCTCCGCATCATATGCATGAGGGTTGAAGCCGACGGCTGCAATCTTTCAGGTTATACACATGTATACATAAACGGCCGCCCAGGAGGCATCATAATACTTTCAGGCAAAAGTATAAAAATAGCCTTATAAAAATTTATAAAAGCATTTCGCTTACAATGAGATTACATATCACTCAAACATAATATTTTTTGAGCACTGGGTCTCTATCAAACGGGCACCCTCAAGAACTTCTTCGAAGTAGTGCTCGGCAGCCTTTCGACCTATAGTCGAATCCCGCGCTGCAACATTGGTAGCATCCATCTCTGCCCAATATGCCTTAACACGGGAAAAGGCCATCCGTGCGCCCTCTATGCACGCCGACCTCCTCATCGCATCAATGCGCGGCATCACGTCAAGGACCTGGTGCACCAAGCTAAAATAGCTGTTCGGTTTTGGCCTTCCTGGCCATAGCTGATCCACAACAGACCTCATAGAGAGTCCGGACAACCTATTTAGTTGGCCCATTCGGCTAATTGGTCAGTCAATGAAAGTGGACGCTCGGGAGAATGGAATTGTCTCCAAAACAGCTGGTCTACTCCATGGTCCGTCTGACCCTGGAAGTACTTGGCCGCATCGGCAGCGCTCGCCGCCAAATCCATATACACATCCTCCAAACTGCACAGCCGATCCAGAGGGGCATACTGTGGATCTCCGAATTTCCTCCGCAACATAAAGGATTTCCCAGCTACAATATCCCCGGCTTCCCGCAGCTCCTCCTTCTTTGCCCTGATAGCAGAGCGGAGATCCTTTTTCGTCACAGCAGCCTTCTCAAGGTCCAATGCCTTCGCTTGGTTTTCCTTTTCAAGAACCCGACAACGGTCGGCAGCGGCTTTTAATTCTATAGCCATCTTGGCCATCTTGTCTCGGGTCTCGCCATGCGCGGCCTTCTCGGCTTGCAACTCTTCGGCCGCCTTCACAGCAGCCGCATTACCTAACCTCGCTTGTTCTTTGGCTCGGGCAAGTTCTGCCCACAAGGCTTCAACAGTGGCAGCTCCATCTGCAGTCACAACATATTTAAGATACTGGCATCATGCTGCTCTTCCTATGTGGCGTTTACCAGATATTGACACTTACCCTGTGCCTCGTCAAGCCTTTTGTTAACAAGCTTGATGTCGGCGTCTGCCACATCCAACTGCCGTTCTAAATGGGCAAACTCGCTAGTCCGGCTAGACACCGGAGCTTCCATCACCTGCATATAAAGGCAGTATGGTTATTTCCTGGAAATATGATCCTCTATTGGTCGTCATTTCCGATGACAACCAGAGTCTCAGGGGCTACTATCTATACAGGGCACACCTAGCATGTGCAGGATTATCATACATTCTTTTACGTACCTCAAAGCCTGTCAGTAGACTCATAAAAGCTTCATGCAATCCGCTTTCGGCAGACGATATTCTCTCCATCACTGTATTCATCATCGCACGGTGTTCATCTGAGATGGCCGCTCGCCCCACCAACTCCCTCAGAACATCCGATCGCACACTAGACGGGGCCGGACTCTTTTGTCTGCTCCCTTCGGGAGCCGGACATTGGGAGCTTCGGGGGTCAATGGGATTATCTTCTGGCCTCACCGGACTCGGAGAGGCCCTCCGCGACGACACTTCAGGGTCACCCGCTTCTGGAGCGGAGGAGTCCGGAGGAGGCATTTCGCTCTCCATCATCTCTGGAAGAAGATCCCCCAAAAATGAGCTCATTTGAGAGGGGCTAAGGCCCGAACTGCAAAATATATGCGGTGGTTATTTTCTCAGAAGAAAAAAATGGCATATCTGTACTATTAAAGGTATTTCGGGTCACTTACGACTCGTGGGAGAATTGATCCCCCCGCGGACTTTGTGCGGCAACAACGCCCCCCAAGGTGGGACCCTCTGTGGGAGACTTCTTCTCCCGTTTGGAAGCTTCGGCTTCCGAATCCCCGGGCGCAGTCCTTTTCCTCTTCTGGTCGCCTTCCCTCATGGAGATGCTCGCTCCCTCGGCTAGAATGGGCAGCATTGGGGGCCCACGTCCGCCCGCATTATCCTCCATAGTATCTTCCTTCAAGGACTCCGGGCAAGGCGTGGTCTGGAGCATCTTTTCCAATACCGGATTTTCCAAACCCTCAGGGAGGGGGGCCGAACACCGTATCAACTTCACCTTTGTTAGCCAGTCCTAGTCAAAAAGCGAACTCTCGGAAATAACTTCGTAACAAAGTAGAGAAAGCATGTTCGGCCGGAAGAAGCCTTACCTGTTCGGCAGTGCGGTTACTACTCAGGCCCACGTCCTCGATGATTTCCGGACACTCCGTCTGAGGTCCGAAGAATGACTTGTACATTTCCTCGTGCATCAGGCCGAGAAAATTTTGAATGGCACGCGGTTCCTCGGGATTGAACTCCCACATGCGAAGAGGCCGGCGTTTGCAAGGCTGGACTTGACGAACCAGCATAACCTGTATCACCGCAACCAAACTGAAATCTCCATTGAAGAGATCTCGAATGCGGCCTTGTAGTATAGGCACGTCCTTGACTGGGCCCCAGCTTAGACCTCTGCTGATCCATGACATCGGCAGTGGTGGGGGGCCCGAGCGGAAAACAGGGGGGCCGCCCACTTGGCACTTCTAGGAGCCGTGATGTAGAACCACTCCTGTTGCCACAATTCAGACACCTCTGGGATGGAACCTTTGGGCCACGGATCTCCCGTCATCTTGCCTATTGAGGCACCTCCACATGCTGCATGTTGCCCCTCGACCAGCTTCGGCATCATTTCAAAGGTCTTGAGCCATAGGCCGAAGTGAGGGGTAACCCGGAGGAAGGCCTCGCACACGATAATAAATGTCGTGATATGAAGAAAGGAGTCCGGAGCTAGATCATGAAAATCTAGCCCGTAGTAGAACATCAAACCCCTGACGAAAGGATCCAGGGCAAGGCCTAGGCCTCGGAGGAAGTGGGAAACGAACACGATGTTCTCATTGGGTTCGGGGGTGGGGACGGCCTTCCCTCGGGGAGGAAGCCGATGCAAAATCTCGGCGATCAGATATCTGGCCTCCCTCAACTTCTTGATGTCTTCTTCCGTGACGGTGGAAGGCATCCATCGGCCTTGAAGGCTAGATCCGGACATGACTGAAAGTTCGGGGCGCCTGACCTGAACTTCGGGCGTTTGAGCTTGAGGTGGGGGAAGGATTCGATTGAGCACGGGAGGGAAAAATAAAAGCCTTGTCCCCTTTATAAAGAGGGTGAATATCAAGCGTCCTCTCCGTGTCCGTTTGGACTTGCCTATAATCTAGGAGTCCTAGAAGCGGTTGGGTTACCCACACCCGTATTGATGAGAATCCTGGGATAAGGGGACACGATCTCTGCTTTAACGAGACGTGCCAAGGAAACCGCCTCGCATGACGCGCTGAGGTGGGATAATGAAACGACTCGGATAAAGGCTTGGCCGTGGTGTGACACGCGACGGAATACATCAGCAGATTAGATTGGTGTAAATATTAGTGTCTCTATGGCAATATGTGGAAACATATTTTGCAGAGCCGGACACTATCGTCGTGTTCAAAATCTTCTATGAAGTACTTGGAGGAGGAACCCGCCTTGCAATGCCGAAGACAATCTGCGCGCCGGACTCGTCGTCATTGAAGCCTGGTTCAGGGGCTACTAAGGGAGTCCTGGATTAGGGGGTGTTCGGATAGCCGGACTATACCTTCAGCCAGACTCCTGGACTATGAAGATACAAGATTGAAGACTCTGTCCCATGTCCGGAAGGGACTTTCCTTGGCGTGGAAGGCAAGCTTGGCGATACGGATATGAAGATCTCCTACCATTGTAACCGACTTTGTGTAACCTTAACCCTCTCAGTTGACTATATAAACCGGAGGGTTTTAGTCCGTAGGACAACGTACACATCAACAATCATACCATAGGCTAGCTTCTAGGATTTAGCCTCCTCGATCTCGTGGTAGATCTACTCTTGTACTACCCATATCATCAATATTAATCAAGCAGGACGTAGGGTTTTACCTCCATCGAGTGTCCCTTGTCTCCTGTTACCCTCCGGCCTAGACACACAGTTCGGGACCCCCTACCCGAGATCCGCCGGTTTTGACACCGACAATGGCACAATATGCCTTATGTTCAAGTTCGAGAGGTAAGTGGCATGCTTTTCCATAAACAATTTTATACGAAGACATACCCATAGCATTTTTATATGCAGTTCTATAAGCCCATAATCCATCATCAAGTTTCTTGGACCAATTCTTTCTAGATCTATTAACAGTCTTTTGCAAAATTAATTTAAGCTCTCTATTACTCAGTTCTACTTGATCACTAGACTTTGGATAATATGGAGATGCAATTCTATGATTAACATCATACTTAGCAAGCATTTTACGAAAAGCACCATGAATAAAATGTGAACCAACATCAGTCATTAAGTATCTAGGGACTCCAAACCTTGGAAAAATAACTTCTTTAAGCATCTTAATAGAGGTTTTATGATCAGCACTACTAGTTGGAATAGCTTCTACCAACTTAGTAACGTAATTAACAACAACTAAAATATGTGTATACCCATTAGAGGAAGGAAACGGTCCCATATAGTCAAAGCCCCAAACATCAAATGGTTCAATAACAAGTGAATAATTCATAGGCATTTCTTGACGTCTACTAATATTACCTATTCTTTGACATTCATCACAAGACAAGGCAAACTTACGAGCATCCTTGAAGAGAGTAGGCCAATAAAAACCGGATTGCAATACCTTATGTGCAGTTCTATCTCCAGCGTGGTGTCCTCCATATGCCTCGGAGTGACACTTGCGTAGGATCTGTTCCTGTTCATGCTCAGGTACACAACGTCTAATAATACCATCTACTTCTTTATAAAGGTGTGGGTCATCCCAGAAGTAATGTCTTAAATCATAGAAGAACTTTTTATTTTGCTGGTATGTGAAACTAGGTGGTATAAATTTAGCAACAAAATAATTAGTGGAATCACCATACCATGGAGCAATACGAGAAGCATTTATGACAGCTAATTTTTCATCCGGAAAGCTATCATCAATAGGTAGTGGGTCATCAAGAACATTCTCTAACCTAGATAAGTTGTCTACAACGGGGTTCTCAGCTCCCTTTCTATCAATAATATGCAAATCAAATTCTTGTAGCAAGAGAACCCATCTAATAAGTCTAGTTTTAGCATCTTTCTTTTCCATAAGATATTTAATAGCAGCATGATCAGTGTGAACAGTTACTTTAGAATCAACAATATAAGGTCTGAACTTATCACAAGCAAACACAGCTGCTAAAAATTCTTTTTCAGTAGTAGCATAATTTCTCTGGGCACTGTCTAGAGTCTTACTAGCATATTGGATAACATTTAATTTCTTATCAACTCTTTGTCCTAGAAAAGCCCCTACAGCATAATCACTAGCATCACACATAATTTGAAAGGGTAAATTCCAATCAGGTGGCTAAACAATAGGTGCAGAAATCAAGGCTTTCTTAAGTATTTCAAATGCTTCTACACAATCATCATCAAAGACAAATGGAACATCTTTTTGTAAGAGATTAGTCAGAGGCCTAGAAATTTTAGAGAAGTCCTTAATGAACCTCCTATAAAAACCGGCATGACCAAGGAAACTTCTTATACCTTTAATGTCCTTAGGACACGACATCTTTTCAATAGCATCAACTTTAGCTTTATCGACTTCAATACCTTTTTCAGAAATTTTATGCCCCAAGATAATACCTTCATTAACCATAAAGTGGTATTTTTCCCAATTCAAGACAAGATTAGTTTCTTCACATCTCTGCAAAACTCGATCAAGGTTGCTTAAGCAATCATCAAAAGAAGTTCCATATACTGAGAAATCATCCATGAAAACCTCAACAATCTTTTCATAGAAGTCAGAGAATATAGCAGTCATACATCTTTGAAAGGTAGCAGGTGCATTGCATAAACCAAAAGGCATACGTCTATAAGCAAAGGTATCGACAGCGCAAGTAAAAGTTGTCTTTTCTTGATCCTATATTGACACAGGTATTTGAGAGAAACCAAAATAACCATCTAGAAAGCAAAAATGTGTATGTTTGGATAGTATTTATATCATTTCATAAATAAAAGGTAAAGGGTAATGATCCTTTTTAGTAGGTTTATTTAATTTGTAGAAATCAATTACCATTCTATAACCTGTAACAATTCTTTGTGCGATCAATTCATCTTTATCATTAGGAACAACAGTAATACCTCCCTTCTTATGGACACAATGGACAGGACTCACCCACTGACTATCAGCAACGGGATATATTATACCTGCCCACAGAAGCTTTAGTATTTCTTTTCTTACCACTTCTTTCATTTTAGGATTTAACCGTCGTTGGTGATCAACAACCGGTTTCGCGTATTTCTCTAATTTTATTTTGTGCTGGCATAGAGTGGGACTAATGCCCTTAAGATCATCAAGAGTATATCCAATAGCAGCATGGTGCTTCTTCAGAGTTTTCAATAATTTCTTTTCTTCATGCTCTGAAAGGTTAGCACTAATAATAATAGGATATATCTCTTTCTCATCAAGATAAACATATTTAAGAGTATCAGGTAAATGTTTAAGCTCAAACACGGGATCACCCTTGGGTGGAGGAAGATCCCCTAGGATTTCAACAGGCAAGTTGTGTTTCAAAATAGGTCCCTATTTAAAGAATACTACATCTATTTCCCTTCTTTCATTCATAAACATATCATTTTCATGGTCGAGCAAATATTGTTCTAAAGGATCATTAGGAGGCACAGAAATAGAAGCAAGACCCATAATTTCATCTTTACTAGGAAATTCTTTATCATGGGGTTGTCTACGAAATTTAGCAAAATTAAACTCATGAGACATATCCCCCAAACCAATAGTAACAACATCCTTTTTGCAATCTATCCTAGCATTAACAGTATTCAAGAAGGGTCTACCAAATATAATGGGACAAAAGTTATCTTGTGGGGAACCAAGAACAAGAAAATCAGCAGGATATTTTACTTTCCCACACAAGCCTTCAACATCTCTGACAATCCCAACTGGTGAAATAGTGTCTCTATTGGCAAGCTTAATTGTGACATCAATTTCCTCTATCTCAGCAGGTGCAATATCATGCATAATTTCTTTATATAAGGAATGAGGTATTGCACTTGCACTAGCACCCATATCACATATGCCATGATAGCAATGATCTCCTATTTTAACAGAAATAACAGGCACGCCTACAACAGGTCTATTTTTATTTTTTGTATTGGGTCTAGCAATTCTAGCAGCTTCATCACAGAAGTAAATCGCATGCCCATCAATATAATATCGGCCAAGAGATCTTTAACCATAGCAACACTAGGTTCAACTTTAATTTGCTCAGAGGGTGTATGTGTTCTAGTATTACTCTTACGAACCATAGTTTAAACTTTATCATGATCCTTTATTCTAACAGGGAAAGGTGGTTTCGCCATATAAGTAGTAGGAACAACAGAATCATTATAAGTGATAGTCTTTTCTTCAACTTTAATAGGTGCAACTACTTTTACTTCAATGGGAGGGTTATATTTAAACCACTTCTCCTTAGGGAGATCAACATGAGTAGCAAAGGATTCACATAAAAAAGCTACTATCTCACAGTCAAGTCCATATTTAGTGTTAAATTCACGGAAAGTATCAGTATCCATAAAAGATTTAACACAATCAAACTTAGGTATTATACCTGAGTCCTTACCTTTGTCGAGATCCCAATCTTCAGAGTTGCGTTTAATTCTTTCCAAGAAATCCCATTTGAATTCAATAGTCTTCATCATAAAAGAGCCAGTACAAGAAGTATCCAGCATGGAGTGATTATCGAGAGAAAGTCGAGCATGAAAATATTGAATAATAATTTCTCTTGAGAGCTCATGATTGGGGCATGAATATAACATTGACTTAAGCCTCCCCAAAGATTGAGCGATGCTTTCTCCTTCGCGAGGCCAAATATTATATATATAATTATGATCATGATGAACAAGATGCATAGGATAAAACTTCTATTGAAATTCCAATTTCAATCGGTTGTAGTTCCATGATTCCATATCATCACATAGCCTAAACCATGTAAATGCCTTTCCCTTCAAAGATAAAGGTAAGACCTTCTTCTTGATAACATCCTCGGGCATACCTGCAAGCTTAAATAATCCACAAACTTCATCCACATAGATTAGGTGCAAATCGGGATGCAATGTTCCATCTCCTGTAAAAGGATTAGCTAGCAGTTTCACCATCATACCTGAAGGAATTTCAAAGTAAACATTTTCATTAGGTTCAGTAGGTTGAGGGGCAAATCTTTGCTCTACTGGTCGGGGTGAAGATACCCCGAAAAAGCCCCTCAAAGGATTATGTTCCATAGTAACAAGTGACAGAAAATTTCAGCACACTATATAAATTTTTCCTTACCAAATTCCACCTACCACTACAAAAAAGACACATCCGTGACATTTTGGGCCGAACAAATTTTTTTTTGTCATACTTATGACACTTCTATGACGATAATTGTGATAAAACCTGGTATCATCATAGATGTGGTGGGCTCCTACTTCTATGACAAAAAATCATTACAGAAAATGGGCTTTTCATCCTGGGCAGGCCGGAGACCCAGCTGCATGACCTTCTTTGGTCCGTCCTTGATGGGAAAACCATGGTAGAAGCGAGGGCGAGGAAAATTTCAGAGAGTTCCCGGTTATGGTGGGTGGTCGGGGGCCCGGCGATGCGCGTTGCTCTCGTACACGTACGCACGTGTGTGCAAGGCGTTGGGCTCTAACTGAACCCGAGCGAGGCGTTGGGCTCTAACTGAACCCGAGAGATTGCACTTCAGGCTACGCGTTACTGAACCCGAGTGATTCCTTCGCTACTGCTGCTAACTGAAGCCGATCGATGCTGCCTCTGCATGAACAGTGAGTGTTGCTGGGGGGGTTTGGATGAACAGTTCCTGGTGGGGGTGGATGAACAGGACCCCGTGGTGTTGCCCCTGGATGAACAAGACCCCAATCGATCGAGCCGGTTGGGGCTGGATCAACAGGACCCCATGGAGGGCTGGATGAACAGTAGAAAGTGGAGGGTTGGGTGAACAGTAGCCCGTGGAGAGGTCGTTGAAGAGGAGCCCGTGGAGAGGGTTGGTTGAACAGTAGCTGGTGGAGTAGCGCGCGGTGGAGGCTGGATGAACAGGAGCCCATGGATGAACAGTCGCAGGTGGAGGCTGGAGGAGGTCGACAGTGGATGAACAGTAGCATGTGGAGGCTGGAGGGGGTCGACGGTGGAGATGAACAGTATCCCGTAGAGTCCCGTTTTGCGGTACGCCACACCCCTCCCAATTAACAGGACCCCCGTTTCGACCATAGTGCTCCAACACAAGTCCGTTTCCTCCATTTTGCAGTAGGCCACACCCCTCCCAATGAACAGGACCCCAGTTTCGACATTAGGAGGTCCGTTTCTTCCGTTTTGCGGTACTCCAGACCCCTCCCGATGAACAAGATCCCGTTTCAACCGTGGCCGGTCAAACACAAGGCTGTTTCCTCCATTCCGTTGTACGCTAGGCCTCGTTTCCATCGGCTATTCCGTCCAAGCCCTCCCGATGAACACGACGACGCATTCCATTCCGACCTAGCCGGTTGGCTCCCCGTGAACACGACGACGACGCTGTTTCTCCATTCTGACCCAGCCATGTACACGAGCCCTGTCCGTACGTATGCGCGAGTAGGCGTTCGAGACCCTGCCTGTATGTACGTAGGTGGCCGTATTTTCTTTCTTGCACACTGGCCACTGTACGTACATGTACATGCTACGTGCACGCCTCCACTACGACACGTGCGCTCCTCTACATCGACCAGTATGTACGTACATGTTCGCGACCAGAATGACAACGCTACATACGCTTCGACCAGCTGGGTCCCGACTGTCAGGCACTTCCTTGCGTGCGAGGATGTAGCTGGTGGGTCCCAGCAGTCAGGGGGCGAATTGTTTTTTTTTTGCCCGGACGCACTTCCTTGCGTGCGAAGATGTAGCTGGTAGGTACTAGCAGTCAGGGGGAAACATTTTTTGCGAAATACGGTTGACCGTCCAGTGGGTCCCTGCTGTCAGGTGGAGGAATCATTATTTTTCACGTAATAAGGAGGCACTTCCTTGCTGCGGTCGTGGACCCAGCTGTCAGCCTCTCCACATACAGTCCACGTCTGATGGAAGTCGTTAATTGACCACTTTGCCCATGCCGCCAAGAGCACCAGGGCGGTGGACGACGGCGAGGCCTAGGAAAGGGACGACGCGGAGCCGGGGAAGACGCAACAGTGGATGCCCACGCGTAGAGGAGTATGAGGGTTCACTGGTTCGCTGCGGTGTGAGGCTGCCGTCGCCGCAGAATAGTAGGGGTTGTGTGTGAGTAGAGGGCTGGCCTGGCCAGCGGTGGGAGTAGTACGGGGGTGGTGAGGCCTCCGCGGCATCATGGACGTTCACGGGAGGCTGGAGCATGAGGCACGACAGGTGCTAGTTTGGGTGGCTGGAGAAAGAAGACCAGAGGTTGAAGAAGCACTACGGCCCTTGGATGGACATCGTACGGTCACTGGAGCTAGAATTGTGCATATTGACTAAGTTGATAAAGCCCTCTGTCCCCGTCAACTTAGTAGGCCCACAAGTCAGCCTCCCACTATACTAGGTCCGAGCTAGCGGGGGGAGTATTCTTTTTGTCTGCATAATAAGGAGGCACTTCCTTGCGTGCGAAGAAATAGCTGGTGGGTCTGAGCTGTCAGCGACGATAACATTTTTTTCGCGAAATACAGACGCCCTTTCGGTGGGTCCTAGATGTGAGGTGGAGGAATCATTCTTTTGCGCGTAATAAGGAGGCATTTCCTTGCGTGCAGCCGTGGACCCAGCTGTCAGCCTCTCCACGTACAGTCCACTTCAGATGCATGTCGGTCGTTGACCACATTAACCAGGCCGCGCCGAGAGCACCAGGGCGGTGGACAATGGCGAGGCCTAGGAAGGGAACGACACGGAGACAGGGAAGACTCAGCAGTTGTTTCCCACGCGGAGGGGAGTACGACTGTATGAGGGTTTATAGGTTCGTCTGCCATCGCCGGAGAATAACAGCACGTGTGGGTGAGTAGAGGGATGGCTAGGCCAGCGATGGGCGTACGGTGGGGTGGTGAGGCCTACACAGCAGCACAGCCGGTCGCGGGGAGGAGGGAGCAGGCAGTCCAATCGGTGCTTGTTTGAGCGGCTAGAGCAGGAAGAGCTGAGATTGAAAAATCACGACAGCCGTTGGATGGCCATACAACAGTCACTTCTTGTGCGGCAACATTTTTTTGGAAAGCCTCAAATCTGTGGAAAACAGCATACAGCCCATCTGCCATTATTTCTAATAATTTACATCCCATTTGCTAATTCTTAAGGTTTATTTGGAGCCCATATTCTTTTTGTTAGCATTACAGCCCATATTGTGGCCATGGTTAAAAAATTATACGAAATTTTGCATATTTCGGTGCGGTCCGAACTATTTTTAATCCTGAAATTTCGAGTCACATTCAAACTGATTTTAAAAATAAATGTATATAAATATAAAATCCAATAAATTGTCCACGCATAAAAATCAATGCAATTTAAAATCTCGAAATGAAAAAAAGAAATTTGAAACTAGTTGTCGGTTTGATGTGTTTTAAAAATGTACAACCCATTTCTCATTACTGATAGGCCATTTTCTCGGCCAGCCGAATGAAGCTCTCCTCTTCTTGAAAGATTTGTAGCCCAACAGGCCTGACAATGCAACTTACTTGGCAAATCACAAAAAAACTGGGTTGTGGCCGTGGACCCAGCTACGGCCGAGGACCCAGCTGTCAGCCTCTCCACGTGCAGTACTCTTCTGATGGAAGTCATTCATTGACCACATTGACCACGCCGTGCCGAGAGCACCAAGGAGGTCGACGACGGTGAGGCCTAGGAAGGGGACGATGCTGAGCCGGGGAAGACGTGGTAGTGGATGCCCACGCGGAGAGGAGTACGAGGGTTCACTGGTTCGGCTGCGGTGTGAGGCTGCCGTCGCCGCAAAATAACAGGGGGTGTGGGTGAGTAGAGGGATGGCCTGGCCAACGGTGGGTGTAGTAGGGGGCGGTGAGGCCTCCGCGACATCGCAGCCGTCCATGGGAGGCAGGACCACGAGGCACGATCGGCGCTGGTTTGGGCGGCTGGGGAAAGAAGACACGAGGTTGAAGAAGCACTACGGCCGTTGGATGAACATCGTACGGTAACTGGAGCTAGAATCGTTCATATTGACTAAGTTGACAAAGCCCTCCATCCCTGTCAACTTGGTAGGCCCACAAGTCAGCCTCCAACTATGCTAGGTTCCAGCTGGCAGGGGGAGTATTCATTTTTTTGTGCGTAATAAGGAGGCACTTCCTTGCGTGCGAAGATAGCTGGTGGGTCCGACCTCTCAGCGGGGGGGGGGCACTTTTTTCGCGAAATAGAGAGGCCCTTCCGGTGGCTCCTAGATGTCAGCTGGAGGAATCAAAAACTTGAGAAGGCGTACAGACCAAGCTAGTGTACCAGTAAAGAGACGGTGCTATGTTTTAGAAAAAAGAGAGATGTACTCCTGTAGCTGGTTCGAATCCAAACCTAGACTATGACTATATATGGTGCTATGCTACTCTGCAAGTAATGAAACTGACATATCCAATGTTTGATTCTCCTCTTCTCTACTTACTCTGGCTGGCATCAGAAGCTCTGGCCGCAGCAACCATGTCCGTTGGCTGCTCGTCCACCTGCTCTTCTGCAGGCAACAACCAGATATGCGCCAAGTCGCCACCCGTACCATCACATGTGGGTCTCATCACACCCCCGCCGGCACGCGCACCGCAGCCGGTTGCTCATCGCAACCCGCTGCCATTGGTGTGGTGCCACTGCTGCAAATAACGCAGAGTCATCCGTTGCGTCTCAACCACAATCCTCAACCCTGGCCGAGTCTTCTACAAATGCCCGAATCATGGGGTAATAATATGTTTAAGTGTTGTTCTGCTGCTTTCAGTTGCTGATTTTTTTAATAGTTTGGTTGATGATCTTCCAATTTGATTCGTGCAGAAAAGGGAAGATTCTAGTGATTTGTATTTCGGGGAAGTTTCTAATGTGGGGGGGTGCAACTACGCTGATTATTTGGTTAGCTGAGGAATCCCAATACCGGCAGGTTGAGGTGTTGGACAAGTAACTGAAGGAACATCAGAAGAGGAAGATGCAGAGCAGAAGGTTAAAGATGTAGTTCCTCTGATCATGGGCAAGCAACAGTTGTTGAACGGCCTTGATAGCAATGAGGAGATGAAAGAGCTTGTGAAAATAATGGGCAAAATCGATGTGCTCTAAAGGATGATTGTCTCTTTATTTGCAGTGTATGTAGCACTCGTGATGTATTCAGTGGCTATGACATGAGCACTTTGCTGAAACTAGTAATGAATGAAACCTATGTAGTAGGCTTGGCGTAGTGTTGTGAACATATAGTGATTTCTATTAACGGGAATCTGGGGGTATCCCCTTTTGCTCATAAATAAATAAATGGCAGAGGCCCTTTTGGTAGTAAATAAATAAATTAGCAGAGGCCCTATCGGGTCAGCTTTGTTCTCATTCGAAGACGTCGAGCAAATTGCGGTCCAACAGCAAACTATGTCATCAAATTCAAGTTTCACAGCCAAATATGAGTACAGCTAAACAACAATGTCATCATGTTTTAGTCATCATACAATTACCAAACACAAATCAGCATACATAACAAGTGATGTTCTCACGGGAAAATACTAAACAACATGTTCATCAGGTTTCAGTTGTCATAGCAAACACAATTTCACATAGTAGATAAAAAACGTCTTCTGATAGGCAAATACGACAAAAGCAATGTAATCATCATCCACAGCAGCAACGTCAACATCTTAGCCATGTGTATCAGTCTGAATCATAATTCCCCACGGTGTCATCTTGTTCTTCTTCCTCAACGTCCTCGAACATTGGCTTCTTCTTGATCAACTCTTGTATGTCCACAGCACGACAGACAATCTTTTCACCGGCGTCATTGACATGATGATTCTCAAAGATATTAGGAACATATGTGTTATCTTGTACATCAGGAGCAGTGTAAGCATCATCTTGTTGTGCAACTTCATTAAACGAATTCCTGTGCTCAAACCTTTGCAATACTCTCCAGTCATCGCTATGTGCAAATGTGTCTTCCAAAAATATTTGTGTTGCTTGATTTTCCAAAATAAAAGGCTTGTTGGTCTGGTACGCCGCCTTGACATTGATGGATTTGAAATAATCATCAGCTCTAGGTTTTGCGATGCTGGAAAACAGGTTATACCAACAACAGCACAACAGAACCACACACCAATGATCCTCGAAACTGGAGATATAGTGCAACTGAACAATGTCTGTTATGTTAGCATACATTTCAGTTGTCTCTTTGTCATACGTACCCGTGCTCATGATGGCACTGTTTTGTGTCTTCCTGCCTTCGTCTCGTGCAAGGGTGTTGTAGCGCACATCTCCAACAACGCAAGATTCATAATGTGTTACCCGAGTATCACGACCCATTGCTAGTGAGTAAAGGGCATCATCAACCGCCTACCCATCCTCCTGCATCTTCTTAACCTATGGTTAGAAAATGGACAAGCTGGTCATATTATGTACTCAATATATTAAAAAAACTGACAGCGCAGTTCAAAATCTTACATGGGTCACGAACCATTTCGCAAATCCTGCCATAACCAGTTTGTCAATGTTTCTTGGATTTTGCGGCAGTAACTCCTTTTTGTAGATGTTGCACAACATTGTGATTGCGTCGAACATCTAAATATATAAGAATGTGCTGCAAGTTTAGTAGATTACGATATATAAGCGGCAATACTTAGCACTTACTTGATATAAGGTAGTATCTAAGGACAGTTATTCAACAGATACCAAACCATTTTGTCCAAATCTTTAGGTTTGTCCTCTTGTCGACTCTTCCCTGTAACTCAAGTAGAATAATCGAAAACATTGAGCCCGGGATTGTTTGCACCCATCTCTTTGATAAGCTGATCAGCTGTTTCAAGGTATTTTGAGCAGAATGTCAACGCTTCTGTAGCAATGTATGCCTCTGCAATGGAACCCTCGGGTCTAGCTCTATTCCTAACATAGCCCTTCAAAGTGCCTAGCCGCCTTTCAATAGGGTACATCCAGCAATACTGTACTGGACATCTCAGTAGTGCCTCGTCAGGTAGATGAACAGCCAAATGCACCATCACATCAAAGAAGGTTGGAGGATATATCTTCTCAAGGTCGCATAGATGATGCGGAGCATCCTTCCTCCATCCCCATGGACTCTACACCAACACATCAAGCCCCGCGTGGACCTGTCATAAGAGCGAGAGCACGTGCTTTGGAAACCGAGGTGAACTCCTCCCTACTTGACTTGCATACGGATACGAACGGGACTTGGTTGCTACCTCACCAAAATATGCTATGTCTCATTAGGTACAAAGAGGAACACCACCATGAGGCTCGGGAGCGTCCCCAAGGAGAAGGAGGAGCACCCCAAGTCCACGCGAACCAAGACGGAGCGCAACAGCAGCAACACTGGAAGTCCCAGGTGACCCCGTGCCCATGGACTGCTCAGGAAGTTGGCGCTGGAGCACCCCATGCGCATGGGCGTGTACCGTGCCCACGGGACCCCCGTGCGCACGGGCCCAACTTACCCCGTGCGCACGGGCCTCCCAGGATGGCTGTCTGAGATTGCATTTCACCCTCATCTTCATCTCTCCTTTGACCCCAAGGCTATATAAGTCATACCTAGAACCATTTTTAGGGTTAGCAAAGTATATGTGAGACATTTATGAGCTTTGCTCCTTGTATCCCCTCCTCTTGGAGATCTAGACCCCTTTTGGGAAGAATCCTTGGGATTATCAAGCCCTCCTCTTGGAGAAGATCAAGATCAAGACCTCACCTAGTGGGAACAACTTACCTAGTGCTATTTTCCTTGAATTGTTCATGTAATCTTGTGGATCTCATATGTTCTACTCTAGTGGATGTGATATTTGGGTTTGTTTGAGTGTTTTGTGTCTTGTGCTCTTGAGTGTTCTTCCTCTTTCCCCCCTCCAAGTGTGAAAAGATCCCCTCTAGGGTTTTTCCCTACAACATCTTGGTATCATGAGCAACGTTGATTCACATCTTGCAGTCCCATCCCCCCACTTGCTAGCTTGATTTTGTTGTTTTTCGTCCAAATTTGAAATTCTCCACCAAAAATAGCCCCAAAACATTATCTTGCAATTTGTTGGATCTTGTTAGATTTGGTTGTTTTCGTCCATGAATTTGGTGTTTGGCAAGTGGATCTATGATACGTCCATTTTGCATCATGCTTTTATATCGATATTTATTGCATTATGGGCTATTATTACACATTATGTCACAATACTTATGCCTACTCTCTCTTATTTTACAAGGTTTACATGAAGAGGGAGAATGCCGGTAGCTGGAATTCTGGGCTGGAAAAGGAGACAATATTAGACACCTACTCTGCATAGCTCCAAAAGTCCTGAAACATCACGGAAGCTAATTCCAGAATATATAGAAAATACTAAGTGCAAGAAGTTCCAGAGGGTGGGGGCGTGTCCTACCCCCCTAGGCGCGCCCCCTACCTCGTGGGCCCCCTGGTGGCCGTCCGATGCCCATCTTCTGCTATATGGAGTCTTTCATTGAGGCAAAATCATAAGCAAGCTTTCGGAATGAGACTCCGCCGCCACAAGGCAGAACCTTGGCGGAACCAATCTAGGGCTCCAGCGGAGCTGTTCTGTCGGGGAAACTTCCCTCCGGGAGGGGGAAATCATCACCATCGTCATCACCAACGATCCTCTCAACGGGAGGGGGTCAATCTCCATCAACATCTTCACCAGCACCATCTCATCTCAAACCCTAGTTCATCTCTTGTATCCAATCTTTGTATCCGAACCTCAGATTGGTACATGTGGGTTGCTAGTAGTGTTGATTACTCATTGTAGTTGATGCTAGTTGGTTTACTTGGTGGAAAATCATATGTTCAGATCCATTGTGCATATTAATACCCCTCTAATTATGAACATCAATATGCTTTTTTAGTAGTTACGTTTGTTCCTGAGGACATGGGAGAAGTCTTGCTATTAGTAGTCATGTGAATTTGGTATTCGTTCGATATTTTGATGAGATGTATGTTGTCATCCCTCTAGTGGTGTCATGTGAACATCGACTACATGACACTTAACCATTGTTTGGGCCTAGAGGGAGGCATTGGGAAGTAATAAGTAGATGATTGGTTGCTAGAGTGACAGAAGTTTAAATCCTAGTTTATGTGTTGCTTCGTAAGGGGCTGATTTGGATCCATATGTTTCATGCTATGGTTAGGTTAAACATAATACTTCTGTTGTAGTTGTAGATGCTTGCAATGGGGGTTAATCATAAGTGGGATGTTTGTCCAAGTAAGGACAGCACCCAACCACCGCTCCACCCACATATCAAATTAGCAAAGTACCGAACGTGAATCATATGATCGTGATGAAAACTAGCTCGACGATATTTCCCATGTGTCCTCGGGAGCGCTTTTCTTCATATAAGAGTTTGTCTAGGCTTGTCCTTTGATAACAAAAGGATTGGGCCATCTTGCTACACCTTATTTACTTTTATTACTTGCTACTCGTTACCAATTACCTTATCACAAAACTATTTGTTACCGATAATTTCTGTGCTTGCAAAGAATACCTTGCTGAAAACTGCTTACCATTTCCTTCTGCTCCTCGTTGGGTTCGACACTCTTACTTATCGAAAGGACTACGATAGATCCCCTACACTTTTGGGTCATCAAGACTCTTTTCCGGCGCCATTGCCGGGGAGTGAAGCGCCTTTGGTAGGTGGAATTTGGTAAGGAAAAATTTATATAGTGTGCTGAAATTTACTGTCACTTGTTACTATGCAAAGTAATCCTTTGAGGGGTTTGTTTGGGGTATCTTAGCCTTGTCCGGAACCATAATTAGTTACTCCTCAACCTACTGGACCTACTGAAAATTAAAATGTTTACTTCGAAATTCCTTCGGGTATGATAGGGAAACTGCTAGCTAATCCTTTTCCAGGAGATGGAACATTACATCCCGACTTACATTTAATCTATGTGGATGAAGTTTGTGGATTATTTAAGCTTGTAGGTATGCCCGATGATGTTATCAAGAAGAAAGTCTTCCCTTTATCTTTGAAGGGAGATACATTGACATAGTATAGGCTATATGATGATATGGGATCATGGGACTACAAACAATTGAAAGTGGAATTTGATGACCCACAAGTATAGGGGATCTATCGTAGTCCTTTCGATAAGTAAGAGTGTCGAACCCAACGAGGAGCAGAAGGAAATGATAAGCGGTTTTCCGCAAGGTATTCTCTGCAAGTACTGAAATAAGTGGTAACAGATAGTTTTGTGATAGGATAGGTTGTAACGAGCAACAAGTAACAAAAGTAAAAAAAAAAGTGCAGCAAGGTGGCCCAATCCTTTTGTAGCAGAGGACAAGCCGGAACAAACTCTTATAATAGAAAAAGCGCTCCCGATGACACATGGGAATATCGTCAAGCTAGTTTTCATCACGTTCCTATGATTCGCGTTTGATACTTTGATAATTTGATATGTGGGTGGACCGGTGCTTGGGTGCTGTTCTTACTTGAACAAGCATCCCACTTATGATTAACCTCTATTGCAAGCATCCGCAACTACAACAAAAGTATTAAGGTAAACCTAACCATAGCATGAAACATATGGATCCAAATCAGCCCCTTACGAAGCAATGCATAAACTAGGGTTTAAGCTTCTGTCACTCTAGCAACCCATCATCTACTTATTACTTCCCAATGCCTTCCTCTAGGCCCAAATAATGGTGAAGTGTTATGTAGTCACGTTCACATAACACCACTAGAGGTTAGACAACATACATCTTATCAAAATATCAAATGAATAGCAAATTCACATGACTACTCATAGCAAGACTTCTCCCTTGTCCTCAGGAACGAACGTAATTACTCACAAAGCATATTCATGTTCATAATCAGAGGGGTAATAATATGCATATAGGATCTGAACATATGATCTTCCACCAAATAAACAACTAGCATCAACTACAAGGAGTAATCAACACTACTAGCAACCTACTAGCACCAATCCCGGACTCCGAGACAAGAATTGGATACAAGAGATCAACTAGGGTTTGGAGATGAGATGGTGCTAGTGAAGATGTTGATGGAGATTGCCCTCTCCCGATGAGTGGACCGTTGGTGATGACGATGGTGATGATTTCCCCCTCCCGGAGGGAAGTTTCCCCGGCAGAACAACTCTGTCGGAGCCCTAGATTGGATACACCAAGGTTCTGCCTCGTGGCGGCGGAGTCTCGTCCCGAAAAGTTCCTTCCTATTTTTTTCTCATCGAAAGACCTCGTATAGGAGAAGATGGGCATCGGAGAGCCACCAGGGGGCCCACGAGGTAGGGGGGCGCGCCCTAGGGGGGCGCTCCCCACCCTCGTGAGAAGGGTGTGGGCCCCCAGGCCTTCATCTTTGGCGTGGATTTTTCTTTATTTCTTTTAAGACGTTCCGTGGAGTTTCAGGACTTTTGGAGTTGTGCAGAATAGGTCTGTAATATTTGCTCCTTTACCAGACCAGAATTCCAGCTGCCGGCATTCTCCCTCTTTATGTAAACCTTGTAAAATAAGAGAGAATAGCTATAAGTATTGTGATATAGAGTGAAATAACAGTCCATAATGCGATAAATATTGATATAAAAGCATGATGCAAAATGGACGTATCAACTCCCCCAAGCATAGACCTTGCTTGTCCTCAAGCGAAAAGCCGAGAACAATAAATATGTCCTCATGTTTAGAGGTAGAGGCATCGATAAAAATAAAATACGGACATGAAGGCATCATGATTATTCTCATAACAGCAACATAAATAGATTTTGTCATATGATTACTTATGTTCAAGTGATGATCTATTCACAATGCAAGAGTATAAATCATAAACCTTATTGGGCTCCGACAAACTATAATCTCAGTCATTGAAGCAATTGCAATTTATATAACATCGGAAAGAGTCTATGTCAGAGCTAAAAAGCAAGTCCACATACTCAACTATCATTTAGTCCTCCATAATTGCTAACACTCACGCGATACTTGTGGTTACGGAGTTTTAATCGGACACAGAGAAAGATAGGGGCTTATAGTTTTTCCCCACAACCTTTTACCTCAAGGGTAATGTCAACAATAATGGTTCATGCTCCCCTACATCCAATTAGATATATATATATATCATGTTCTTTCCAACATGCTAAGCTTGCCAAAGGATAAAATGAAAAAGAAAAGGTGAAGATCACCATGACTCTAGCATAAGGTAGAAGATAATAATAAAGGATAGGCCCTTCACAGAGGGAAGCAGAGGTTGCCATGCGCTTTTAGGGTTGGATATATAAAATCTCAATGCGAAAGAACGTCACTTTATATTGCCCCTTGTGATATGAACCTTTATTATGCAGTCCGTCGCTTTTATTACTTCCACATCACAAGATCGTATAAAGCTTATTTCTCCCACACCAATCAATCATACATATTTAGAGCAATTTTTATTGCTTTGCACTGATGACAACTTACTTGAAGGATCTTACTCAATCCATAGGTAGATATGGTGGACTCTCATGGCCAAACTGGTTTAAGGATATTTGGAAGCACAAGTAGTATTTCTACTTGGTGCTGAGAATTTGGCTAGCATGAGGGGGAAAGGCAAGATCAACAAGTTAGAGGATCCATGACAACATACTTTATCTTAGATATAAGAAAGACATAACTCATTATGTTGTCTTCCTTGTCCAACATCAACTCTTTAGTATGTCATATTTTAATGAGTGCTCCCAATCATAAAAGATGTCAATGATAATATGTTTATATGTGAAAACCTCTCTTTCCTTATTACTTCCTATTAATTGCAACAATGACAAAAGCTATTTCTGCTGAGGGAGTCCTGGATTAGGGGGTCTCCGGACAGCCGAACTATCTGCATTGGCCGGACTGTTAGACTATGAAGATACAAGATTGAAGACTTCATCTCGTGTCCGGATGGGACTCTACTTGGCATGGAAGGCAAGCTAGGCAATACGGATATGGATATCTACTCCTTTGTAACCGACCTTGTGTAACCGTAACCCTCTCCGGTGTCTATATAAACCGAAGGGTTTTAGTCCGTAGGACAACAACCATAACATACAATCATACCATAGGCTAGCTTCTAGGGTTTAGCCTCTCTGATCTCATGGTAGATCTACTCTTGTACTACCCATATCATCAATATCAATCAAGCAGGATGTAGGGTTTTACCTCCATCAAGAGGGCCCAAACCTGGGTAAAACATTGTGTCCCCTCCCTCCTGTTACCATCCGGCCTAGACGCACAGTTCGAGACCCCCTACCCAAGATCCGCCGGTTCTGACACCGACATTGGTGCTTTCATTGAGAGTTCCTCTGTGTCGTCACCATTAGGCTTGATGGCTCCTACTATCATCAGTAGCGATGCGGTCCAGGGTGAGACTTTTCTCCCCGGACAGATCTTTGTATTTGGCGGCTTTGCACTGCGGGCTAATTCGCTTGGCCATATGGAGCAGATTGAAAGCTACGCCCCTGGCCATCAGGTCAGATTTGGAAGTTTGAACTACACGGCCGACATCCGCGGAGACTTGATCTTCAACGGATTCGAGCCACAGCCGGGCGCGCTGCACTGTCATGATGGGTATGACCTAGCTCTGCCGCCAAACAGTACCCCAGAGGCCGCGCCCGCATCAGCTCCGACCCTTAGCTCAGAGCCAACTGCGCCAATCAAGGACGGGTGGCTAGACACCGCCTCAGGGGCTGCAGTCTCAACGGCGATCGAGCCGAACACCAGCCGAATCCCCCGCAAAGCCCGTGACTCCAAGGTGCCGAACTCTTTTCCGGACTCCGAACCGCGCCCCTGCCAATCGAATCTGATTGGGCGCCGATCATGGAATTCACCGTCGTGGACATCTTTCAGCACTCGCCCCTCGGCGACATTCTGAATTCACTAAGGTCTCTCTCTTTGTCAGGAGAGCCCTGGCCGGATTATGGCCAACAGGATTGGGATGCGGATGACGAAGAAATTCGACGACCACCCACCACCCACTTCGTAGCCACTGTCGATGATTTAACCGACATGCTCGACTTCAACTCCGAAGACATCGACGGTATGGATGACGATGTACGAGACGAACATGAACCAGCGCCTATAGGGCACTGGAAAGCCACCTCATCATACGATGTATGCATGGTGGACACACTAAAAGACGACGACGAGGAACGGAAGGATGCTACGAAGGCACGTCCCCTCGAGAAGCAGTCAAAGCGGTGGCGTAAGCACCGCCCCAAATCCCGCCTCGGTAGAAACAACGATCATACAGACCCAACGTTAGAGCAGGGCGAGCCATTGCCGGACCACGGCAACACGGAGAATCAAACCGAACAACCCGACTCTGTCAAATATAATAGTCCAGATGACATCACACCGGACAGACACCCAGAGCAACAGAATGCCCATCAAAGGCTTGATGCCACCGCAAGGAGTCTAAAAAAGCAGAAGCAAAGGCTCAAGGCTGCGCAAGACACACTCCAAATCAGATGGAGCAAAGTACTCAACACAGCAGCGAAGTACGGCGGCAATTGCCCCACCAAGAGCTACCCAAAGCGGAAGTTGCTACCTGAATTCGATGAGGAGGCCTTAGACCCCCCTCAACCAAAAATTAAAACAACCATCTGGCTGGATAGACGACCTCACGGCCAACACAAAGCGGCCAGCAACGCCGCACATAACCCAATACGCGGTTTACGCGAGGGCTCACATCAAAAGGACGGCCAAACCAGATCCATCTATGGACCACGCAAGCATGCTCCAGCATATGATGCAATACAACAAACATTCGAACAACGCGGTACACCCAAATATAAGGGTGCCGCGCACCCCCTATGTTTCACCGATGAGGTGCTGGACCATGAATTTCCAGAGGGATTCAAACCCGTAAACATAGAGGCATACGATGGAACAACAGACCCTGGGGTCTGGATTGAGGACTATATCCTCCATATCCATATGGCTCGGGGAGATGATCTCCACGCCATTAAGTATTTACCCCTCAAACTCAAAGGGCCAGCTCGGCACTGGCTTAAGAGCCTCCCCGAAAGCTCCATTGGAAGCTGGGAAGAGCTCGAAGACGCCTTTCGGGCAAATTTTCAAGGGACTTATGTCCGACCTCCGGACGCGAATGATTTGAGTCATATAACTCAACAGCCCGGAGAGTCAGCCCGAAAGCTTTGGAACAGGTTTCTTACTAAAAAGAACCAAATTGTCGACTGTCCGGACGCCGAAGCCTTGGCGGATTTTAAGCATAGCATCCGTGACGAATGGCTTGCCAGAGACCTCGGCCAAGAAAAGCCGAGAACAATGGCAGCATTAACAAGCCTCATGACCCGCTTTTGCGCGGGTGAGGATAGCTGGCTAGCCAGATGCAGCGCCAGCGACCCCAGTACATCCAAAGTTAGAGATGGAAACGGGAAATCACGGCGCAACAACAATAACAAATGCCGGAATAAAGAAGACAACACGAAGAGCACGGCAGTAAACGCCAGATTCAAAAGCTCTTGGCCAGGTCAGCAAAAGCCTCCCTCTAAAGGCACCAGAGACGAACTGTCCAGCCTAAACAAAATTCTGGTCCAAATATGTCAGATCCATAGCACCCCTGGTAAACCCGCTAATCATACCCATAGAGAGTGTTGGGTCTTCAAGCAGTCCGGCAAGCTCAACGCCGTACACAAGGGGGAGGATACACCAAGCGAAGACGAGGATGAGCCTCTCAAGCAAGACACTGGGGAACAAAAGAAATTTCCACCAGAAGTCAAAACAGTAAATGTGTTACACGTGATCATGGGGAGAAACAAAACAGCACTCCCAGAAAAATATGCCCAAGGGCCTATCACCGCGGAGTCCTGCCACTGGTCGTCTCAACCGATCACTTTCGACCATCGTGATTACTTAGCAAGTATCCGACGTGCAGGATGGGCTGCCCTGGTATTAGACCCAATAATTGACGCATACCACTTCACACGAGTCCTGATGGACGGTGGGAGCAGTCTAAACCTGATATACCAGGATACAATTCTCGAAATGGGGATAGACCCAATGAAAATTCGCCATAGCAATACTACCTTTAAAGGAGTAATGCCAAGCCCAGGGGCTCATTGCATGGGCTCCCTGCTACTTAAGGTTATATTCGGCTTCCCCGATAACTTCCGTAGCGAACATTTAACCTTCCACATTGCTCCATTCCAAAGTGGCTATCAAGCACTACTTGGACGCGAAGCTTTCACATGCTTTAATGCAATACCGCATTACGCTTCCCTCACACTCAAGATGCCCGGGCCACGTGGCATCATTATAGTAAATGGAAGTATTGAGCGATCTTTGCGCGCCAAAGAGAGTGCGGCTGCCTTGGCAGCCGCACACTAAAAATGGCCTCACCAACTAAAGCATTTGATAGGTCGTCAAGACTGCGGACACGGTTAGATGAGTCCGGCGTAGCTATATGTAATTCATACTGGATCGATGGTCACACCCCTATTACAAATACAAGGGGCTCAACGCGCGCAGACAACTGGCAATTTTTTCTCATCTTGAATTATACACGGTTTCTTTAAAAACTACCTTTTTGCATGACAACTTTTCACTTAAGTTCCTCTATTTTAGAGATGACCATCGTGCTACACCCATCCAGGATACGGCACAATGGAGACACAGGCCCAGACGTGCAGCAGGGACCCTGCGTAAACCTTTTTTACTGTCTCTTGTTGATACACATCCACCGAATTCTCAGCACAATTGAGAAGGATGCTGACGTCTTGGCATGTGGCCATGTCAGAATAATGCACGTACCTGGACACAAGGGGCTTCTTACAAAGGGCACTATTTAGGCCCAGTTTATACCATAAAGACAAAATACCTTAGGGAGTGTTCGGCGTCGCGAGTTTGGCCTTATATGCATCAGCTCCGAATCATTGTCTTTGGTCAAATGTTGGGTTTTCCCGGCTCCCGCGTTTTGGTGCCTTATGTTCCGCTTTATCGGCTAAGGCAGCACTAGGAGAACTACTACGATTGTGCCCTGGTTCATCCGGACGAGCACCTCAGTAGAGAAAGCCGAAAACTGACTGTCATGATATAGCGTGAGACTGGTCAACCACTCGATGACCTACAGGGATGTTAGAACTCCTCCGCGTTAACGAAGGGCTGTTTCCCGGCCAGGCATGTACGCACCCCGAGATCGGGAGAGTGCGGAGCCACCAGGGGCTATCTAGTAGCCCCACTGTCAAAGTCCTATGGCTAAGTGAAAGTGTTAAAGCATTATAGTCCGGTTGCCTCGTTCGCTGCGCTATCACCTCCTTAATAGGACCAAGACGTTGGGTTAAGTGTGAACATGCGTTTTTTGCGAGCACCTCCGCATTATATACGTGGGGGCTGAAGCCGACGACTGCAATCTTTCAGGTTATACACACGTATGCATAAAAGGCCGCACAGGAGGCATCATACTACTTTTAGGCAAAAGTATAAACACAGCCTTATAAAATTTCATAAAAACTTTGTGTTTACAATGAGAATACATATCACTCAAACATAATATTCTTCGAGCACTGGGCCTCTATCAAACGAGCACCCTCGTGAACCTCCTCGAAATAGTGCTCTGCAGCCACTCGGCCTATGGCCGAACCCTGCGCCGCAACAATGGTAGCGTCCATCTCCGCCCAGTATGCTTTAACACGGGCAAGAGCCATCCGTGAGCCTTCTATGCACGCCAACCTCTTCATCGCATTAATGCACGGCACCGCACCAAGGACCTGCTACACTAAGCTGAAATAGCTGTCGGTTTTGGCTTTTCTGGCCATAGCTGATCCACGACAGACCTCATGGCGAGTCCGGACAACCTATTCAGTTCGGCCCATTCGGCTAGTTGGTCAGTCAATGAAAGCGGATGCTCTGGAACGTTGAATTGCGACCAGAACAGCTTGTCCACTTCACGATCTGTTTGACCTTGGAAGTACTTGGCCGCATCGGTAGCACTCGCCACCAAGTCCATATACACATCTGCCGAACTCCACAGCCGATCCAGAGGGGCATACCGTGGATCTCCGAACTTCCTCCGTAGCATGAAGGGCTTCCCAGCCGCAATATCCCCGGCTTCCCGCAGCTCCTCCTTCGCTCTCATAGCAGAGCGTGTGTCTTTGTCCGCCGCCGTGGCCTTCTCAAGGTCCGTTGCCTTCGCTCGGTTTTATTTTTCAAGGAGCCGGCAACGGTCGGTAGTGCCTTTTAATTCTACGGCCATCTTGGCCATCTTGTCTTGGCTCTCGCAATGTGCAGCCTTCTCGGCTTTCAACTCTTCGGCCGCCTTCAAAGCAGCCGCATTACTAATCCTCGCTTGTTCCTTGGCTCGGGCGAGCTCCGCCCGAAGGGTCTCCATGGTGGCAGCTCCGTCTGCAGTCACAACATATTAAAGATACTGGCATCATGCTGCTCTTATTGTGTGACATTCACCAGAAAGAATTACTTACCCTGTGATTCATCAGGCCTCTTGTTAACAAGCTCGATGTCGGCGTCTACCGCATCCAGTTGGCATTTTAATTCGGCAAACTCACTAGTCCGTCTAGCCACCGGAGCTTCCACCACCTGCACATAAAAGGTAGTCCGGTTATTGCCTGGGACTATGATCCTCTGTTCGTCGCCGTTCTCGACGACAAACAGAGTCTTAGGGGCTACTATCTACACAGGGCACACCTAACATGTGCGGTACTATCACATATTATCTCATGTACCTCAAAGCCTGTCAGTAGACTCATAAAGGCTTCATGTAAACCGCTTTCGGCGGACGAAATTCTTTCCATCACCATACCCATCAACATACGGTGTTCTTTTGAGATGGCCGCTCGCCCCAACAGCTCCCTCAGAACGTCCGACCGCATACCAGAAGGTGTCGGACTCCTTCGTTCGCTCTCCTCGAAAGCCGGACGCTGGGAACTTCGGGGGTCTATGGGATTATCTTCTGGCCTCACCGGATCCGGAGAGGCCCACCGGGACGACACTTCAGGGTCGCCCGCTTCTTGAGCGGAGGAGTCCAGGGGAGGCATTTCGCTCTCCATCATCTCCGGAAGAAGATCCCCCAAAGACGAGCTCAACTGAGAAGGGCTAAGACCCGAACTGCAAGATATATGCGGCGGTTATTTTCTCAGAAGAAAGATAGTATACCTTCACTATTAAAGTATTTTTTTGGATCACTTACGACTCGTTGGAGGGCTGATCACCCCGCGGACTTTGTGCGGCAAGAGCACCCCCCGAGGCAGGACCCTCTGTTGGAGACTTCTTCTCCCGTTTCGAGGCCTCGGCTTCCGGATCCACGGAAGCAGTCCTCTTCCTCCCTTGGTCATCCTCCTTTATGGAGGCGCTCGTTCCATCGGTTGGAACTGGCAGCGATGGGGGCCCGCATTTGCCCGTATTATCCCCCATTGTATCTTCCTTCGAGGGCTCCGGTCAAGGTGCGAGCTCGAGCATCTTTTCCAATACCGGATTTTTCCAAACCCTCAGGGAGGGGGGCCAAACACCGAATCATCTTCGCCTTTGTTAGCCAGTCCTGGTCAAAGAGCGAACTCTCAGAAATAACTTCATGATGAATAAAAGACGATGTGTTCGGTTAGAGGGTTTCTTACTTGTTCGGTGGCGCGGTTGCTGCTCAGGCCCACGTCCTCGGTAGTATCCGGACACTCTATTTGAGGTCCGAAGAATGACTTGTACATCTCCTCGTGTGTCAGGCCGAGGAAACTTTGAATGGCACGCGGTCCTTCTGGGTTGAACTCCCACAAGCGAAGGGGCTGGCGTTTGCAAGGCCGGACTTGACGAACCAGCATAACTTGCACTACCATAACCAAATTAAAATCTCCCTCGAAGAGATCTTGAATCCGGCTTTGCAGTATAGGCACGTCCTTGGCTGGACCCCAGCTCAAACCTCTGCTAATGCATGACATCAGTTGTGGTGGGGGCCCGAGCGGAAAGTGGGGGCAGCCGCCTACTTGGCACTTCTGGGAGCTGTGACGTAAAACCACTCCCGTTGCCATAATTCGGACACCTCTGGAAAGGAAGCTTTCAACCATGGAGCTCCTGCCATCTTGCTTATTGATGCGCCTCCGCACGCTGCATGTTGCCCCTCGATCATCTTCGGCTTCACTTCAAAGGTCTTGAGCCACAGGCCGAAGTGAGGGGTAATGTGGAGGAAGGCCTCACACATGACAATAAATGTCGAGATGTGGAGAAAGGAGTCCGGAGCTAGATCATGGAAATCTAGCCCGTAGTAGAACATCAAACCCCTGACGAAGGGATCCAGAGTGAGGCCTAGGCCTCGGAGGAAGTGGGAGACGAACACAATGTTCTCGTTGGGCTCGGCAGTAGGGATGACCTGCCCTCGAGTAGGCAGCCGATGCAAAACCTCGGTGGTCAGGTATCTGGCCTCCCTCCACTTTTTCATGTCCTCTTTCGTAACGGAGGAGGGCATCCATCGGCCTTGAAGGCTGGATCCGGACATGATTGAAGATCCGGAGCACCTAACCTGGGCTTTGGGTGTTAGAACTCGAGGCGGGGGAAGGGTTCGATTGAGCACGAGAGGGAAAAAGCGAAATCTAGGAGTCCTAGACGCGGTTGGGTTACCCACGACCGCATTAATGAGAATCCCGTAATTGGGGGTACACGATCTTTGCTTTGACAAGACGTGTCAAGAGACCGCCTCGCGTTATGTGTGGAGCTGGTTAAAGGAAACAGTTCGAATAATCACCGGGCCATGACACAACGTCATGCTGCCAAAACAAGCCTACAAATTAGATTTGCGAAAATATTATTCTCTCTACGGTGGTATGTGGAACTTATTTTGCAGGGTTGGACAATATCCTCGTATTCAAATTCTTCTATGATGTATTCAGAGAAGGAACCCGCCTTGCAATGCCGAAGACAATACTGCGTGCCGGACTCATCGTCATTGAAGCCTGGTGTAACGCCCCAAGACCGGAGCTTCAGATGCCTTCCAGGGTTTCTGGGTTTTTCGTCATGTGAGTTTGTTTGGTTCATCGCTTTCATCTTTGCATCATGTGCATTGCATCATGTCATCATGCCATCATGTCATTTAATTTTTTCTTAACTCAACTAAACAAATGGCATGGATCTTTGATCCATTTAAATTGAGGGAATTCACATGGTGAGTTCTCTTTATAACATATCCTCCCGATATTAGGGAGCTATATTAAATATTCCATTTTCGAAATCACCCATGAACACACTTGCAAAAATCCCAATGCCTTTGTTATCACAACTCTTGGCCTCTAACTTTGCCATATGTCCTTTCTTCATTTTCCGGAGCTCCACCTAAATTCTCAACATTTATGGACCTTCCTCTTACCGAGTCCTAGTTCAAACCCATTTGAATCAAATTCAAATGAGTTTGAATTTATATCTTTCAATCTTGCCGTTTCTAATTTTCTTGAGCCAAACTTATTTTTGGGAGTCCAAGTAAATTAACCGCATGTCCAAATTCCTCTTCCAACCTTCTCTTCTCTTCTTTTTCCTTTCTTCTACTTCTCTGTTTTTTTAAGAAAGAGGAGAGAGAAGAGAGCTAGCTGGGCCTCCCCTGTTGCACCAGCCGCAACCTATAGCTAGGCTGGCCCATTTGGCCCAAGGCCAAGGCCCAGCCGCCACTTTGCTAAACCTAGCCCTACCGCAACCCTAGCCCGATCGAGAAACCTCTCTCGCTCCCCTGCTTGAACCTCCAGCGCCGCCAGGAGCCTAATCCCCATCTCCTTTCTACCGTTTCCCTCGATCGCTCTCTCCCTCCAGCGCCGCCTCAGCCTCCCTTGCCTCTCTCTCACGCCGATACCCTCCACCTCCATGCGCGTCGCTGGCCCTCAAGCTTGCCGATGCCTCGCGCGGTGCTCCTTCATCTTGCGAGACCCGTGCGGTCGCCAGCCAGGGAGACCACCTTGCTGGCCCATAGCTTCGCCATCGCGCCTTGTTTCTCCGCCGACGATCACGACCGGATGCCGCGTCCTACTCCGCATGCTGCCTTTGCTGCTCGCCTCGACGTCCTTCTCGTCCTCGCCATGAACCATGGACGTACCCCGCAGCTAGCCTCTGCTCTGCGCGTCTCGCCTAACTCGTTGCGGCCTCGCCTCTGTTTTCGGCCACCGCCAGTGAGCAGCTCCACTGGAGCCATGTCAGCTCACCGCTCCCCCCATGGCCGTGACACCTCTGCTCGGTAGCCGCACTTTTGCTGCCTCCTCACAGGATCTTCCCTACCTCGCTGCTGCTGCTCTTCACCACGCCCCATGATTCCTGGGATGCCTTGCTGTTGCTGCTGCTTTCCAATGTCAAACGAAATGGGCACACCGCCTGTTGTGCCACAGTGCCGCGCCCCTGTTCATCATTGTTGTCTCCACGAGCCCCTGTTCTGCTGCTGGCTCCATCGAAGGCTGCCAAGGTCATCTGTTTGGCTCCGATGACTTTTGGCTCATGTGCACGCCCCGTGTCTTGCACCTCCATTTGCTGTTGTTGTTGACGTCAAGCTCGACCCCCGAACCGGGAATAACGCTAAGTACCAGGTCAACAAGGACGCTGAGTTTGTCTTCTGCCGTCTCCGGAACCGCCAAGTCCCTAGACGACAAGTTCTTCTCCAAACGTGTACGACTACAGCCGGTGTGCATTTTTCTCAAGTCCGACTACGACAAACGGCTACACGATGAAATGCCAAGTACCACTATTGCTGGGTATGATTACTTCTGCGATGATACGAGAACAACTACCGTCGACCCTCGAAGCCTCCGTGGACATCAAGTCCCTCGTCGTGATCCCGAACATCTAAGGAAAATTGTGCAACTAAGAACATGAACGACTACCGCCGCCAAGATCACGAGAACCCCTACCGTCGTCATGTACCCCTACTTCCACTACGAACGTCCCGAGAACGTCTACTTCCTCTACTTCCCTCGACGAACTCGAACCGTCGCGTTTGCACACTTCGAAGGTATAACCCCGAGATGACCATCTGTGAACGAATGTTTGTGATGTTTGAGATGCTCGTGTTTGCACAGTGTCCAATTTGTCACTCGTTTCCTTGTCGCCAACTCGTGGGGCACCCGGAATCCGGGAACGCCCCACCATCTTTTGCACGCATCCGCACACTTTCCCTTTGCATCGGTATCTCAATTAAGTACCGAAACCGTTTTTGTTATCATTGCTATGGCACCCCTTTCCTTTCCACCACGGTGACAAATGCTTCATAATGCTCTTGTCAACTTTTAATAAAAATTGCATAAACCTGTCCATGTCATCCGCATCATAATAACAACAATTAAAATGTTTAAATTGTTGTTTGCATGTAAATTAGTAATGCATATGGGGATTTTCTGGACTTGCCGTTTTTTTGTTCCGGCCTCATTTAAACTTGCCTAGATAGATAGTTTCATTATGCCTCACCTCTTGCCATGTTAACCAACATCTAATATTGTTGAGTACCTAAACGAGAGAGAACTAAAAAATTAATGTGGTGTTCCGTCAATATGCAACGGAGTTGCATATTGAGCTCCACTTAATTTGTAGTATTGTTTGTGCACTTTGCCATGTCATGCTTCATTAAACCGGACATGCATCATACTTGTTTGTGCATCATGCCATGTTTATGTGATGGTTGTTTACCATGTTGTTTGCTTCTTTTCGGTGTTTCTTCGTCGGTTTAGTTTCGTTAATGTCGCGTGTGTGAGGAACCGTTTGACTACGTCCGTTTGTCTTCTTCATGGACTCGTTCTTCTTCCTTGCGGGATTTCAGGCAAGATGACCATACCCTCGAAATTACTTCTATCTTTCCTTGCTAGTTGCTCACTCTTTTTCTATGCCTATGCTGCGATACCTACCACTTGCTTATCATGCCTCCCATATTGTTGAACCAAGCCTCTAACCCACCTTGTCCTAGCAAACCGTTGTTTGGCTATGTTACCGCTTTGCTCAGCCCCTCTTATAGCGTTGTTAGTTGCAGGTGAAGATTGAAGTTTGTTCCTTGTTGGAACATGGAGATCGTTCCTTGTTGGAACATTGTTTACTTGTTGGGATATCACAATATCTCTTATTTAATTAATGCATCTATATACTTGGTAAAGGGTGGAAGGCTCGGCCTTATGCCTGGTGTTCTGTTCCACTCTTGCCGCCCTAGTTTCCGTCATATCGGTGTTATGTTCCCGGATTTTGCGTTCCTTACGCGGTTGGGTTATAATGGGAACCCCTTGACAGTTCACCTTGAATAAAACTCCTCCAGCAAGGCCCAACATTGGTTTTACCATTTGCCACCTAGCCTTTTTATCCCTTGGGTTAGGCCAGCCCAAGGGTCATCTTTATTTTAACCCCCCCCCCCCGGGGCCAGTGCTTGTCTAAGTGTTGGTCAAACCTGAGCCCCTTGCAGCGCCACCTCGGGGAAACTCGAGGGCTGGTTTTAGTTGTACGGATTGCTTGGTGTTGCCCCGAGAACGAGATATGTGCAGCTCCTATTGGGATGTTGGTGCATCGGGTGGTCTTGCTGGACTTGTTTTACCATTGTCGGGGATGTCTTGTAGAACCGGGATACCGAGTCTGATCGGAATGTCTCGGGAGGAGGTCTATTCCTTCGTTGACCGTGAGAGCTTGTGATGGGCTAAGTTGGGACACCCCTGCAGGGATTTGAACTTCCGAAAGCCGTGCCTGCGGTTATGGGCAGATGGGAATTTGTTAATGTCCGGTTGTAGAAAACGTGAAGTTGACCTTAATTAAAATGAATCAACCGCGTGTGTTACCGTGATCGTCTCTTTCCGGCGGAGTCCGGGAAGTGAACACGGTGTTGGAGTTATGCTTGACGTAGGTCGTTCTAGGATCACTTCTTGATCATAGTTTCATGATCGTGCTTTGCCTTCTCTTCTCGCTCTCATTTGCGTATGTTTAGCCACCATATATTCTAGTCGCTTGCTGCAGCTCCACCTCATACCTTTTACCCTACCTATAAGCTTAAATAGTCTTGATCGCGAGGGTGCGAGATTGCTGAGTCCCCGTGACTCACAGATACTTCCAAACCAGCTTGCAGGTGCCAATGAGTCCGAGAAGATGACGCAACCAAGCTCAAGGAGGAGCTCGATGAAGATCTTGTCCTTTGTGTTGTTTCGTTCTAGTTGATCAGTAGTGGAGCCCAGTCGGGACGATCGGGGATCTGTGTAGCATTTGGGGTAGTCTTCTTTTATTTTGGTTCCGTAGTCGGACCTTGATTGTATTTGGATGATGTAATGCTTTATTCATGTAATTATGTGAAATGGCGATTTTAAGCCAACTATGTATCTTTTTCCCCTATTGTATTACATGGGTTGTGTGAAGATTACCTCACTTGCGACATTGCTTTCAATGCGGTTATGCCTCTAAGTCGTGCTTCGACACGTGGAAGATATAGCCGCATCGAGGGCGTTACAAGTTGGTATCAGAGCCTTCCCCGACCTTAGGAGCCCCCTGCTTGATCGTTTTTAGCAGCCGTTGTTGAGTCTAGAAAAATGTTTTGTGTCATTTAGGAATTATATATCGGAGAGTTTAGGAATTCTTTTTACTCCCAAGTCCCTTCGTCGCTCTGGTGAGGCATCCTGACGTAGAGTTTTGACTCTTATCTTCTCAAATTTCACTAAAAAAATTTAGGATCACGCGGGTATCTTGGAATCGTTCTGATGGTTTTGTGACGAGAACATTGTCTTGGTGCCTCCTGTTAGGGGTTTTGTGGAAGTGTCCCGGGGAGTTGAGCTCCGAGGTGTTGCCGTCATAATTTTATCGTTGCAGTTCTGGAATACCTGAGTTTAGTACGCCAACATCGAAAATCTCTTTTATGCAGTTCGTTGGTGAGATTACCTCGATGCCACCCAGTACTGGGGCGGGAGTTTGGGAGTATTGCCATAACTGGTATCACGGATGCTTTTCGAAGGTTGAGGTAGATGATTTCTGAAGGTTTCTTGGTTATGTGTTGAAGGATGGATACAGCTGGATGTAGGAATTGCTAGATTTGGGTGAGATATTATGCTTCCCCTGTATCCCCAACACCTGATTGCATAATCGGAAAATTTCGGGAGTTTATAAGTGGGAATTCAAGTAGATCTTTGGATATCTTTCCGACAGATGTATGATATGAAATTGGGGTTCGACGTCTAGTGGTCCGCCTATCCACGATTGGTTTTACAGTGGTCTCGTTGTGTCTTAAAGAGTCCTTGGCTATGCCGACTCGGGGACGCTTTGTATGTCATGTGCACTGCCTTGTACATGATGGTGTTGTACGATCGAGCCCGTGTAGGCCCCACCACGAAAACTTCGGGCGAAATCTCTATCATATGTTTGTTCCGGCTTATTCTGCAAGCCAACCCTTTGTTTTGTTTTGAGTTGTGGTATTCGAGTTGCTTCGAAGTCAAATGTTGATTCCATACCTTCTCTAAACGGTGTTCTCATATTTCTATGGGAATACTAATCCTTCTCGATCATTGAGCTTGTCATCTAAATTTCTTCTCAACCGGTGTGCTCCTCTTCAAGTGGATCCGATCACTTCAACATTCGCAAGATCAATTATCAGTTTTTCATCAATGTTGTTTGATTCATCCGTCTCCAAGTTGCCTTTGTTTTTTTTCCCACCCACCCACCCCTTTTTTCTTCAAGGACTCAGATTTCTTGATCAAGTGTACATCTTATTCATCTGAAGTCTCTTCTTTCTTTTCTTTCAATATTCTTATTCGGTGATTCTCATGAAGATTCTAACAGAACTTCAAGTTCGTCATTCCTCATTCCTTTTCTTCTCCGGTGGTTTCAAGTCAAGCTTTGTTGATCATATCATTTCCTCGTTTCAATGCTTACTTATGCCAGTGCACCTCTTAATCTTCCCCGCTTGCCATTCAATTGTTCCGGAGTGCTGAAGATATCTTGAAGATTCGTGTTTTACACTCTACATTCGTTCAAGCTCTTTCGAGGATGTTATCTCATTCAAGTCATCTAATTCAACCGGTGCTTTCTCCTTTTCAAGTAATCTTTTCAACGGTGTTTTCTTTTGAGTGGGCCCTAACCCACTGGTCTTTTCCAGGATCTTACCTGACTCTTCTAATTCTACCGGCGTTACTCTCAAATTATTTTTGAAGTTTGATGTAAGAATGAATTGTCATCAGTCAAATGCCTTTCTCCAAGATCTTTCAAATTCTTTTTATCGTTGGCTCAACTTTTCCATTTTTTATTCCGGTGTGTCTCAATAATTTTTGGTGGTGTTCCTCGTCGTCATTCTCGGATTTTGAAGACCGAAGAAGAGTTTCTCTTTAATCTTGCTCCATTCTCTTCAAGATTCGTGATTCTAGCTTGTTGCCATCCTCTCGTAATTGTTTTGATCGTGAAAAATTCTTTCACCTATCCGGAGCAATTCAAGAGTCTTCTCAGTTTGTTATCCGGAGTCCATCAATTCAGGTTTATTCATTCTCAGCTGTCAGTTATCATTCTCCTATCTTACCGGTGCTTCGTTCAAGTAATCTCTAATCAGTTCGTGATCCCTTCGTTCTCTTGTCTCTAAATTCTCTCAAGCATCTTCATTCATTTGCTAATCCTTCCCGGTGTTTCTTCATGTTTTATTCATTCTTTTTTCAATTCTTACGGTGTTTTGTTCAAGAGTTCTTCTCCTTCGTTATCATACAGTTTTATTCGTTGCCTCAATCCTTCCGGTGGATCGTTGAAGACCTCCTCAAGTTTGCGCAATATCTATCTTAATCCTTTCTAAGAGAGTAAGTAGTATGCCAAATCCATTGTTTGTCATCAATTTAATTGGTGAAGGATACGCATAACATAATTCTTACTCTTGTTTCACTCAAGTGATTAATTCCTTATTCCGGAGGTTCATCAAATTCTCGATTCAAGTTGTCCATCTTTCTTTTCCGGAGCTCAAAGTTATTTCAATTATCATTCCAAAGATCCATGAAATCATTGCAAGGATTCACCTTGTGTTTTCAACTTCTCCTTCATTCCGTTTTGATCATATTTTTGTTATCGGAGTTCTGCACGAAGGTTCTACATGCTGGTTCATCAAGGACTTAATCCGTTCTCGAAACATTCATCAAGATTATTTTCAGAGGAGATCAAGCATTCTTCATCTTGCAATCCGGAGTGCAATTCTTTCTTCCGTATCAATAGAGGTGGTATTATGTCATTCTTGATAATTTGAGTTCATGTTCCATGATTCACATGTTGTTAAGAATGAGATACTTTAAATCCATCAATCTTGTCATTGGAGTTATCTTGGGTTATATTTCACCTAAAGCCTTCCCTAAGGATTGTTGCTATTATGGTGCTTATAAATGACCCAAGTCCTTCATTTATCTTCCCGGTGAAATAAGTTTCTCGCCTCCTAGTTCATATCAATACAATCTATTGTTTTCATTAGTGGAGAATTTTCACCTCATAAATTTTGAGATGTTCTCCATAAGCCCACTACAACCTTGTTCTTTTGTTGTTGTTAATCCAACAAATCCATTCCAGCATTTGTTGTAAGCATGCTCTCCCAAGATCTTGTTCCCCTTCGTCCATTCCATTCCATTCTTTCATTTCTTCTGGAGGCTTTGTGATGTTGCTCTCTTCAACCGGAGTATTGTGCCCCTTTGCTCAAGCTCTTTCATTTTATCAAGTCTTTCATCTCTTTTCAACCGGAGTGCTACCCGAATCGGTTCTTTCTTTTACTCTTTCTTAACGAAGTGCTTTCAACTTCGTTCATCGCCGTTGCTTTCTTTCTTTCTATTTGTGTAACCTTTTCAAGGTTCTTTGGTTTTCACTCGGTTGTCGAAGAAGCAACTTAGTTTTACCTCTTCTCTTTCTCTTCAGTTTTCCCTCCGGTGCCATTCTAGATCTCGGGACGAGATCCTCTCATAGTGATGGAGTGTTGTAACACCCCAAGACCGGAGCTTCAGATGCCTTCCAGGGTTTCCGGGTTTTTCGTCATGTGAGTTTGTTTGGTTCATCGCTTTCATCTTTGCATCATGTGCATTGCATCATGTCATCATGCCATCATGTCATTTAATTTTTTCTTAACTCAAGTAAACAAATGGCATGGATCTTTGATCCATTTATATTGAGGGAATTCACATGGTGAGTTCTCTTTATAACATATCCTCCCGATATTAGGGAGCTATATTAAATATTCCATTTTCGAAATCACCCATGAACACACTTGCAAAAATCCCAATGCCTTTGTTATCACAACTCTTGGCCTCTAACTTTGCCATATGTCCTTTCTTCATTTTCCGGAGCTCCACCTAAATTCTCAACATTTATGGACCTTCCTCTTACCGAGTCCCAGTTCAAACCCATTTGAATCAAATTCAAATGAGTTTGAATTTATATCTTTCAATATTGTCGTTTCTAATTTTCTTGGGTCAAACTTATTTTTGGGAGTCCAAGTAAATTAACCGCATGTCCAAATTCCTCTTCCAACCTTCTCTTCTCTCCTTTTTCCTTTTTTCTACTTCTCTGTTTTTTTAAGAAAGAGGAGAGAGAAGAGAGCTAGCTGGGCCTCCCCTGTTGCGCCAGCCGCAACCTGTAGCTAGGCCGGCC
This sequence comes from Triticum dicoccoides, assembly GCF_002162155.2. Lineage (NCBI taxonomy): Eukaryota > Viridiplantae > Streptophyta > Magnoliopsida > Poales > Poaceae > Triticum > Triticum dicoccoides. The sequence goes on from NC_041386.1 coordinate 410,342,655, forward strand.
CATTCGGCCCAAGGCCAAGGCCCAGCCGCCACTTTGCTAAACCTAGCCCTACCACAACCCTAGCCCAATCGAGAAACCTCTCTCGCTCCCCTGATTGAACCTCCTACCCTGCCAGGAGCCTAATCCCCATCTCCTTTCTACCGTTTCCCTCGATCGCTCTCCCCCTCCAGTGCCGCCTTAGCCTTCCTGGCCTCTCTCTCACTCCGATCCCCTCCACCTCCATGTGCGTCGCTGGCCCTCAAGCTTGCCGATGCCTCGCGCGGCGCTCCTTCATCTTGCGAGACCCACGCGGTCACAAGCCAGGGAGACCACCTTGCTAGCCCATAGCTTCGCCATCGCGCCTTGTTTCTCCGCTAGCGATCACGACCGGATCCACGTCAGCTCACCGCTCCCCCATGGCCGTGACTCCTCTGCTCGGGAGCCGCACTTTTGTTGCCTCCTCACAGGATCTTCCCTAACTCGCTGCTGCTGCTCTTCACCACGCCCCATGATTCCTAGGATGCCTTGTTGTTGCTGCTGCTTTCCCATGTCAAACAAAACGGGCATGCCGCCTGTTGTGCCACGGTGCCGCGCCCCTGTTCATCATCGTTGTCTCCACGAGCCCCTGTTCTGCTACTGGCTCCATCGAAGGCTGCCAAGGTCATCTATTTGGCTCCGATGACTTTTGGCTCATGTGCATGCCCCGCGTCTTGCACCTCCATTTGTTGTTGTTGTTGACGTCAAGCTCGACCCCCGAACCGGGAATAACGCTAAGTAGCAGGTCAACAAGGACGCTGAGTTCGTCTTCTGCCATCTCCGGAACCGCCAAGTCCCTAGATGACAAGTTCTTCTCCGAACGTGTACGACTACAGCCGGTGTGCATTTTTGTCAAGTCCAACTACGACAAACGGCTACACGATGAAACGCCAAGTACCACTATCGCTGGGTACGACTACTTCTGCGATGATACGAGAGCAACTACTGTCGACCCTTGAAGCCTCCATGGACGTCAAGTCCCTCGTCGTGATCCCGAACATCTACGGAAAATTGTGCAACTAAGAACGTGAACGACTACCGCCGCCAAGATCACGAGAACCCCTACCGTCGTCATGTACCCCTACTTCCACTACGAACGTCCCGAGAGCGTCTACTTCCTCTACTTCCCTCGATGAACTCGAACCATCCCGTTTGCACACTTCGAAGGTATAACCCCGAGACGACCGTCCGTGAACGAATGTTTGCGATGTTTGAGATGCTCGTGTTTGCACCATGTCCAATTTGTCACTTGTTTCCTTGTCGCCAACTCGTGGGGCACCCGGAATCTGGTAGCGCCCCACCATCTTTTGCACGCATCCGCACACTTCCCCTTTGCATCGATATCTCAATTAAGTACCGGAACCGTTTTTGTTATCGTTGTTGTGGCACCCCTTTCCTTTCCACCATGGTGACAAATGCTTCATAATGCTCTTCTCAACTTTTAATAAAAATTGCATAAACTTGTCCATGTCATCCGCATCATAATAACAACAATTAAAATGTTTAAATTGTTGTTTGCATTTAAATTAGTAATGCATATGGGGATTTTCCGGACTTGTCTTTTTGTTGTTCCGGCCTCATTTAAACTTGCCTAGATAGATAGTTTCATTATGCCTCACCTCTTGCCATGTTAACCAACATTTAATATTGTTGAGTACCTAAACAAGAGAGAACTAAATAATTAATGTGGTGTTCTGTCAATATGCAACGGAGTTGCATATTGAGCTCCACTTAATTTGTAGTATTGTTTGTGCACTTTGCCATGTCATGCTTCATTAAACCAGACATGCATCATACTTATTTGTGCATCATGCCATGTTTATGTGATGGTTGTTTACTATGTTGTTTGCTTCTTTCCGGTGTTGCTTTGTCGGTTTAGTTTCGTTAACGTCACGTGTGTGAGGAACCGTTCGACTATGTCTATTTGTCTTCTTCATGGACTCATTCTTCTTCCTTGCGGGATTTCAGGCAAGATGACCATACCCTCGAAATCACTTCTATCTTAGCTTGCTAGTTGCTCGCTCTTTTGCTATGCCTATGCTGCGATACCTACGACTTGATTATCATGCCTCCCATATTGTTGAACCAAGCCTCTAACCCACCTTGTCCTAGCAAACCGTTGTTTGGCTATGTTACCGCTTTGCTCAGCCCCTCTTATAGCGTTGTTAGTTGCAGGTGGAGATTGAAGTTTGTTCCTTGTTGGAACATGGAGATCGTTCCTTGTTGGAACATTGTTTACTTGTTGGGATATCACAATATCTCTTATTTAATTAATGCATCTATATACTTGGTAAAGGGTGGAAGGCTCGGCCTTATGCCCGGTGTTTTGTTCCACTCTTGCCGCCCTAGTTTCCGTCATATCGGTGTTATGTTCCCGGATTTTGTGTTCCTTACGCGGTTGGGTTATAATGGGATCCCCTTGACAGTTCGCCTTGAATAAAACTCCTCTAGCAAGGCCCAACATTGGTTTTACCATTTGCCACCTAGCCTTTTTATCCCTTGGGTTAGGCCAGCCCAAGGGTCATCTTTATTTTAAACCCCCCGGGCCAGTGCTTGTCTAAGTGTTGGTCCAAACTAGAGCCCCTTGCAGCGCCACCTCAGGGAAACTCGAGGGCTGGTTTTAGTTGAACGGATTGCTTATCCGGTGTTGCCCTGAGAACGAGATATGTGCAGCTCCTATCGGGATGTCGGCGCATCGGGTGGTCTTGCTGGACTTGTTTTACCATTGTCGAGGATGTCTTGTAGAACCGGGATACCGAGTCTGATCGGAATGTCTCGGGAGGAGGTCTATTCCTTCGTTGACCGTGAGAGCTTGTGATGGGCTAAGTTGGGACACCCCTGCAGGGATTTGAACTTTCGAAAGCCGTGCCTGCGGTTATGGGTAGATGGGAATTTGTTAATGTCCGGTTGTAGAAAACCTGAAGTTGACCTTAATTAAAATGAATCAACCGCGTGTGTTACCGTGATGGTCTCTTTCCGGCGGAGTCCGGGAAGTGAACACGGTGTTGGAGTTATGCTTGACGTAGGTTGTTCTAGGATCACTTCTTGATCATAGTTTCACGATCGTGCTTTGCCTTCTCTTCTCGCTCTCATTTGCGTATGTTTAGCCACCATATATGCTAGTCGCTTGCTGCAGCTCCACCTCATACCTTTTACCCTACCTATAAGCTTAAATAGTCTTGATCGTGAGGGTGCGAGATTGTTGAGTCCCCGTGACTCACAGATACTTCCAAACCAGCTTGCAGGTGCCGATGAGTTCGAGCAGATGACGCAACCAAGCTCAAGGAGGAGCTCGATGAAGATCTTGTCCGTTGTGTTGTTTCGTTCTAGTTGATCAGTAGTGGAGCCCAGTCGGGACGATCGGGGATCTGTGTAGCATTTGGGGTAGTCTTCTTTTATTTTGGTTCCATAGTCGGACCTTGATTGTATTTGGATGATGTAATGCTTTATTCATGTAATTGTGTGAAGTGGTGATTGTAAGCCAACTATGTATCTTTTTCCCCTATTGTATTACATCGGTTGTGTGAAGATTACCTCACTTGCGACATTGCTTTCAATGCGGTTATGCCTCTAAGTCGTGCTTCGACACGTGGGAGATATAGCCGCATCGAGGGCGTTACACCTGGTTCAGGGGCTACTGAGGGAGTCCTGGATTAGGGGGTCTCCGGATAGCAGGACTATCTCCATTGGCCGGACTGTTAGACTATGAAGATACAAGATTGAAGACTTCATCTCGTGTCCGGATGGGACTCTACTTGGCGTGGAAGGCAAGCTAGGCAATACGGATATGGATATCTCCTCCTTTGTAACCGACCTTGTGTAACCCTAACCCTCTCCGGTGTCTATATAAACCGAAGGGTTTTAGTCCGTAGGATAACAACCATAACATACAATCATACCATAGGCTAGCTTCGAGGGTTTAGCCTCTCTGATCTCGTGGTAGATCTACTCTTGTACTACCCATATCATCAATATCAATCAAGCAGGACGTAGGGTTTTACCTCCATTAAGAGGGCCCGAACCTAGGTAAAACATTGTGTCCCCTGCCTCCTGTTACCATCCGGCCTAGACGCACGGTTCGGGACCCCCTACCCGAGATCCACCGGTTTTGACACTGACATTTGCCAACTCCCAACAACTTTTAATCATCATAATCTTTCTATGTGAAGTCATTATTCTCAATAAGATCAATATGAACTTTTTGTTTCTTTTTATTCTTTTCTCTTTTCTTTTATTCACCCAAGATCATGGCAAAATAATCAAGCCCTTGACTCAACACTAATCTTTATTATATATAGATCACGGACTCGATTACATAGAGAGATCATAAAGAAAAACTCAAAACTAGATCATGCCATAAACTTTATTCTACTAGATCAAGATACTACTAATAGGATTGAACTAAGAAAAACGATAAAGATAGGAGTTGTGATTGTGATACGATACCGGGGCACCTCCCCCAAGCTTGGCAGTTGCCAAGGGGAGTGTCCATACCCATGTGATCATGTCTCCTTCTTTGTTGTTGGTGTAATAATCTTGTCGATTATTCCTCTCGGGATACGGTTCTCCTCCTCGAGCTTATTGGCTTGCTGCTTGAAGTCCATTATTTCCTTACGAAGCTTTCCCGTGAAAGCTAAAGCTCCTTGCAACCAAGGGTGTTGCATAGCTGCAGGAGAACAAGTGACACTCCTCTTCATATTTTCATAAGTAAGAAATCTAACATTAGAAGGGATAACCGAGTTGGGAATAGCTGAGCCCAGCTCGGAGGCGAGAGGTGACTTCTTGATCCTCCATAGCATCTACTCTCATCAAGTTAGCCTCCATCTCGTCCTCCATTGCTGGCCCAAAGTGGTCAGCATCGCTGTTTGCCCTTGGTTTCGGTGCCGGATTAGATACCTGACTCTCCCCGATTGACTCTTGAGAAGCCATCTTGCTCTAATCTGCAGCAGTAACAACTCGAAAACAAAAACAGAGGAAATTTGCGTGATACGGCAGTCAAAACCTTCGGGAGGTTATATAATGAATTTTTACCGACCAAAATATGTAAAGTGTAAGAAAACGGAGTCCGGAAGGCACACAAGGTGCTCACGAGGTAGGGGGCGCGCACAGGGGGGTAGGGCACGCCCACCACCCTCGTGGGGCCCTCGTGTCCTTCTCGGACTTCTACTTATTTTTCTATTTTTCTAAATATTCCAAAATGGAGAATATTGCCTTAAAAAAATTTTGGAGTCGATTTACTTACTGTACCACATACCTATTCCTTTTCGGAGTCTGAAATGTTCCAAAAAGTGTCTCTTATGTATTCCTCCGGGGTTACGGTTTCAATAATATTGCTTTCAACATTTATGGGATTACCTGAGATATAATGTTTAAATCTTTGACCGTTTACCACCTTCGGATTTGTGCCCTGGAAGTTGTTGATTTTTATGGCACCAGAACGATAGACCTCTTCGATAAAATAGGGGCCTTCCCATTTAGAGAGAAGTTTTCCTACAAAAAATCTTAAACGAGAGTTGTATAGCAATACATAGTCACCTACATTAATCTCACGCTTTTGTATCCTTTTGTCATGCCATCTTTTAACTTTTTCTTTCAACAGCTTGGCATTTTCATAAGCTTGGGTTCTCCATTGTCAGGACCCCGATCCTAAGTCACACCGATCTAGCATGTAACACATCATATCACTTTGCGGCCTCACGCACGGTATTCCCACGAGTGCCACCTTACCTGGCCCGGGACCGTTTGCGCCTTTTGGCTCACGTATATGATAGTGTCGCTAGCATCCATATGACAAAGAATCCGGGCTGACATGGCTAGTCGTGAACCCAAAGTGGCACTAACTTACAGGGACAGGCATACATGACCCAGCAACGAACGTGTCGGTCATCAGCGAGTGAATCCAGGCTGTAGCACTGGGCTAGCAGGACTCCGGTGAACCGGGCTGTAGCGGGCTAACAGGACTCCGGTATTCATCGCGTGACATTTCCCCGAAGGGACAGACACAGGAACGAAGAAGGACACATGCTGGCCAGCCTACGTGTTCCGGAGCAGTAGCAAGCTACCATGGCTCAGTGGAAACACCAGGAGACATTTCCCGGTAAGAGAGGCTACTAAGGATAAACAACTAGATAGTCAGATCCCACACATACCAAGCATTTCAATAACATACACACAATATGCTCGATATGTGCAATACAACATGGCATCACAACATGACTCTACAACTCAAGTATTTAATTCAATAGGCTCCGAGGAGCGAGATATTACAAACATAGGTCTCATGACCCAACATTCAGAGCATACAAGTCAAAACACAAACGGAAGCTATCATGTCTGAGTACAGACAACTATAAATGAAAGAGGCTGAGAAGCCTGACTATCTACCAGATCCTGCCGAGGGCACAAGATCGTAGCTGAGGTAACAAGCTAAACGTCGAAGACCACGCGGAACTACTAGCGAGACTGAAGTCTCTCTACAAAAACATAAAATAGGCAAACGTGAGTACAAATGTACCCAGCAAGACTTACATCAGAACTATCTACATATGCATCATTATCAACAAAGGGGATGGTGGGGTTTAACTGCAGCAAGCCAGCTTTGACTCGGTGGCTATCCTAAACTACGACTGCAAATAACTCTTTGAGGTGGCGCACACGAGTCCACATATTCACCATATCAATACACCACTATGGATCCGCTCCCGTCTCCCTACAAGAACGACATCCATAGCACTCACGCTTATCTTGCGTATTTTAGAGTATCCACTTTCACTTGTCTATGAACTATGCAAGGGGTCCAAGTTTCCATATCCGAGGAATCCGGCTATTCGAATAGATAATGATAACCCTGCAGGGGTGTACTTCTTCACACACGCTTCCGCCACTTATCGCCCTGTACACGTCATGTATCTCGGAAACCTTCAAGCGGAAGCCGGGCGAGGGAGTCGGCCACGACCTGACTAACCAAACAAGTCTCTCGTCCAGGTTTATCGCCTATTCGGGTTCCATCCGCAAGGAGATCCGGCCGGGGTGTCACTCACGGCCCCAAACGATGTGAGCAGGGTTCCCAAGCCCACCATCCTGGTGCTACTTGGTACACCGGGCCACTGTGCCTAGTCTGTCCCAAGCCCACCTGTACCGGGTGCCACTTGGTAGACTACTAACACTACCTACAAACACCAGAAACTAGTTGCAACTCCTGGACAGAGATCATGTTGATTAATAAGTCGAGAGAGTCAATTAAGGATCCCAATGTGTGGTAGTAGCTATTCATGGATCACAAACACAGAACTCAGTTCCTGAGGACGGCTGCAATGAGACAACCCACCATGTACTCCTACATGGCCTCTCACCGCTACCTTTACCAAATCGTGTTCACACACTTAGCTCTCAACAGTAGGACATGTTCACACGCCTCTGATTCATCCCCGATGAATCAGACCTGAGTCAACTCTAAGTAGTAGCAGGCATGACAAACAAGCATGAATGAGTAGGCACATCAGGGCTCAAACAACTCCTACTCATACTAGTGGGTTTCATCTATTTACTGTGGCAATGACAGGTCATGCAGAGGATAAAGGGGTTCAGCTACCGCAGCAAGTAACAAATGTGTCGTTGTTGTCCTAATGCAGTAAAAGAGAGCAGGAGCGAGAGAGTGGGATTTTATCGGAATGAACAAGGGGGTTTTGCTTTCCTGGCACTTCTGAAGATAACATTGAGTCTTCATCAGTGTCAACGATCACATCATCGGTACAGCGTCTACCGAGGGGGAACAACACCGGCAAACACAGAAGAAACACGATCAATGCAATGCACAATATGATGCATGCTATGACATGGCAATATGAATGTGTTTTGGGCTAATGCACCTAGTTATGATTTAAATGAAGTTGGTTTGAATACATGATTCAAATTCCAACTCCATATATGATTATTTAAATGCCCTTTATTTGATTTGTCCAAAACAGAGGACAAACATTGTTCAAACATGCATGAAAATGGTACAGATGGATTCCTTGAATTTTTCTGATAATTTTTCATATATAAATTATTTAATTTGGAGTTACGGTTGAATTTCTATGAATTTTAGAAGTTTATACAATTTTCTGGAATTTCCTGATTATTTATAAAATAAAATAAATTCCAGAAAAGGAATATTGCGTCAGCATGGCGTAAGGCTGAGGTCAGCAGGTCAACTGGGTCGCCCAGAGTCAAACCTGACGTGTGGGGCCCACACGTCAGTGACACGGGTTAAATAGGGGGGTTTAGTTTAGTTTAATTAAAGATTAGGGGCACTAGGGCCCACATGTCAGTGTCAGGGGGTTAGATTAGGTGGTGATTAGCTTAAGCTAATCACCTGATGGCGGGGTCCACCTGTCATGGACCCAGGGGAGGTCAAACCCCTGGTCAGTAGGGTCAATCCCGCCGGCGTTGAGTTGCCGGCGAGGCCGAGGCGGCAGAGGCCTTCGGGTTTCTTGCTCCGGCGACCAAACGGACGGAGGAGGGGCTCTACGGATAGCTGGAAGAGCGCCGCGTCTTCCTGTGGAGTCGGTTGGGGTCGGGGTGGCCGGAATCGACGCCGGCGACGACCTAGGTGGCCGCCGGAGTTCGGGCGACCACGGGTTTGATGCTGCAGAGAGCAAGCGGGCTAGTTTTTGCGCTAGGCATGCTCTACGGGAAACTACGAACGCGCAGGGCTCGCCGGGGTGACCAAATGGTCACCGGAGCTACACCGGCGGCGAGCTCGGCGGAGGTGAGCTTCGGCCATGGCAGAATCGGTGCTAGAGGACGCGCTCGAGGAAGGGCATAGGGGGGAAATGGAGAGGAGCTCACGTAGGGACTAGCAGAGTCGACGACGAGGTCGGGGAAGCTCTGGATGACGCGAATTTACGGCGGCGATCTCCGGGCACCGGAGATGAAGACGACGACGCTCCGGTCGACTGGGGCCTCCTCTGGTCGCGTGCGTCGGTGTGCAGCTCCATGGGGTGGGGACGGAGCTCAAGGATGCGAGGAGGGAGCGAGGGGGTGGCTGTGGCCGCGGCGAACGGCGTCGGTGGCGACGAGCTCCGCTCGGGCAGAGAGGGAGAGAGAGCAGAGGCGAGGATGAGGCGAGGGAGAGAGTGAGAGAGAGCCAGGGGCTGCGTGGCGCTCCGTGGCGTCGTCTAGGAGGGGCCGGGGAAGCAGGAGGTGGCCGGAGAAGCAGGAGGTGGCCGGGGCGCGTGGCCGCGCGCGCCGGGCGCGTGGCCGCGCGCGCCGGGCGCGTGCCCGTCCTCCTGGCAAAGGAGGAAGGCGACAGGGGGGTAGCGGTGGCGGGCTGGGCCGGCCAGCTACAGTGCTGGGCCGGTTTGGCTACCAGGTGAGCGCCAGGTAGGCTTTTCTATGCTCTGTTTTATTTTTTTCTTCTGTTTTGTTTTATTTAATATCTTTTGCCATTGTTTTGAATTTAAACAAATTCAAACAATGCCAAAAACTCCTCTGAATATTTTTATTTTGCTAGATGGACTTTCCAAAAGCTCATAAAATATTTCAGAGGTATTTGAAATTATATTCTAATTATATGAATATAATTCAAATTCAAATAGCTAATGATTTAAATTCAAAGTCCCAAAAATAAATCCTTAAAAATGTTCAATATTTTGGTTGGGGCCAGAACCCTTGCCAAAAATTATCAAACATTTAAGAGGAGCATTTTGGAACAATGAATGAGATTTTAGGGTTTTTGCCCTTCTTTTATTTAGGGTTTTGAGGCTTCCAAATTTCCTCAGTTCAAGTTTCAAAAATTTAAACATGATGCACACACCAGGCAGCACCAGAAGCTAGGGATGTGACAACTCACCCCCACTAAACAAGAATCTCGTCTCAAGATTCAAGCATAGGGTAAGATGAAGGGGAAACGCAAACTAGTATAATCTTCACGATCCAGGGTGCACTTCATAAGAGCGTTGATTTGATCACCATCTTTGTCTCGACGTCTTGCTCTGAGAACTCCAACTAGCATGACAGCAAGAGGAAAAGGACAACTCCGGAAGAATCAATCTTCTCGAAGATCAATCAACTCAGTATCAACTCATGGAATAAGACATTGAAACATCTCTCGAGCTGAGACATGAAGCATACATCTGAAGGAATGGAGTGAGATAGATGACGAGGGTTCACTAGGTAGACAACAATTCCACACTTAAGAAGGTGGTGAACGGTTGTCAACGTAGCGAGGAGTTAAGTTGCCATGGTACTACAACGAGGCACCTTAGGGATGGTGACTCGTAGATAAATCCCCTTAGGTGGCAAAAAGAATTACTTTTGATTCCGAGATCATTGAAACTCTTTATACCAGCCTAAGGCAATTCTTGAGTGATCGTTTGGAGGGGTTCGGTAGAATGGCATACTCGAACTTGGATGATGTAGATTACCTTGTTGAAGACAACGTAATGGATGAATTTGCTTACCACCGGAAATGGAAGGGACCCATGGTAGAATGGCACATTGGCGGTGCAAGCTGGGAACAAAATGCAAATGATGGGAATGATTCTGGTAACTGGGGAAGAACCCAACAATAGAGAGTGAATTCACTGTTTGAAAAGGTCATAGCATTGCCGAGGAAACTGAGAGCACTATATAGTTAATGCCGACGATCAAACCTAGCACTTGCGCGTGCTCTCAAGAACTTGAGCATTTCCATAATCATCAAGGTTTTACCAACATCCGTGTCAAGGATCCTGGCAACACAACTTACTACCATGATGAAAGATGATGGATGATGCAGATGCAAAGGAAGATAACACTTTCTCAGATTTCACCCTTGGCGGGGCCAAGGAAATAAAATCTGGATGATCGACCGAGAGACATTTAGCACTCCGCCTCTAATATTCTCCTTGATGTGCTAGTGTATCCCATTCATAAATATGGTTTGATAACTAGAACATCAAGTAAAAGGTCGGACTTCGGGAGCTCAAGAATCCATAAGGAGTAACTTATTGGGGTAAAACCCTACGAAATCCTTATGGGGAGGTGGCCAACATTTCCAATCAAGATACTACAATAATAGGTCTTCCGGCTAGGTGGGTTGGCCACGACATCCACTTTACCGGTTATCGAGGGACCAGTATTATAGTTCTTGGGAAATGTTCCAACCATCATATCTGCCTGAGATTCAGATCTGGTTGGTGTCAGGATATCCAGACTCATCGAGTCTAGGAAGAAAAATGAAAGTTTGCAACACAATCGACGAGATGACGTTGCGAGATTCTCGGGAGATGGACTATGGTAGTAAGCTCCAAAACATGAGCTGGTTCTGCTGCACACATGTGAACATGTTGTCCCAGACAAAACATGATCACAGGGTAGTCTTACAATAAAACACTACCGAGTTCCGGTGGGGAACCAGCATCGAGGATATCGAAGTCCTTGTGCACTTATCGATGAACTTCTTATCCTTGAGCAAGTCAATCAGTGGCTTGGCGTGCTAGGGACACATATGGAATGGAGGTAGCTAATCTCACAGTCCAATGTATACCTCGCACATGCATGACTGACTTGGGATGATTTCAAAGGAAACAAAAACAATCTTTCTCGAATTCACGGCGGCAACTTACATCAAATGCACGTGAAGCAAAGGAAGTCACTTCTTTCATCCAAACATATACCTCATGAATGGAACACGAAGGTAATGTTTACAAAAGTTTCCAATACTAGATGGATGTTCAACATAATCATGGAGAGGTTAAATATCTTGCTGATGGGCTCAACAACAATTCATCCGGGTTTCCATGAAGATGGAATTCCCTAATTATGTGAACAGGTGATAGCATTGGTCAGACCCATAAGATATAATGGTGTATGCTCGAGGAGTCAACCACGAGTAAGACAACATTACGAACATCGTTGGTTCTGATTTGATTTGAGAATAGCCCACACTCAAATCAAAGTTTTTAACAAGATAATAGGTCCAACAACTGATCACAGGGACCAATCGATGAAGACATCATCTTTCTTCAACACACACATACAAAGGGTATCCCTTTGAAATGAACTAAGTCAGGTAAACTTTTATCTTCCAACTCTCCGAGTTGTTGTTTGCTTAACAACTAGCTCAGGGGTATCCAACACAGATTCTTGGAGAAAAAGTGGTTTATTGGAAAACCAACTTGATCACGAGCTCAACATAACAGTCAGGGGACAACCTGGTGATACTTTCGAGAAGATATATGGAAAATCACGAACCACCGATATGCTACTAAGCTCGAGAACAATCTTGCTTTTCAGGGCAAGACGATATGATCAAAAAAGCGAGGGATTGCCAAAATCATAACTCATTGATCGAAGAGTGCACCAGGAAATAAGGACTAGGTAGCACAATCTATCTTAGAATGGTGATTCAATAACCAACATGCTAAGAATGAGAATATTGTCCATTTACTACCAAACAATAGAGTTGCTAGGAGTATAGATTTCACACATCACGATTCACTTGTCGGCGTTCCGGTTATAATAACACGGGAACCAAGGAATGAATATCGATGGCGAGAGGTATCACTTCACTAAGAATTCATAAGATGATGTGTAATTCCTATGACTTTCTTGACATAAAGAGGGTAATACTTCAGGGTAGAACAGAACAAAAGCTGGGTTAACAATTTGATCTGTGGAGCACAACTTCTTTGACCCGATCCTGGATACGGATGAGGTACTGGAGTTTGTTTCTCCTAGTCATTCTGGAATAGAATGGCTTGACGGACCACAAGAGTAATAGGCATCGATGAATGAACGCACGCCATCAACTTGACTATCAACTGATAGACAAGGATCAAAATACAACTACAGAGGGACAACTCAAAGGAACATATGATTTTCTGAGTTGTGGATGCATGGTTTAGCATGTCCAACGAAGTTCAACATATTTCTTCCGGATAACCCATGCAGAAGGTTAGGACTGGCAGAGTCACCATATAGCATAGAGAACCCATCGAGAGCACTCCTGTTATGATCTTTTGGTCCAACAGACTACTGCCATAAGTGGTTCATAGTATTTGGAAGAAGGAAAATACCATGGACCTTGAGGACTATCGCAAAGGATACTAGTATCCTAAAGGGACTAGCAAACACTATCAACATGAAGTAAGTAGGGTGAATCTCGGGTTCAAAACCCAAGGAGTAGAATACCTACTACTAAGTGGCATCACGGGATGCTTTCGAGAATGATGGCCAGAATCATCACACTGGGACACAGAACATGGCTAGATTACCAGGTGATACTCTAGACATCTAGGGTCATAATCATAGCTCCAACATATACGTTGGGGCAATAGAGTACATCAACTCACCGTTTAGTGTGGTTAACCTGGCCAGGAAAGACATCGAAACCGAGGGAAGGATTTTGCAATTGCATCAGATTATTTAGAAACCTGGGATGACTCGGACAGCATAACGGCTGTAAATGCTCAAAAAGTTTGGAGACATACTATAGAAATGGTGGCATAGCCACTCAGAAGCACAATATCAAGGTTTCGAGATCAGCAATTAACATACGGAAGTAACAGGAACTGAAACGAGGCTTAAGTCCAACAATTCTATAAGTCTACCGATTAGTAACACGTGATCCTGATAGAAAGGAGAGATAGCCTAGTTCTTAATCCCCGTGGGAAAGATAAGATGACTCAGATCAGAAGGGCATAAGGTATAAGGAGTAAAAAGAGCCTTACGTTCCATCCCACAATCAATTCCCTTATATAACTAAAGAATTTCTAGACTCAACTTCGACCAGTTTGGCTTGGTAATCCTACAGGCAGTCAAACTCTGATACCAACGCTGTCAGGACCCCAATCCTAAGTCACACCGATCTAGCATGTAACACATCATATCACTTTGCGGCCTCACGCACGGTATTCCCACGGGTGCCACCTTACCTGGCCCGGGACCGTTTGCGCCTTTTGGCTCACGTATATGATAGTGTCGCTAGCATCCATATGACAAAGAATCCGGGCTGACATGGCTAGTCGTGAACCCAAAGTGGCACTAACTTACAGGGACAGGCATACATGACCCAGCAACGAACGTGTCGGTCATCAGCGAGTGAATCCAGGCTGTAGCACTGGGCTAGCAGGACTCCGGTGAACCGGGCTGTAGCGGGCTAACAGGACTCCGGTATTCATCGCGTGACATTTCCCCGAAGGGACAGACACAGGAACGAAGAAGGACACATGCCGGCCAGCCTACGTGTTCCGGAGCAGTAGCAAGCTACCATGGCTCAGTGGAAACACCAGGAGACATTTCCCGGTAAGAGAGGCTACTAAGGATAAACAACTAGATAGTCAGATCCCACACATACCAAGCATTTCAATAACATACACACAATATGCTCGATATGTGCAATACAACATGGCATCACAACATGACTCTACAACTCAAGTATTTAATTCAATAGGCTCCAAGGAGCGAGATATTACAAACATAGGTCTCATGACCCAACATTCAGAGCATACAAGTCAAAACACAAACGGAAGCTATCATGTCTGAGTACAGACAACTATAAATGAAAGAGGCTGAGAAGCCTGACTATCTACCAGATCCTGCCGAGGGCACAAGATCGTAGCTGAGGTAACAAGCTAAACATCGAAGACCACGCGGAACTACTAGCGAGACTGAAGTCTCTCTGCAAAAACATAAAATAGGCAAACGTGAGTACAAATGTACCCAGCAAGACTTACATCAGAACTATCTACATATGCATCATTATCAACAAAGGGGATGGTGGGGTTTAACTGCAGCAAGCCAGCTTTGACTCGGTGGCTATCCTAAACTACGACTACAAATAACTCTTTGAGGTGGCGCACACGAGTCCACATATTCACCATATCAATACACCACTATGGATCCGCTCCCGTCTCCCTACAAGAACGCCATCCATAGCACTCACGCTTATCTTGCGTATTTTAGAGTATCCACTTTCACTTGTCTATGAACTATGCAAGGGGTCCAAGTTTCCATATCCGAGGAATCCGGCTATTCGAATAGATAATGATAACCCTGCAGGGGTGTACTTCTTCACACACGCTTCCGCCACTTATCGCCCTGTACACGTGATGTATCTCGGCAACCTTCAAGCGGAAGCCGGGCGAGGGAGTCGGCCACGACCTGACTAACCAAACAAGTCTCTCGTCTAGGTTTATCGCCTATTCAGGTTCCATCCGCAAGGAGATCCGGCCGGGGTGTCGCTCACGGCCCTAAACGATGTGAGCAGGGTTCCCAAGCCCACCATCCGGGTGCTACTTGGTACACCGGGCCACTGTGCCTAGTCTGTCCCAAGCCCACCTGTACCGGGTGCCACTTGGTAGACTACTAACACTACCTACAAACACCAGAAACTAGTTGCAACTCCTGGACAGAGATCATGTTGATTAATAAGTCGAGAGAGTCAATTAAGGATCCCAATGTGTGGTAGTAGCTATTCATGGATCACAAACACAGAACTCAGTTCCTGAGGACGGCTGCAATGAGACAACCCACCATGTACTCCTACATGGCCTCTCACCGCTACCTTTACCAAATCGTGTTCACACACTTAGCTCTCAACAGTAGGACATGTTCACACGCCTCTGATTCATCCCCGATGAATCAGACCTGACTCAACTCTAAGCAGTAGCAGGCATGACAAACAAGCATGAATGAGTAGGCACATCAGGGCTCAAACAACTCCTACTCATACTAGTGGGTTTCATCTATTTACTGTGGCAATGATAGGTCATGCAGAGGATAAAGGGGTTCAGCTACCGCAGCAAGTAACAAATGTGTCGTTGTTGTCCTAATGCAGTAAAAGAGAGCAGGAGCGAGAGAGTGGGATTTTATCGGAATGAACAAGGGGGTTTTGCTTGCCTGGCACTTCTGAAGATAACATTGAGTCTTCATCAGTGTCAATGATCACATCATCAGTACAGCGTCTACCGAGGGGGAACAACACCGGCAAACACAGAAGAAACACGATCAATGCAATGCACAATATGATGCATGCTATGACATGGCAATATGAATGTGTTTTTGGCTAATGCACCTAGCTATGATTTAAATGAAGTTGGTTTGAATACATGATTCAAATTCCAACTCCATATATGATTATTTAAATGCCCTTTATTTGATTTGTCGAAAACAGAGGACAAACATTGTTCAAACATGCATGAAAATGGTACAGATGGATTCCTTGAATTTTTCTGATAATTTTTCATATATAAATTATTTAATTTGGAGTTACGGTTGAATTTCTATGAATTTTAGAATTTTATACCATTTTCTAGAATTTCCTGATTATTTATAAAATAAACTAAATTCCAGAAAAGGAATATTGCGTCAGCATGGCGTAAGGCTGAGGTCAGCAGGTCAACTGGGTCGCCCAGAGTCAAACCTGACGTGTGGGGCCCACACGTCAGTGACACGGGTTAAACAGGGGGGTTTAGTTTAGTTTAATTAAAGATTAGGGGCACTAGGGCCCACATGTCAGTGTCAGGGGGTTAGATTAGGTGGTGATTAGCTTAAGATAATCACCTGATGGCGGGGTCCACCAGTCATGGACCCAGGGGAGGTCAAACCCCTGGTCAGTAGGGTCAATCCCGCCGGCGTTGAGTCGCCGGCGAGGCCGAGGCGGCGGAGGCCTTCGGGTTTCTTGCTCCGGCGACCAAACGGACGGAGGAGGGGCTCTACGAATAGCTGGAAGAGCACCGCGTCTTCCTGTGGAGTCGGTTGGGGACGGGGCGGCCGGAATCGACGCCGGCAACGACCTAGGTGGCCGCCGGAGTTCGGGCGACCACGGGTTTGATGCTGCAGAGAGCAAGCGGGCTAGTTTTTGCGCTAGGCATGCTCTACGGGAAACTACGAACGCGCAGGGCTCGCCGGGGTGACCAAATGGTCACCGGAGCTACGCCGGCGGCGAGCTCGGCGGAGGTGAGCTTCGGCCATGGCGGAATCGGTGCTAGAGGACGCGCTAGAGGAAGGGCACAGGGGGGAAATGGAGAGGAGCTCACGTAGGGACTAGTAGAGTCGACGACGAGGTCGGGGAAGCTCTGGACGACGCGAATTTACGGCGGCGATCTCCGGGCACCGGAGATGAAGACGACGACGCTCCGGTCGACTGGGGCCTCCTCTGGTCGCGTGCATCGGTGTGCAGCTCCATGGGGTCGGGACGGAGCTCAGGGATGCGAGGAGGGAGCGAGGGGGTGGTTGTGGCCGCGGCGAACGGCGTCGGTGGCGACGAGCTCCGCTCGGGCAGAGAGGGAGAGAGAGCAGAGGAGAGGATGAGGCGAGGGAGAGAGTGAGAGAGAGCCAGGGGCTGCGTGGCGCTCCGTGGCGTCGTCTAGGAGGGGCCGGGGAAGCAGGAGGTGGCCGGAGAAGCAGGAGGTGGCCGGGGCGCGTGGCCGCGCGCGCCGGGCGCGTGCCCGTCCTCCTGGCAAAGGAGGAAGGCGACAGGGGGGTAGCGGTGGCGGGCTGGGCCGGCCAGCTGCAGTGCTGGGCCGGTTTGGCTACCAGGTGAGCGCCAGGTAGGCTTTTCTCTGCTCTGTTTTATTTTTTTCTTCTGTTTTGTTTTATTTAATATCTTTTGCAATTGTTTTGAATTTAAACAAATTCAAACAATGCCAAAAACTCCTCTGAATATTTTTATTTTGCTAGATGGACTTTTCAAAAGCTCATAAAATATTTCAGGGGTATTTGAAATTATATTCTAATTATATGAAAATAATTCAAATTCAAATAGCTAATGATTTAAATTCAAAGTCCCAAAAATAAATCCTTAAAAATGTTCAATATTTTGGTTGGGGCCAGAACCCTTGCCAAAAATTATCAAACATTTAAGAGGAGCATTTTGGAACAATGAATGAGATTTTAGGGTTTTTGCCCTTCTTTTATTTAGGGTTTTGAGGCTTCCAAATTTCCTCAGTTCAAGTTTCAAAAATTTAAACATGATGCACACACCAGGCAGCACCAGAAGCTAGGGATGTGACATCCATTCATCAAGTGAGCTAATATCAAATAACATCTTCTCACCGGCAAGTTTAAAAATCATAGTTAAGCTCTTTAATAGCCCAATATGCCTTATGTTCTAGTTCGAGAGTTAAGTGACATGCTTTTCCATAAACCATTTTATACGGAGACATACCCATAGGATTTTTGTATGCAGTTCTATAAGCCCATAATGCATCATCAAGTTTCTTGGACCAATTCTTTCTAGACCTATTAACAGTCTTTTGCAAAATTAATTTGAGCTCTCTATTGCTCAACTCTACTTGACCACTAGACTATGCGTGACAAGGAGATGCAATTCTATGACTAACATCATATTTAGCAAGCATTTTACGGAAAGCACCATGAATAAAGTGTGAACCACCATCAGTCATTAAATATCTAGGGACTCCAAACCTCGGGAAAATAACTTCCTTAAGCATTTTAATAGAAGTTTTATGATCAGCACTACTAGTTGGAATAGCTTCTACCCACTTAGTAACGTAATCAACAGCAACTAAAATATGTGTGTATCCATTAGACGCAGGAAAAGGTCCCATATAATCAAAGCCCCAAACATCAAACAGTTCAATAACAAGTGAATAATTCATAGGCATTTCTTGACTTCTACTAATATTACCAATTCTTCGACATTCATCACAAGACAAGACAAACTTACGGGCATCCTTGAAGAGAGTAGGGCAAAAGAAACCAGATTGCAATACCTTATGTGCAGTTCTATCTCCAGCGTGGTGTCCTCCATAAGACTCGGAATGACACTTGCGTAGGATCTGTTCTTGTTCATGCTCAGGTACACAACGTCTAATAACACCATCTACTCCTTCTTTATAAAGATGTGAGTCATCCCAAAAGTAAGGTCTTAAATCATAGAAGAACTTTTTCTTTTGTTGGTATGTGAAGCTAGGTGGTATAAATTTAGCAACAATATAATTAGCTTAATCAGCATACCAAGGAGTACTACGAGAAGTACTTATAACATTTAATTGTTCATCAGGAAAGTTATCATTAATAGGTAGTGGGTCATCAAGAATATTTTCTAACCTAGACAGGTTGTCTGCAACGGGGTTCTCAGCTCCCTTTTTATCAATAATATGCAAATCAAATTCTTGTAGCAAGAGAACCCATCTAATAAGTCTATGTTTAGCATCTTTCTTTTCCATAAAATATTTAACAGCAGCATGATCAGTGTGAACAGTTACTTTAGAATCAACAATATAAGGTTTGAACTTATCACAAGCAAACACAGCTGCTAAAAATTCTTTTTCAGTAGTAGCATAATTTCTCTGGGCACTGTCTAGAGTCTTACTAGCATATTGGATAACATTTAATTTCTTATCAACTCTCTGTCCTAGAACAGCCCCTACAGCATAATCACTAGCATCACACATAATTTCAAAGGGTAGGTTCCAATTAGGTGGCTGAACAACAAGTGCGGAGACTAATGCTTTCTTAAGTATTTCAAATGCTTCTACACAATCATCATCAAAGACAAATGGTATATCTTTTTGCAATAAATTAGTCAGAGGCCGAGAAATTTTTGAGAAGTCCTTAATGAACCTCCTGTAAAATCCAGCGTGACCAAGGAAACTTCTTATACCTTTGATGTCCTTGGGACATGGCATCTTTTCAATAGCATCAACCTTGGCTTTATCAACTTCAATACCTCTTTCAGAAACTTTGTGCCCCAAGACAATACCTTCATTAACCATAAAGTGGCACTTTTCCCGATTCAAGACAAGATTAGTTTCTTCACATCTCTCCAAAACTCGATCAAGATTGCTCAAGCAATCATCAAAAGAGGAACCATAGACGCAAAAGTCGTCCATGAAAACCTCAGAAATCTTTTCACAAAAGTCAGAGAATATAGCCATCATGCATCTTTGAAAGGTAGCAGGTGCATTACATAAACCAAAAGGCATACGTCCATAAGCAAAAGTACCAAAAGGGCATGTAAAAGTAGTTTTTGATTGATCTCTAGCCGACACATGTATTTGAGAGAAACTAGAATAACCATCTAGAAAGCAGTAGTGTGTATGTTTGCATAATCTTTCTAGCATTTGATCAATAAAAGGTAAGGGGTAATGATCTTTCTTATTAGCTTTATTTAATTTGCGGAAATCAATTACCATCCTATAACCTGTGATAATTCTTTGTGGAATCAATTCATCTTTATCATTAGGAACAACAGTAATACCTGCCTTCTTAGGGACACAATGGACAGGACTTACCCACTCACTATCAGCAACATGATAGATTATACCTGCCTCCAGAAGCTTTAGTATATCTTTTCTTACCACTTCTTTCATTTTAGGATTCAGACGTCGTTGAGGATCACGAACTGGTTTGGCATCTGCTTCCAAATTTATTTTATGTTGACATAGAGTGGGACAAATGCCCTTAAGATCATCAAGAGTATATCCAATAGCAGCACGGTGCTTCTTCAGAGTCTTCAATAATCTTTCTTCTTCATGCTCTGAAAGGTTAGCACTAATAATAACAGGATATACCTTCTTTTCATCAAGATAAGCATATTTAAGATTATCAGGCAAAGGTTTGAGCTCAAACACGGGATCACCCTTGGGTGGAGGTGGATCCCCTAAAATTTCAACAGGCAAGTTGTGATGCAGAATAGGTTCCGTTTAAAGAATACTTCATCTATTTCCCTTCTGTCATTCATGAACATATCATTTTCATGTTCTAGCAAATAGTGTTCTAAAGCATCACTAGGAGGTATGGCAATTGAAGCAAGACCAATAATTTCATCCTTACTAGGTAATTCTTCCTCACGATGTTGTTTACTAAATTTAGAGAAATTAAAATCATGAACCATATCATCCAAACCAACAGTAACAATATTCTTAGTGCAGTCTATGGTAGCATTGACAGTATTTAAGAAGGGTCTACCAAATATAATTGGACAAAAGCTATCTTGCGGAGAAGTAAGAACAAGAAAATCAGCAGGATATTTAGTTTTCCCACACAAGACTTTAACATCTCTAACAATTCCAATTGGTGCAATAGTATCTCTATTAGCAAGTTTAATAGTAACATCAATATCTTCTAACTCAACAGGTGCAATTTCATTCTTAATTTCTTTGTATAAGTCATGAGGTATAACACTAGCACTAGCACCCATATCACATAAGCCATGGTAACAATGATCTCCTATTTTAACAGAAATAACAGGCACGCCTACCATAGGTCTATGTTTATCCTTATCACAAGGTTTAGCAATTCTAGCAGTTTCACCTTCGAACTGAATAACCTGCCCATCAATATTATCAGACAAAAGATCTTTAACAATAGCAATATTAGGTTCTACTTTAACTTGCTTAGGAGGTGTATAAGTTCTAATATTGGTTTTACGAACAACAGTTGAAGCTTTAGCATGATCCTTTATTCTAACAGGGAAAGGTGGTTTCTCAATATAAGAAGTAGGAACAATAGGATCATTATAAGTGACAGTCTTTTCTTCAACTTTAATAGGTGAAGCTACTTTTACTTCTATGGGAGGATGATATTTAAACCACTTCTCCTTAGGGAGATCAACATAAGTAGCAAAAGATTCACAAAAAGAGGCTACTATCTCAGAGTCAAGTCCATATTTAGTGCTAAACTTACGGAAAATATCGATATCCATAAAAGATTTAACACAATCAAACTTAGGTGTCATACCTGACTCCTTACCTTCATCGAGGTCCCAATCTTCAGAGTTGCGTTTAATTCTATCCAATAAATTCCATCTGAATTCAATAGTCTTCATCATAAAAGAGCCAGCACAAGAAGTATCGAGCATGGTGCGATTGTTTTCAGAAAGATGAGCATAAAAACTTTGCATAATTATTTCTCTCGAGAGCTCATGATTGGGGCATGAATATAACATTGATTTAAGCCTCCCCTAAGCTTGAGCGATGCTTTCTCCTTCGTGAGGCCAGAAATTGTATATATAATTGCGATCACGATGAACAAGATGCATAGGGTAATACTTTTGATGAAATTCTAGCTTCAATCTTTTATAGTCCCATGATCTCATATCATCACATAGCCTATACCATATCAATGTGTCTCCCTTAAAAGATAAAGGGAAGACCTTCTTCTTAGCAACATCATCGGGTACACCTGCAAGCTTAAATAATCCACAAACTTCATCCACATATATTAAGTGCTCATCAGGATGCTTTGTTCCATCTCCTGTAAAAGGATTAGCTAGCAGTTTTTCTATCATACCCGAAGGATACTCATAAGGAATTTCATTTTCAATAGGTTCAGTAGGTTGAGGAGCAACTCTTTGCTCTACTGGACAAGGTGAAGATACCCCGAACAAGCCCCTCGGAGAATTACTTTCCATAGTAACAAGTGACAGTAAATTTCAGCACACTATATAAATTTTTCCTTACCAAATTCCACCTACCAAAGGCGCTACACTCCCCGGCAACGGTGCCAGAAAAGAGTCTGGATGACCCACAAGTATAGGGGATGTATCGTAGTCCTTTCGATAAGTAAGAGTGTCGAACCCAACGAGGAGCAGAAGGAAATGATAAGCGGTTTTCAGCAAGGTATTCTCTGCAAGTACTGAAATAAGTTGTAACAGATAGTTTTGTGATAGGATAGGTTGTAACGAGCAACAAGTAACAAAAGTAAATAAAGTGCAGCAAGGTGGCCCAATCCTTTTGTAGTAGAGGACAAGCCGTAACAAACTCTTATAATAGGAAAAGCGCTCCCGAGGACACATGGGAATATCGTCAAGCTAGTTTTCATCACGTTCATATGATTCGCGTTCGATACTTTGATAATTTGATATGTGGGTGGACCAGTGCTTGGGTGCTGTTCTTACTTGAACAAGCATCCCACTTATGATTAACCTCTATTGCAAGCATCCGCAACTACAACAAAAGTATTAAGGTAAACCTAACCATAGCATGAAACATATGGATCCAAATCAGCCCCTTACGAAGCAATGCATAAACTAGGGTTTAAGCTTCTGTCACTCTAGCAACCCATCATCTACTTATTACTTCCCAATGCCTTCCTCGAGGCCCAAATAATGGTGAAGTGTTATGTAGTCGACGTTCACATAACACCACTAGAGGTTAGACAACATACATCTTGTCAAAATATCAAACGAATAACAAATTCACATGACTACTCATAGCAAGACTTCTCCCTTGTCCTCAGGAATGAACGTAATTACTCACAAAGCATATTCATGTTCATAATCAGAGGGGTAATAATATGCATATAGGATCTGAACATATGATCTTCCACCAAATAAACCAACTAGCATCAACTACAAGGAGTAATCAACACTACTAGCAACCTACTAGCACCAATCCCGGACTTTGAGACAAGAATTGGATACAAGAGATGAACTAGGGTTTGGAGATGAGATGGTGCTGGTGAAGATGTTGAAGCAGATTGCCCTATCCAGATGAGAGGAGTGTTGGTAATGACGATGGTGATGATTTTCCCCTCCCGGAGGGAAGTTTCCTCAGCAGAACAGCTCTGCCGGAGCTCTAGATTGGATCCGCCAAGGTTCCGCCTCGTGGCGGCGGAGTCTCGTCCCGAAAAGTTCCTTCCTATTTTTTTTCTCATCGAAAGACCTCATATAGGAGAAGATGGGCATCGGAGAGCCACTAGGGGGCCCACGAGGTAGGGGGGGCACGCCCCCCACCCTCGTGAGAAGGGTGTGGGCCCCCTGGCCTTCATCTTTGGCGTGGATTTTTCTTTATTTCTTTTAAGACGTTCCGTGGAGTTTCAGGACTTTTGGAGTTGCGTTGAATAGGTCTCTAATATTTGCTCCTTTTCCAAACCAGAATTCCAGCTGCCGGCATTCTCCCTCTTTATGTAAACCTTGTAAAATAAGAGAGAATAGCCATAAGTATTGTGATATAGAGTGAAATAACAGTCCATAATGCGATAAATATCGATATAAAAGCATGATGCCAAATGGACGTATCAGAATTCCATCAGAAGTTTTATCCTATGCATCTTGTTCACCGTGATCGTAATTATATATATAATTGTTGGCCTCACGAAGGAGAAATCATCTCTCAAGCTTGGGGTAGGCTTAAGTCAATGTTATATTCATGCCCCAATCATGAGCTCTCAAGAGAAATGATTATTCAAAAAAATTATGCTCGGCTTTCTGACAACAATCGCTCCATGCTCGATACTTCTCGTACTGGTTCCTTTATGATGAAGACTATTGAATTCAAATGGAATTTATTGGAGAGAGTTAAACGCAACTCTGAGGATTAGGATCTCGACGAAGGTAAGGAGTCAGGTATAACACCTAAGTTTGATTGTGTTAAATCTTTTATGGATACTGATGTTTTCCGTAAATTTACCACTAAATATGTACTTGACTCTAAGATTGTAGATTCTTTTTGTGAATCCTTTTCTACTCATGTTGATCTCCCTAAGGAGAAGTGGTTTAAATATAATCCTCCCATCGAAGCGAAAGTAGTTGCACCTATTAAAGTTAAAGAAAATACTATCACTTATAATGATCCTGTTGTTCCTACTGCTTATGTTGAGAAACCACCCTTCCCTGTTAGAATAAAGGATCATGCTAAAGCTTCAACTGTGGTTCGTAAAAGTAATATTAGAACTTATACACCTCCTGAGCAAGTTAAAGTTGAACCTAATATTGCTATTGTTAAAGATCTCTTAGCCGATAATATTGATGGGCATGTTATTTACTTCTGTGATGAAGCTGCTAGAATTGCTAGGCCTGATACTAAAAATAAACATAGACATGTTGTAGGATGCATGTTATTTCTGTTAAAATAGGAGATCATTGTTATCATGGATTATGTGATATGGGTTCTAGTGCTAGTGCAATACCTATTTCCTTATACAAAGAAATTATGCATGATATTGCACCAGCTGAGATAGAAGGTATTGATGTCACAATTAAGCTTGCTAATAGAGATACTATTTCACACGTTGAGATTGTTAGAGATGTTGAAGTCTTGTGTCGGAAGGTTAAATATCCTACTAATTTTCTTGTTCTTGGTTCCCCACAAGATAGCTTTTGTCCCATTATATTTGGTTAACCCTTCTTAAATACTGTCAATGCTAAGATAGACTGCAATAAGGATATTGTTTCTGTTGGTTTAGGGGATATGTCTCATGAGTTTAGTTTTGCTAAATTTTGTAGACAACCCCACGATAAAGAATTGCTTAGTAAAGATGAAATTATTGGTCTTGCTTCTATTGTCGTGCCTCCTACTGATCCATTAGAACAATATTTTCTAGACCATGAAAATGATATGTTCATGAATGAAAGAAGGGAAATAGATGAAGTATTCTTTAAATAGGGACCTATTCTGAAACACAATTTGCCTGTTGAAATCCTAGGGGATCCACCTCCACCCAAGGGAGATCCCGTGTTTGAGCTTAAACCATTACTTGATACTCTTACATATGCTTATCTTGATGAAAAGAAAATATATCATGTTATTATTAGTGCTAACCTTTCAGAGAAGGAGGAAGAGAAATTATTGAAAACTCTGAAGAAGCACTCTGCTGCTATTGGATATACTCTTGATGATCTTAAGGGCATTAGGCCTACTCTATGTCAACACAAAATAAATTTGGAAGAAGACGCCAAACCAGTTATTGATCATCAACGACGGTTGAATCCTAAGATGAAAGAAGTGGTAAGAAAAAGAAATATTAAAGCTCCTTGAGGCAGGTATAATTTATCCTGTTGCTGATATTCAGTGGGTAAGTCTTGTTCATTGTGTCCCTAAGAAGGGAGGTATTACTGTTGTTCCTAATGATAAAGATGAATTGATTCCGCACAGAATTATTACAGGTTATAGGATGGTAATTGATTTCCACAAATTAAATAAGGCTACTAAAAAAGATCATTACCCCTTACCTTTTATTGATCAAATGCTAGAAAGATTATCCAAACATACACATTTTTGTTTTCCAGATGGTTACTCTGGCTTCTCTCAAATACCTGTGTCAGCTAATGATCAATCAAAGACCACTTTTACTTGCCCTTTCGGTACTTTTGCTTATAGACGTATGCCTTTTGGTTTATGTAATGCACCTGCTACCTTTCAAACATGCATGATGGCTATATTTTCTGACTTTTGTGAAAAGATATGTGAGGTTTTCATGGACGATTTCTCCGTTTATGGATCCTCTTTTGATGATTGCTTAAGCAACCTTGACCGAGTTTTGCAGAGATGTGAGGAAGCTAATCTTGTTCTGAATTGGGAGAAATGCCACTCTATGGTTAATGAAGGTATTTTCATGGGGCATAAAATTTTTGAAAGAGGCATTGAAGTTGATAAAGCTAAAGTTGATGCTATTAAAAAGATGCCATGTCCCAAGGACATTAAAGGTATAAGAAGCTTCCTCGGTCACGCCGGTTTTTATAGGAGGTTCATTAAGGACTTCTCAAAAATTTCTCGGCCTTTGACTAATTTATTACAAAACGATATTCCTTTTGTCTTTTAAGACGATTGCGTAGAAGCATTTGAAATACTTAAGAAGGCATTGATTTCTTTTCCTATTATTCAGCCACCTGATTGGAATTTACCCTTTGAAATTATGTGTGATGCTAGTGATTATGCTGTAGGTGCTGCTCTATGGCAAAGAGTTGATAAGAAATTAAATGTTATTCAATATGCCAGTAAAACTCTAGACAATGCCTAGAGAAATTATGCTACTACTAAAAAAGAATTCTTAACAGCAGTATTTGCTTGTGATAAGTTCAGACCTTATATTGTTGATTCTAAAGTAACTATTCACACTGATCATGCTGCCATTAAATACCTAGACTTATTAGATGGGTTCTCCTTCTACAAGAATTTTATTTGCATATTATTGATGGGAAGGGAGCTGAGAACCCCGTTGCGGACAACCTGTCTAGGTTAGAAAATGTTCTTGATGACCCACTACCTATTGATGATAGCTTTCCTGATGAACAATTAAATGTCATAAATGCTTCTCGTACCGCTCCATGGTATGCTGATTATGCTAATTATATTGTTGCTAAATTTATACCACATAGTTTCACATACCAGCAAAAGAAAAAGTTCTTCAATGATTTGAGACATTACTTTTGGGATGACCCACATCTTTATAAAGGAGTAGATGGTATTATTAGACATTGTGTACCTGAGCATGAACAGGAATAGATCCTACGCAAGTGTCACTCTGAGGCTTATGGAGGACACCATGCTGGAGATAGAAGTGCACACAAGGTATTGCAATCCGGTTTTTATTGGCCTACTCTCTTCAAGGACGCCCGTAAGTTTGTCTTGTCTTGTGATGAATGTCAAAGAATTGGTAATATTAGTAGACGTCAAGAAATGCCTATGAATTATTCACTTGTTATCGAACCATTTGATGTTTGGGGCTTTGATTATATGGGACCCTTTCCTTCCTCTAATGGGTATACACATATTTTAGTTGCTGTTGATTACGTTACTAAGTGGGTAGAAGCTATTCCAACTAGTAGTGCTAATCATAACACCTCTATTAAGATGCTTAAAGAAGTTATTTTCCCGAGGTTTGGAGTCCCTAGAAATTTAATGACTAATGGTGGTTCACATTTTATTCATGGTGCCTCTCGTAAAATGCTTGCTAAGTATGATGTTAATCATAAAATTGCATTAGCTTATCACCCACAGTCTAGTGGTCAAGTAGAATTGAGTAACAGAGATTAATTTAGCAAAAGACTGTTAATAGATCTAGAAAGAATTGGTCCAAGAAACTTGATGATGCATTATGGGCCTATAGAACTGCATACAAAAATCCTATGGGTATGTCTCTGTATAAAATGGTTTATGGTAAAGCATGTCACTTACCTCTTGAATTAGAACATAAGGCATATTGGGCTATTAAAGAGCTCAAATATGACTTCAAACTTGCCGGTGAGAAGAGGTTATTTGACATTAGCTCACTTGATGAATGGAGAACCTAGGCTTATGAAAATGCCAAGCTGTTTAAAGAAAAAGTTAAAAGATGGCATGATAAAAGGATACAAAAGCGTGAGTTTAATCTAGGTGATTATGTATTGCTATACAACTCTCGTTTAAGATTTTTTGCAGGAAAACTTCTCTCTAAATGGGAAGGTCCTTACGTTATCGAGGAGGTCTATCCTTCCGGCGCCATAAAAATCAACAACTTCGAAGGCACAAATCCGAGGGTGGTAAACGGTCAAAGAATCAAACATTATATCTCAGGTAATCCCATAAATGTTGAAACTAATATTATTGAAACCGTAACCCCAGAGGAATACATAAGGGACACTTTCCGGAACGTTTCAGATTCCGAAAAGGAATAGGTACGTGGTACGGTAATAAACCGACTCCAAAACAGTTCTAATGTCAATTTTTCTCCATTTTGGAATATTTAGAAAAATAGGAAAATAAGAAGCAGACCGGAAAGGACACAAGGCTCCCACGAGGGTGGGGGGCGCTCCCCCTGCCTCGTGGGCACCTCGTGCGCTCTCCGGACTCCATTTTCTTCCACAATACTTCTTTTGGTCAGTAAAAATTCATTATATAATCTCCCGAAGGTTTTGACCGCTGTATCACACAAATACCTCTTGTCTTTGTTGCGAGCTGTTTTCTGCCATGGTTCTCAAGGCCAAGCATCATGTTGTCTCCCGCCTCCTCCAATAATTAGGGTAACGATGCTTGGCTAATGAAGATAGAGCGGAAGAGAAGAGCCCGAAGAGATCAACAAGGATGAAGGGATTAAGAAGGCCACGGAGGACCAAGTTCCGGCAGCAGAAGACATCCTTCAACTTGATCACAATCTTCTTACCCCAACTAAGATCAAAGATTTCAAGATGATTGAGTTAGCTCGTATACAAAACAAGTATCTCACATGTGAAAATATTTTGTTGAAGGAGCATATCATCGCACTCAAGGGTATTATCCGCAAGTTGGAAGACCTCCTACGCTCGATGTGCGACTATCCATCCTCACCAATACCCTCTTCACCAACAAAGAAGGAGACATAATCACACGGGTATGGGCACTCGCCTTGGCAACTGCGAAGCTTGGGGGAGTGCCCCGGTATCGTATCACCATCA
The DNA here is from genome assembly GCF_002162155.2 of Triticum dicoccoides. Lineage (NCBI taxonomy): Eukaryota > Viridiplantae > Streptophyta > Magnoliopsida > Poales > Poaceae > Triticum > Triticum dicoccoides. The sequence goes on from NC_041386.1 coordinate 410,371,738, forward strand.
CTTTTATTTTTACCATTTTTCTTAGTTCGATCCTTTTGATAATATCTTGATCTAGTAGAGTAAAGCTTTAGTATGATATAGTTGTGAGTTTTGCTTTATGATCCTTCTATGTAATCGAGTCCGTGAGCTATATATAATAAAGACTAGTGTTGAGTCAAGGGCTTGATTATTTTGCTATGATCTTGAGGGAATAAAAATAAAAGAGAAAGAATAAAAAGAAACAAAGAGATCATATGGATCTTATGGAGGGTGATGACTTCCCATATAAAGAGTGTGATGAATAAAAGTTGTTGAGAGTTGACAAACATAGTTTTGGTCATTGTTGCAATTAAGAGGAAGTAATAAAGAAAGAGAGGTTCACATATAAATATTCTATCTTGGACATCTTTTATGATTGTGAGCACTCATTAAAGTATGATATGCTAAAGAGTTGATGTTGGACAAGGAAGACAACATAATGGGTTATGTTTACTTTCATCCGAGATGAATTATATTGTCATGGATCATCCAACATGTTGAGATTGCCTTTCCCTTTCATGCTAGCGAATTTCTTTGCACCAAGTAGAGATACTACTTGTGCTTGAAAATATCCCTAAACCCAGTTTTTCCATGAGAGTCCACCATATCTACCTATGGATTGAGTAAGATCCTTCAAGTAAGTTGTCATCGGTGCAAGCAATAAAAATTTGCTCTCTAAATATGTATGACTTATTAGCATGGGAGAAAATAAGCTTTTATACGATCTTGTGATGTGGAAGAAATAAAAGCGACGGCCTGCATAATAAAGGTCCATATCACAAGTGGCAATATAAAGTGACGTTCTCTCGCATTAAGATTTTGTGCATCTAACTATAAAAGCGCATGACAACCTCTGCTTCCCTCTGCGAAGGGCCTATCTTTTACTTTTATCTTCTACCTTACATAAGAGTCATGGTGATCTTCAACTTTCCTTTTTAAATTTTATCCTTTGGTAAGCACAATGACTTGGAAAGATCTTGATATATATAGCTAATTGGATGTGAGTCTTCATGAACTATTATTGTTGACACTACCCTTGAGGTAAAACGTTGGAAGGCAAAACTATAAGCCTCTATCTTTCTCTATGTCCGATTAAAACTTCATACCCATAAATATTGCATGACTGTTAGCAATTGTGAAAGACTAAAAGATGGTTGAGTGTGTGGACTTGCTGAAAAGCTCTTATATTAACTCTTTCCTATGTTATGATAAATTGCAATTGCCTCAATGACTGAGATTAGAGTTTGTTGATTCTCAATGAAGTTTATGATTCATACTTGAAATTTTGATTGAAGTGTTACTTTAGCATAAGAGATCATATGACAAAATATATATATGTTGTTGTTCTAAGAATGATCATGATACCCTAATGTTCGTATTTTATTTTTATCGACACCTCTATTTCTAAACAAAATGGACATATTTTTTCGATTTCGGCTTTCGCTTGAGGACAAGCGAGTTCTAAGCTTGGAGAGTTGATACGTCCATTTTGCATCATGCTTTTATATCAATATTTATTGCATTATGAGATGTTATTACACATTATGTCACAATACTTATGCCTATTCTCTCTTATTTTACAAGGTTTACATGAATAGGGAGAATGCCGGCAGCTGGGATTCTGGGCTGGAAAAGGAGCAAATATTAGAGACCTATTCTGCACAGCTCCAAAAGTCCTGAAACTTCACGGAAGCTATTTCCAGAATATATAAAAAATAGTGAGCGCAAGAAGTTCCAGAGGGGGGCCACACCCTGGCCACGAGGGTGGGGGGCGCGCCCTACCCCCTGGGCGCGCCCCCTGCCTCATGGGCCCCCTGGTGGCCCTCCGATGCCTATCTTCTGCTATATGGAGTCTTTCATTGAGGAAAAAATCATCAGCAAGGTTTCGGGACGAGACTCCGCCGCCAGAAGGCAGAACTTTGGCAGAACCAATCTAGGTCTCCGGCGGAGCTGTTCTGCCGGGGAAACTTCCCTCCGGGAGGGGGAAATCATCACCAACGATCCTATCAATGGGAGGGGGACAATCTCCATCAACATCTTCATCAGCACCATCTCATCTCAAACCCTAGTTAATCTCTTGTATCCAATCTTTGTATCCAAACCTCGGATTGGTACCTGTGGGTTGCTAGTAGTGTTGATTACTCCTTGTAGTTGATGCTAGTTGGTTTACTTGGTGGAAGATCATATGTTCAGATCCATTATGCATATTAATACCCCTCTGATTATGAACATGAATATGCTTTGTGAGTAGTTATGTTTGTTCCTGAGGACATGGGAGAAGTCTTGCTATTAGTAGTCATGTGAATTTGGTATTTGTTCGATATTTTGATGAGGTGTATGTTGTCATCCCTCTAGTGGTGTCATCTGAACGTCGACTACATGAAACTTCACCATTGTTTGGGCCTAGAGGGAGGCATTGGGAAGTAATAAGTAGATGATGGGTTGCTAGAGTGACAGAAGCTTAAACACTAGTTTATGCGTTTCTTCGTAAGGGGCTGATTTGGATCCATATGTTTCATGCTATGCATGGTTAGGTTTACCTTAATACTTCTGTTGTAGTTGCGGATGCTTGCAATGGGGGTTAATCATAAGTGGGATGTTTGTCCAAGTAATGATAGCAACCAAGCACCGGTCCACCCACATATCAAATTATCAAAGTACCAAACGCGAATCATATGATCATGATGAAAACTAGCTTGACGATAATTCCCATGTGTCCTCGGGAGCGCTTTCCTTCATATAAGAGTTTGTCCAGGCTTGTCCTTTGCTACAAAAAGGATTGGTCCATCTTGCTGCACCTTATTTACTTTTATTAATTGCTACTCGTTACCAATTACCTTTTCAAAAAACTATCTGTTACCGATAATTTCAGTGCTTGCAGAGAATACCTTGCTGAAAACTGCTTATCATTTCCGTATGCTCCTCGTTGGGTTCGACACTCTTACTTATCGGAAGGACTAGGATAGATCCCCTACACTTGTGGGTCATCAATCTACCCAGCTTCCTACTTCCCCGCCTTTCCTTCCTTCGAAATTGGCCATAAACTTGGAGATTCCCACGAATCAGGAGCAATTCATCCGCTCGCAGAGCACCCCATGCGCACGGGCCATCGGGACCCCGCGCACACGGGCCTCACTTACCCCGTGCGCACGGACACTCCAGAAAATTTCGGCCATTCCTTTTTTGCATAGTTTTGATTCTAAACCACCACTCGTGTTCTTCCGCACTATTTCTCATGGTTGTTTGAGTTTCGGGTTGCGGTTTCTCGTGTGTCCTAAGGTGTTTCGGCTACTTAGGCGCATTTGGACATCATCATCATCGCTTCTCGACCATCGACTCGGACTCCACACCGGCTTCGACAAATTCATCTCCATCCCAATCGTAAGCAAGGACGGTAAACTTGACGGCACTCACCTTTGCTTTTGCATTGAGAACCCGAGCCTTTTGCGTCACCTACCCATCGATGCTAGCAAGTTGAGTATTGTCGGGCCACGCATTTGTGCACCATAGTGATTGTGTTATCATCATTGTGCATTAAGTCTCTCCCGTGCATATCTTACAATACTTGTCTCATATCATACTTGGCTCTAGCATCAAGCATAGAAAAAAAGCTTTTAAGCAAAAGAGGAGACACATAGAGCTTGTAAGTAATAGCATTGAGCCTTGTTGCATAGTCACATCATCTTGGTCATCGCATACATAGCATAGTTGGGATTGAAGACGATACGTTTCTCCCATTGGTTGGTGCACAAGCGTATCTTGCCCATTTGAGCAATCGAGCTAGCGTCTCTCTAGTATTCACAAAACAAGAGCATTTTCCATGGTTGCACATTTGAGCTCACCCCTTGGTTGTGCGGATCCCATCTATCTTCCGTGTGTGTGTTCCTAGTGATACCCTTGGGTTTGATCTATTTTCTTTACTTCCATATTTGTGAACCTTCTCAACCATATTGATATCTTGTCTAACATTTGCTTGAACTTTTTTACCACCCTCCTAACCGAGCTACTCCATAAGCCTTCTACCTGCAGGTGTGAGAAACGAACCCGGTTCCAATTCTACTATTGTGGCATTACATTGAGTGACACTTGTTACATCCTCAATCCTCGGAAAAGGTAACTTCGGTATTGTTCTCTCATTTTCCTACTCACCCCACTTGGATATGATGGATAGGCCAACTTCTCGGCAAACCCTCTTTTCGAGGAGCAAGAAGGTGATCACGGCTACGTCACCAAGAACCACTTCTTCATCGTGCAACATGCTCTACATCAAGAGAGTGAAGCGTTGGGTGAACGCTTGGAGCAACTCGCCTCCGACCTTCGTCAATCGGAAACATGGAACCGCGACTACATCAATGAAAATTTCAATACACAAATGGAGGAACTCCGTAACCTGATCGTGCGACGCACGTCTTCCTCATCCTCGTCAGCAAGACGGCTCCACTCAAGCCGCCAATCAAGTCGGCAATCTTCGCACTACTCCTCCTATGAAACAAGTCCTCCCTGAGCTCGTGTCCCTCGTCGTGAAGATTCTCAAGATAGCCAACCTCCAAAAAATCCATTCCATGGCAATGGCTTACAAGATCGAATCCGAACTCGTGAAGGGTCGCGACAAGAAGCGCAAGAACCAAAGGACAAAGAGCAAGTACCTCCACAAGTACCTCGTCAAGAGACTCAAGATGATGACTCCATCCGTCAAGCACAAGCACTCGAGGCACAACACGCACTCCGCGAGTCCACTCAAGCCATTGCGGAGCGCAACCGCCAAGTGCGAGAACAAGAGCAAGCTCTTTGTCGGGAGATCCAAGACGAAGTCACGCATCATGAAGAACAACAAGAAAGGTGCAACCAAGCGCATATTCCTCGTCCTCCTCCACGACAAGAGCGACACCACATGTGAAGACGGTGAACATGATATACGCAACACACCTTCCCAAGAGGGAGCGGAAGCGTGCACTAAGGGACGTCTATGCGATGGAGCCTGTCGCCCCAAAGTTCAACCCATGGTCTGCTTGTCCGATCACCTTCGATTGCAGGGACCACCCCACTAGCATCCGTCATGGCGGATCCGCCGCACTGGTCCTAGACCCCATCATTGACGGATTTCACCTCACTTGAGTCCTTATGGACGGCGGCAGCAGCCTGAACCTGCTTTATGAGGATATAGTGTGAAAAATGGGTATCGATCCCTCGAGGATCAAACCCAGCAAAACCACCTTTAAAGGCGTCATCCCAGGTGTAGAGGCCCATTGCACAGGCTCGATCACACTGGAAGTAGTCTTCGGATCACCGGATAACTTCCGAAGCGAAGAGTTAATCTTCGATATCGTCCCGTTTCGCAGTGGCTATCATGCACTGCTCGGGCGAACAACATTTGCAAAATTCAATGCAGTGCTGCATTACGCATACCTCAAGCTTAAGATGCCAGGACCTCGCGGGGTCATAACAGTAAATGGATACACGGAATGCTCGCTCCGTACGGAAGAGCACACTGCGGCCCTTGCAGTAGTAGCACAAAGCAGCCTGTTCAGGCAGACAACTCATTCGGCGTCACGACCCCGAACACCTTCAAGCGAGTCCAGAACAAGCTGCAACAGGATCGCCTGGCACGATCGGAGCTTGCCTAGCAATTCGGCCCCCGTCCCAGTCCCAGTGAAGCAATGAAATCCATGCCGCACGTACATAACTATGCATTGAAAATACCATGGACATAGGCGGGGGCACGATCAGGGCACACCCCGCATTGTGGCTTAACCACACTAGGGACTGTATACCTTTGACATTCCTTTTCTCTTTTAGGGCCTAACTCTCTGGAAGCCCTTTCCGGCAGTACGATTGCCGGACGCATTCCGGAAGCAACAACCAAGGCGGCAAGAAGCTAAGATGAACACAGGAACCGCCAGGTGGTCTCTAGTAATAATCGATATACCCGCTTTTCACTATTTATGCGTAGCTTGCCCTGGGATAGGACATTTCGAATCGTCCTACTTTATGCTTATTGTACTACTTGTACCAAGTACGCTTCAACGTATCATTTAAATAACAATGCATATCATTAATCTGTCATTGCATTATTTAAGTTTTTCTCTCACTCTCTCTCTCTCTTATATGTCCATTTATGACATTCCGCACCCGCATGTGCGGCTACGGTCAGTTCGCCATGGGTCCTTGTTTACCCGATAATACGGCGCAAGAAGTCCGAACACTTTCGACAGTGCGACATCCCGAACTTATAGCATTATATGCATCAGCTCTGAATCATGTCTTCGGTCAAATGTTGGGTCACCCGGCTCCCATGCTTTGGTACCTTACGTTCCGCTATATCGGCTAAGGTAGCGGTGGGAGAAGTACTGCTATTGTGTCCCGGTTCTTCCGGACAAGCACCTCCGTAGAGAAAGCCAAAAACTGACTGTCATGATATGGCGAGAGACTGGTTGCTGTTCGAGAGGTCTCAAGTCCTTAAAGACTTTTTCTGCTTCAGGCGAGGAGTCGGCCTTGTCCGTCTTAGGCGTGTATAGCGCTCCAAATTCGTCCCTCCGAATACCAGGGACTTCGCCAAAAATTTAAACTCATAGACTTCTATGGCTAAGTGAGAGTGATAAAGCATTATAGTCCGATTGCCTGGTTCGTTGCGCTGAACACCTCCCTGGAAGGACCCAAAATTGGGGTAAATAATGTTCAGGTTTATCCCGAACACCCAGTACTAGTTACATGGGGATAGAAGCCGACGACTGGCCAACTCTCAGATTTTATAAACAGCCGCACAGAAGGTAATATTTTAAATTAAGAAAGTGTCGCATGGCACAAACAAACTCGTTTCATATTACAGGATGACATGGGCATGTTCATTCAAAAATTACATCCTTGCCACACTCATCTACCACTAAGCGGGAACCCTTCAGGACGCTCTCATAGTAATTCTCGGGGCAGCGATGCTCCTTGCCCTCCGGCAGCCCCTCCTTCACCAGCTTCACGGCATCCAGCTTTGCCCAGTGCACCTTCGCCCGGGCAAAAGCCCTGCGTGCACCCTTGATGCAGACAGACCGCTTGATGACTTCAAGCCATGGGCAGGCTTCCACAAGCCGCCTCACCAGACCGAAGTAGCTGCTGGACAGGGGCTCGCCAGGCCACATCCGGACTATAAGGCCCCTCATGGCCAGTTCGCCCGCCTTGTGAAGTTTGACCAACTATTTCAGCTGGTCTCTCAACGACACGGGGTGTTCTGTCCCAGTATACTGAGACCAGAACAACTTCTCCATTATGCTCCCCTCCTCAGCCCGGTAAAACTCCACGGCATCCAGTACACTGCGGGGAAGATCTGCAAACGCTCCTAGAGAGCTCTGAACTCGGGTAAGAAAAAGGAACGTCTCCTTCACATGCTTGCTTTGCATATTGAATGCCTTACCCGCTGTTATCTTCTTCACCACGTCAATCTCTTGGAGGGCCTTGTGGGCTACGGCCTTAGCGCTCCGGGCGCTTTCAAGCGCCTGCGCGAGCTAGGACTCTCGCGTCTTGGAGTCAAGCTCCAAGGACTCGTGCTTTTTGGTGAGAGCCTCGAGCTCTTGCTGCACCTCGCCTACTCGGGCTTCTTGTTTCTCCCGTTCCATGTGTTCTTTAGCCGCTTTGTCTTCGGCCTCGGACAATGCCTTCCTCAGGGTCGCCACCTCGGTCGTGGCCCCTGACAATTCCATGATGATCCTATTACTTTACACATGAACTTCTTTTTAACTATATAGATAGGGGTATTTCTTACCTTTGCTCTCTTTGAGCTGCCTCTTGGTAAGGTCAAGCTCATCCTCGGACCGCTTCAGGTCCTGCTTCAGCACAGAGACCTCTGCAATACGTGCGGCAGCAGCCAGCAGTGAAGCATGCACATACACATAGACATACTCTAATTAGACTCCTGAGTTATCATTTGATCCTCTATTCGTCTTTTCCTCACGAACGCCGAACAGAGCATCAGAGGCTACTATCTATGTGGTAATATTTTCTTATATTTTGATTACTTACCTCAAAGCCTGTTAGGAGGCTGGCGCAATCTTCGGTCAGTCCGTTTTTGGCGGACTGAACCTTCTCGACTACCGCACTCACAATAGTGCGATGCTCTTCATCGATGGAAGCACTGTGAAGCGCTTCCAGCAAGTTGTCCGGTGCCTCTGTTTGGACAGAGGACACCGGCATGGATGGTTGGCCCCCCTTAATAGGGGACCGCCTGCCGGAGTTCGGAACCATCAGAGGTTCCGGCACAGTGTCCGGCTGGGGCCCGAACTCGAAGCCCGTAGGAGCCTCGCTCCCTTGGTACCCAGGGTCTGGGAAGTCGCCGCGATGCGTCCCCAGGACCACCTCCCCTTGGCTCGGTGCCTTTTGAGACAACACCTTGGCACTGTCTGTAGGGCGAGGGGTGGAAGCGGTCGGAAGAGAACCGATGTTCATATTCGACGAGTCCAAAGAGCCACTTGACGAGGGTACGTCGAGATGAGCTCGGGACGGACTGCATAATCATGTTCGTCATGAGGAGAGGCAGTGCAATAAAACATACCATGAAGTACTATGGTGTCCAGACACTTACGACTTCGCCAGGGGCTTGTCCCTGGGTAACCACTCGTCGCCGCTGTCGGTGGCCATCGTGGCACAGCCCGGAGGGAGGGTCCTTCCCTTCTTGGACCCTTCGGCCTCCCTGGATGGGTCGGCTTTCCTTCTCTTGTCTCCCCCGGCTGGGGGGAGAACTTTTCTCCTCCTCCTCGTTTTCGTGGGAGGAGTGCGCGTCAGAGTCATTGAACGATGAGTCTGATACAACCTTGCGCCAGAGACCCTTTCGGGTCCACGTGGCCTTCTTCTTGGCCTTCTTTGTCGGCACCTCGTAAGGTGCCGGAGTCAGCATCTTCGTTAGAAGAGCGTCTGCAGGATCTTCGGGCAGGGGGGCTGGGCAATCAAGCTGCTCCGCTGTCTCTATCCAGTCCTGTTAATGACATGAAAGCTTAGATCCAGCACATAACTAAAATGGGGCAAATAAATACCCTGAGAGATATAAAAGCCTACCCCGGATGGGCGCGGCGCTTTGCGCTGAGTCCGCGGTCCTTGGTGAGGGAGGGAGGCATCTCGGCGCTCTTGGACAGCACCCTCCAGATGTCCTCATGCATCATGTCGTAGAGCTCTCACAGCGTCTAGTGCTTGGCCGAGTTGAACTCCCACAAAACAAATGCTTGTTGTTGACACGGAAGGATCTGGTGGAAGAGCATAACCTAGACCATGTTGACGAGCTTGATTTTCTTGTTCGTCATGTTCTGGATGCAGGTCTGGAGTCCGGTCAGCTCTACCGAAGAACCCCAGGAGAGGCCCTTCTTTTTCCAGGAGGTGAGCCGCGTGGGGATTCCGGATCAAAATTTGGGGGCCACCACCCAGTTGGAGTTGCGCGGCTCGATGATGTAGAACCACCCCGATTGCCACCCCTTTATGGTATCCACATAGGTGCCCTCGAGCCAGGTGACAATAGGCATCTTGCCCACCATGGCGCCTCCGCACTCTGCTTGCTGGCCACCCACCACCTTTGGTTTGACATTGAAGGTTTTCAGCCATAGGCCGAAGTGGGGCCTGATGCGGAGGAAGGCCTCGCACACGACAATAAACACCGAGATGTTGAGGATAAAATTGGGGGCCAGATCATGAAAATCCAGTCCATAGTAGAACATGAGCCCGCGGACAAACGGGTGGAGAGGAAATCCCAGTCCGCGGACGAAATGGGTAAGAAAAACTACCCTCTCATGGTGTTCGGGCGTGGGGACGATCTGCCCCGCATTTGGCAGCCGGTGCCGATATCCGCGGCTAGGTATCCGGCTTCCCGTAACTTTTTGATGTTCTCCTCCGTGACGGAGGAGACCATCCACTTGCCTCCTGCTCCGGACATGCTTGGAGTGGTTTGAGAAGAAGAATGCGAGCTTGGGAGCTAGAGCTCGAGTGTGCGGGAATGGGTAAGCGAGGAGGAAGAAGGCGTGGGTGAAAAAAGTAAATCTTTGTCCCTTTATAAGGGCGGAAGAGGCGATGTGTCTCCCCACTTGCCTGGCAAAACCGCTTATTCCCCAGGCACCGTAATTGATGGTGCGGTTGGGTTACCCATGTCCGTATTGATGAGAATCCCGTGATAAGGGGAACACGATCTCTGCTTTGACAAGATGTGTCAATCAAACCGCCTCGCGATATATGCGGAGCTGGTTAAGAAAAGTGGTTCGAATAAAAACCGGGCCATGGCGTGATGTCATGCTGTCAAAATGTGTCAACAGATTAGATTTGTGGAAATATTATTCTCTCTACGGTGGTATGTGGAACTCAATTTGCAGGGTCAGGCACTATCCTTGTATTCAAACTCTTCTATGGTGTATTAGGAGGAGGAACCTGCCTTGCAATGTCGAAGACAATACTGCATGTCGGACTCATCGTCATTGAAGCCTGGTTCAGGGGCTACTGAGGGAGTCCTGGGTTAGGGGGTCTCGGGACAGCCGTACTATATCCTTTGGCTGGACTATTGGACTATGAAGATACGAGATTGAAGACTTCGTCCCGTGTCCGGATGGGACTCTACTTGGTGTGGAAGGCGCAAGCTAGGCAATACAGATATGTATATCTCCTCCTTTGTAACCAACCTTGTGTAACCCTAGCCCCCTCCGGTGTCTATATAAACCGGAGGGTTTTAGTCCGTAGGACAACATACAATCATACCATAGGCTAGCTTCTAGGGTTTAGCCTCTTTGATCTCGTGGTAGAACAACTCTTGTAATACTCATATCATCAAGAACAATCTAGCAGGACGTAGGGTATTACCTGCATCACGAGGGCCTGAACCTGGGTAAATATCGTGTCCCCTGCCTCCTATTACCATCTGCCTTAGACGCACAGTTCGGGACCCCCTACCCGAGATCCGCCGGTTTTGACACCGACAGTTTCACATGTGGAGGCCGAGGACACAAGTCCTTCAAATGCACCGTCAAGCGGACAATGATTTTCAACGATGATGGCACATACGACTCGATGAGCGAAGAAGAAATGGAAGCCCTTGAGCACGTGGCAATGCATCGCCGCGTGAACGAAGATGAAGATGATCAAGTGTTTCATGACAATGATTCAAGTCCCTCTCTCGTGGTCTCCAAGGTCTTGACGCTGCAACACCATCCAGATCAAGACCAACGATGCCACATCTTCCACACCAAGGCTGGCATCAATGGGCGTTCCGTGAAGGTCATAATCGACGGAGGAAGTTGTCACAACTTGGCAAGTGACGAGCTATGTTCCAAGTTGCAATTGGTCAAGACGAAGCACCCTCATCCCTACAAGGTGCAATGGCTAAGCGACTCCGGCACTATTCAAGTGGAGCATATGGTACAAGTTTCATTCAAGATCGGCACCTACGAGGACACCTTGGAGTGTGACGTCGTACCTATGTCCGTGTGCCATCTTCTCTTGGGTCGACCTTGGCAATTTGACCGCGGAGTCACCCACAATGGAAGAACAAACCACTATAACTTCAAGATGAAAGGCAATGAATATGTGCTTCGACTTATGTCACCAAGCCAAGTAATCGCCGTCAAGCAAGATTCCACCCACCGTAGAGAGCCTAGTGAGAGAGTGAACCAGCAAAAACAAAGTGAGAGCCACAAGCCAAAATTGAGCGCCTCTTCGCCAAGAGAGAAAAACTTAGTCCTCCTAGCCACAAAAAGAGAGATGAGAGACATATGTGAGAACCCATCGAGTGTCATCCACTTTGTCCTCCTATGCAAAGATGAGGTGGTAGAAACTAACAATCCTAGTCCTCTACCTCTAGTGTTTTCTAACTTGTTGCAGGAACTCAAAGATGTCTTCCCCGATGAGCTACCTCCCAATCTCCCTCCTCTATGTGGCATTGAACATAGGATCGACCTCATCCCTGGCGCACCTCTTCTAAACAAGGCTCCCTACCGCGTCAATCCCGAAGAAATGAAGGAGATCCAACGGCAAGTACAACAACTCATCAACAACCGTCATGTACGTGAAAGCTTGAGCCCTTGTTTCGTTCCGGTTATACTTGTGCCCAAGCAAGATGGTAGTTTTTGCATGTGCTCCGATTGTAGACCCATCAATGCTATCACCGTTCGTTGTAGGCATCCCATACCTCACCTAGATGATATGTTAGATGAGCTTAGCGGCGCGACCATTTTGTCCAAAATTGATCTCAAAAGTGGCTATTATCAAATCGGCATACAAGAAGGTGACGAATGGAAAATTGCTTTCAAAACTAAATTTGTCTTGTACGAGTGGTTAGTTATGCCTATGGGTTTGTCGGAAGCTTCTGGTACTTTCATGCGACTTATGCATTTTGTGATTCATCCTTACATTGGAGTGTTTGTTGTGGTCTACTTCGGTGACATTCTTGTTTTTAGCAAATCCATCGAAGATCATGTGATGCATGGTAGGACCGTGTTGCAAACTCTTCACAAGCAACGTCTTGGTGCAAACATGAAAAAGTGCACTTTTGGAGTTGACAAGCTTGTTTTCTTGGGTTTTGTTGTTTCTTCCAAGGGTATCCATGTTGATGAGTCTAAAATTGAAGCAATTAAAACTTGGCCACAACCTACTAATTTGCAACAAGTGCGTAGTTTTCTTGGTCTTGTGGGTTTCTATTGTCGCTTTGTGAAGGATTTTAGCTCTATCACCGCACCGTCACATGCTTTGAGTAAGAAGAATGCACCCTTTGTTCGGGGACCTTTGCAATCAACCGCTTTTGATGAGCTCTAATATTTGCTTACTCATGCTCCGATTCTTGCTTTGCCTAACTTTGACAAAACTTTTGAGGTCCATTCTGATGCTAGTTGTAATGGAATTGTAGGAGTTTTAATGCAAGAAAGCACGCTATTGCATATTTTAGTGAAAAACTCTCCGGTGCTCAACTTAACTACCCCATCTATGACAAAGAATTGTATGCTTTAGTGCGTGTGTTACATGTTTGGGAGCATTACCTTAGACCGCATGAGTTTGCCATACATACCAATCATGAGACTCTAAAGTACCTTAAAGGTCAAACCAAGTTGAATAAACGGCATGCTAAATGGAGTGAATTTATTGAATCTTTCCCCTATGTGATCAAGTACATTAAGGGAAAAGAGAATGTTGTGGCGGATTCCCTTTCCCGCAAATGCATGTTACTTACTCAACTTGAATTGAATGTTGTTGGATTTGATCATATCAAACATTTGTATGAGCATGATGTGACTTCTACTATCGCTTATGCTAAGTGTGTGACGCATACTTCTTGGGAACGATACTATATCAAAGATGGTTACCTTATGAAAGCTAACAAACTATGCATTCCCGAGTGTTCTCTTCGTTTGTTACTTTTGCAAGAAGCTCATGGAGGTGGACTCATGGGACATTTTGGACGTGACAAGACTTTTGCCTCGCTCTCCAAGCACTATTTTTGGCCTCACATGTATCGCGATGTCGCACGTTTCACCACACGATGCTCCACATGTTGCAAAGCTAAGTCACAATCTCAATCCCATGGTTTACATATGCCCTTACCTATTCCACATCAACCTTGGGAAGATATTAGCATGGATTTTATACTTGGCTTACCTAGAACTCAAAATGGCAAGGATTCCATATTTGTTGTCGTAGATCGCTTCTCTAAAATGGCTCATTTTATCCCATGCAATAAGATAGAAGATGCTTCACATGTTGCCAATCTCTTTTGTAGGGAAATCTTGAGGTTGCATGGCGTGCCAAAGACAATTGTGTCGGACCGGGATGTCAAGTTTTTAAGCTACTTTTGGAAGACGCTTTGCACCAAGCTCGGAATCAAGCTCCTCTTCTCCTTCGTGTATCATCCTCAAACCGATGGCCAAACGAAGTCACCAACTGGACGCTTGCCACTCTCCTACGCGTGTTGATCAACAGGATTATCAAGGAGTGGGAGGAGTGCCTACCTATGGCCGAGTACGCCTACAACCATGCAAGACACTCTACAACCGGCAAGTCCTCCTTCGAGGTTGTCTACGGCTTCAACCCATTGTCACCATTGGACATCCTTCCTCTACCGCTTCAAGAACAAGCAAACATGGACGCTGGTGCAAGAGCCACCTACCTCAAGAAGATGCATGAAGAAACACGTTCTACGATCAAGCGACACGTACAACGACTCGCCTCCAAGCTCAACACCCACAAGTGTCCAATGGTGTTCCAACCAGGTGATCAAGTATGGATACATCTACACAAGGACCGTTTCCCCAAGGAAAGAAAGTCCAAGCTACTCCCAAGAACCGATGGACCCTTCAAGGTGCTCGCACGCTACAATGACAATGCCTACAAGGTTTACCTCCCACCCGACAAGTACAATGTGATCGACATCTTCAACGTCAAAGACTTGGCCAAGTACCATGGTGATGACGATCACGATACGTGGTCGGATCTCTCCCAAGGGGGGGAGATGATGTGGAGCATCCTTCCTCCATCCCGTGGACTCTATACCAACACATCAAGCCCCACGTGGACCTGTCACAAGAGCGAGAGCACGTGCTTTGGAAACCAAGGTGAACTCCTTCCTACTTGAGTTGCATACTGATACGAATGGGACTTGGTTGCTAGCTCACCAAAATATGCTATGTCTCATTCGGTACAAAGAGGAACACCACCATGAGGCTCAGGAGCATCCCCAAGGAGAAGGAGGACCACCCCAAGGCCACGCGAACCAAGACGGAGCGCAACAGCAGCAACACTGGAAGTCCCAGGTGACCCCGTGCGCATGGGCCCCCGAGACCCTGTGCCCACGGACTACCCAGGAAGTTGGCGTTGGAGCACCCCGTGCGCACGGGCGTGTACCATGCCCACGGGACCCTCGTGCACACGAGCCCAACTTACCCCGTGGCCACGGGCCTCCCAGGATGGCCGGCTGAGATTGCATTTCGCCCTCCTCTTCATCTCCTTCGACCCCAAGGCTATATAAGTCATACCTAGAACCATGTTTAGGGTTAGCAAAGTATATGTGAGACTTTTGTGGGCATTGCTCCTTGTATCCCCTCCTCTTGGAGATCTAGACCCCTTTTGGGAAGAATCCTTGGGATTATCAAGCCCTGCTCTTGAAGAAGATCAAGATCAAGACCTCACCTAGTGGGAAGAACTTACCTAGTGCTATTTTCCTTGAATTGTTCATGTAATCTTGTGGATCTCATGTGTGCTACTCTAGTGGATGTGATATTTGGGTTCGTTTGAGTGTTTTGTGTCTTGTGCACTTGAGTGTTTTTCCAAGTGTGAAAAGATCCCCTCTAGGGTTGGTATCTGATACGTCTCCAACGTATCTATAATTTTTTTACTGTTCCATGCTATTATATTATCTGCTTTCGATGTATATGGGCTTTATTATACACTTTTATATTATTTTTGGGACTAACCTATTAACCGGAGACCCAGCCCAAATTGTTGTTTTCTTGCGTATTTTAGTGTTTTGAAGAAAAGGAATATCAAACGGAGTCCAAACGGAATGAAACCTTCCGGAGAGTTATTTTTGGAACGGAAGCAATCCAGGAGACTTGGAGTAGACGTCAGGGAAGCTTCGAGGTGGCCACGAGGCAGGGAGGCGCACCTGCCCCCCTGGGCGCGCCCCCACCCTCGTGGGCCCCTTGTGGCTCCCTTGACCGACATCTTTCACCTATATATGTCCATATACCCTAAAAACATCGAGGATCAGAATAGATCGGGAGTTCCGCCTCCAGAAGCCTCCGTAGCCACCGAAAACCAATCTAGACCCGTTCCGGCACCCTTCTTGAGGGGGAATCCCTCTCCGGTGGCACTCTTCATCATCCCGGCGCTCTCCATGATGAGGAGGGAGTAGTTCACCCTCGGGGCTGAGGGTATGTACTGGTAGCTATGTGTTTGATCTCTCTCTCTCTCTCTCGTGTTCTTGAGGTGGTACGATCTTGATGTATTGCGAGCTTTGCTATTATAGTTGGATCTTATGATGTTTCTCCCCCTCTACTCTCTTGTGATGAATTGAGTTTTCCCTTTGAAGTTATCTTATTGGATTGAGTCTTTAAGGATTTGAGAACACTTGATGTATGTCTTGCATGTGTTTATCTGTGGTGACAATGGGATATCACGTGATCCACTTGATGTATGTTTAGGTGATCAACTTGCGATTTTCGTGACCTTGTGAACTTATCCATAGGGGTTGGCACACATTTTCGTCTTGACTCTCCGGTAGAAACTTTGGGGCACCCTTTGAAGTTCTTTGTGTTGGTTGAATAGATGAATCTGAGATTGTGTGATGCATATCATATAATCATACCCACGGATACTTGAGGTGACATTGGAGTATCTAGGTGACATTAGGGTTTTGGTTGATTTGTGTTATAAGGTGTTATTCTAGTACGAACTCTAGGATAGATTGAATGGAAAGAATAGCTTCATGTTATTTTACTACGGACTCTTGAATAGATCGATCAAAAAGAATAACTTTGAGGTGGTTTCGTAGCCTACAATAATCTCTTCGTTTTTTCTCTGCTATTAGTGACTTTGGAGTGACTCTTTGTTGCATGTTGAGGGATAGTTATATGATCCAATTATTTTATTATTGTTGAGAGAACTTGCACTAGTGAAAGTATGAACCCTAGGCCTTGTTTCAACACATTGCAACACCGTTTACACTCACTTTTATCATTAGTTACCTTGCTGTTTTTATATTTTCAGATTACAAAAACCTTTATCTACCACCCATATTGCACTTGTATCACCATCTCTTCGCCGAACTAGTGCACCTATACAATTTACCATTGTATTGGGTGTGTTGGGGACACAAGAGACTCTTTGGTATTTGGTTGCAGGGTTGTTTGAGAGAGACCATCTTCATCCTATGCCTCCCACAGATTGATAAACCTTAGGTAATCCACTTGAGGGAAATTTGCTGCAGTCCTACAAACCTCTGCACTTGGAGGCCCAACAACGTCTACGAGAAGAAGGTTGTGTAGTAGACATCAAGCTCTTTTTTAGCGCCGTTGCCAGGGAGGTTAGCACTTGAAGGTATATCTTTAGATCTTGCAATTGAATCTTTTAGTTTCTTGTTTTATCACTAGTTTAATTTATAAAAGAAAACTACAAAAAATGGAATTGAGGGTACCTCATATGCTTCATCTTTTTAATATCTTTCATGAGAATAAGGATTCCGATAATTGTGCTCAAGTACTAGAAGAAGAATGCATTAGAATGTTTGGCACTAAATATTTGAATGATGAGCATGATTGCAATGTTGTTAGTATGAATTCCTTGAATATCCATGATGCTAATGATATGCAAAGCCACAAGCTTGTGGATGCTATGTTTGATGAAGATGATACTTTTTGTCCCCCAAGTTTTGATGAGCAAATTTATTTTGATGATAGCACAGCTCCTATTTATGATGATTATATTGATGAAAGTGGGTTGGGAAGAGTTTCAACTTTAGGAAGTAATGGTCCCACTATTTTGGAGGGTGTTGAATCTCATTGTGATAATAATGAAAGTGGGTTTGGAGAGGTCATGACTTTATTTAGTGATGAATCCACTATTTCGGAAGAGGTTCCAATTGATTATGAGAACAAAGTTGCTATCTATGATGATTATTGTGATGACATGTATGCTATAAATAATAATGATAACCATGAAACTTGTCATCATGATTTTAGTTTTCAATTGGATTATGCCTCACATGATAGTTATTTTGTCTAGTTTGCTCCCACTATTATGAATGAGAAGAATTTTTCTTATGTCGTGAGTAGTAAATTTTCTATGCTTGTAGATAATGAAAAGAATACTTTATGTGATGGTTATATTGTTGAATTCATTCATGATTCTACTGAAAAATTATTATGAGGGAGGAATATATGCTTGTGGGAGTTGAAATAATATCAAGTTTCCTCTCTATGTGCTTAAAATCCGGAAGTTGTGCTTGTTTTACCTTCCTATGCAAGGTGATTCTTGTCCCCGCAAGTTGTTTGCTCACAAAATCCCTATGCATAGGAAGTGGGTTAGACTTAAATGTTCTAGTCATATTCTTCATGATGCTCTCTTTATGTTTCAATTTTTATCTTTTATGTGAGCATCATTGAAATCATCATGCCTAGCTAGGGGCGTTAAACGATAGCGCTTGTTGGGAGGAACCCAATTTTTTTTGTTATTTGCTTTTTGCTCCTATTTAGTAATAAATAATTCATCTAGCCTCTGTTTAGATGTGGTTTTATATTTTAATTAGTGTTTGTGCCAAGTAGAACCTTTGGGAAGACTTGGGTGAAGTCTCTGCGATCCTGCTGTAAAAAACAGAAACTTTAGCACTCACGAGATTTGCTGCCATTTTTTAATGGTGAGTGATATTTTGTTAATTATTTTTTCATATGATTAATAGACAAATACATCATGTCCACCAATTTATTTTAGAAATTTTGGGGTTCTAGAAGTATTCGAAACCTACATATTACTACAGACTGTTCAGTTTTTGACAAATTCTGTTTTCATTGTGTTGTTTGCTTATTTTGATGATTCTATGAGTAGTATCGGAGGGTATGAACCATAGAGAAGTTGGAATACATTAGATATTACACCAATATGAATTTATAATGAGTTCACAACAGTACCAAAAGTGGTGATTTATTTTCTTATACTAACAGAGCTTACTAGTTTTCTGTTAAGTTTTGTGTTGTGAAGTTTTCAAGTTTTGGGTAAAGATTCGATGGACTATGGAATAAGGAGTGGAAAGAGCCTAAGCTTGTGGATTCCCAAGGCATCCCAAGGTAATATTCAAGGACAACCAAGAGACTAAGCTTGGGGATGCCCCGGATGGCATCCCCTCTTTCGTCTTCGTTCATCGGTAACTTTACTTGGAGCTATATTTTTATTCACCACATGATATGTGTTTTGCTTGCAGCGTCATTTTATTTTATTTTGTTTTTTCCTGTTTGAATAAAATACCAAGATCTGAAATTCTGAAATGTTAGAGAGTCTTCATATAGTTACATAATTATTCGACTACTCATTGAGCTTCACTTATATCTTTTGGAGTAGTTTGTCATTTGCTCTAGTGCTTCACTTATATCGTTTTAGAGCAGGGCGGTGGTTTTATTTTGAAGAAATAGATGAACTCTCATGCTTCACTTATATTATTTTCAGAGTCCTAAACAGCATGGTAATTTTCTTTGGTTATGAATTTAGACCTAATATGATGGGTATCCAAGATGGGTATAATAAAAACTTTCATATAAAGTGCATTGAATAGTATGAGAAGTTTGATACTTGATGATTGTTTTGAGATATGAAGATGGTGATATTAGAGTCACGCTAGTGGAGTAGTTGTGAATTTGAGAGATACTTGTGTTAAAGTTTGTGATTCCCGTAGCATGCACGTATGGTGAACCATTATGTGATGAAGTCGGAGCATGATTTATTTATTGATTGTCTTCCTTATGAGTGGCGGTCGGGGACGAGCGATGGTCTTTTCCTACCAATATATCCACCTAGGATCATGCACGTAGTAATTTTTTTCGGTAACTAATAGATTTTTGCAATAAGTATGTGAGTTCTTTATGACTAATGTTGAGTCCATGGATTATACACACTCTCACCCTTCCACCATTGCTAGCCTCTCTAGTACCGCGCAACTTTCGTCGGTACCATAAACCTACCTACCTATTATGGCATTTCCATAGACATTCCAAGATACATAGCCATGCAACTTTCCACCATTCCATTTATTATAACACACTCCATCATTGTCATATTACTTTGCATGATCATGTAGTTGACATCATATTTGTGGCAAAGCCACCGTTCAAAATTCTTTCATACATGTCACTCATGAGTCGTTGCACATCTCGGTACACCGCCGGAGGCATTCATATAGAGCCATACTTTTTCCTAAGCATCGAGTTGTAAGTAAATAAAAGGGTGATGATCATCATTATTCGAACATTGTCCCACGTGAGGAAAGGATGATGGAGACTATGATTCCCCCACAAGTTGGGATGAGACTCCGGACGAAAAATAAAATAAAAAAAGAGGCCATAAAAAAAGAGAAGGCCCAAAAAACAAAAAAACAAAAAAATGAGAGAAAAAGAGAGAAGGGCCAATGCTACTATCCTTTTACTACACTTGTGCTTCAAAGTAGCACCATGATCTTCATGATAGAGAGTCTCCTATGTTATCACTTTCATATACTAGTGGGAATCTTTCATAATAGAACTTGGCTTGTAAATTCCAGTGATGGTCTTCCTCAAAATGCCGTAGGTCTTCGTGAGCAAGCAAGTTCGATGCACACCCACTTAGTTTCTTTTTGAGCTTTCATACACTTATAGCTCTAGTGCATCAGTTGCATGGCAATCCCTACTCACTCACATTGATATCTATTGATGGGCATCTCCATGGCCCATTGATACGCCTAGTTGATGTGAGACTATCTTCTCCTTTTTGTCTTCTCCACAACCACCATTCTATTCCACCTATAGTGCTATGTCCATGGCTCACGCTCATGTATTGCGTGAAGATTGAAAAAGTTTGAGAACATCAAAAGTATGAAACAATTGCTTGGCTTTTCATCGGGGTTGTGCATGATTTAAATATTTTGTGTGATGAAGATAGAGCATAGCCAGACTATATGATATTGTAGGGATAGCTTTCTTTGGTCATGTTATTTTGATGAGACATGATTACTTTGTTAGTATCCTTCAAGTATTATTATTTTATGTCAATATTAAACTTTTGTCTTGAATCTTTAGGATCTGAATATTCTTGCCACAATAAAGAGAATTACATGGATAAATATGTTAGGTAGCATTCCACATCAAAAATTCTGTTTTTATCATTTACCTACTCGAGGATGAGCAAGAATTAAGCTTGGGGATGCTGATACGTCTCCAACGTATCTATAATTTTTGATTGTTCCATGCTATTATATTATCTATTTTGGATGTTTATGGGGTCTATTATACACTTTTATATTATTTTTGGGACTAACCTATTAACAGGAGGCCTAGCCCAAATTGTTGTCTTCTTGCCTATTTCAGTGTTTCAAAGAAAAGCAATATCAAACAGAGTACAAACAGAATGAAACCTTTGGGAGAGTTATTTTGGAACGGAATCAATCAAGGAGACTTGGAGTAGACGTCAGGGAAGCTTCGAGGTAGCCACGAGGCAGGGAGGCGCGCCCCCCACCCTCGTGGGTCCCTCGTGGCTCCCCTGACCGACTTCTTTCGCCTATATATGTCCATATACCCTAAAAACATCAAGGAGCAGAATAGATCAAGAGTTCCGCCAGAAGCCTCTGTAGCCACCGAAAACCAATCTTAACCCGTTCAGGCACCCTGCCAGAGGAGGAAATCCCTCTCCGATGGCCATCTTCATCATCCCAGCGCTCTCCATGACGAGGAGGGAGTAGTTCACCCTCGGGGCTGAGGGTATGTACCAGTAGCTATGTGTTTGATCTCTCTCTCTCTCTCTCATGTTCTTGAGGTGGTACGATCTTGATGTATCGCGAGCTTTGCTATTATAGTTGGATCTTATGATGCTTCTCCCCCTCTACTCTCTTGTGATGAATTGAGTTTTCCCTTTGAAGTTATCTTATCGGATTGAGTCTTTAAGGATTTGAAAAGACTTGATGTATGTCTTGCATGTGCTTATCTGTGGTGACAATGGGATATCACGTGATCCACTTGATGTATGTTTTGGTTATCAACTTGCGAGTTCTGTGACCTCGTGAACTTATGCATAGGGGTTGGCACACGTTTTCGTCTTGACTCTCCGATAGAAACTTTGGGGCACTCTTTGAAGTTCTTTGTGTTGGTTGAATAGATGAATCTGAGATTGTGTGATGCATATCGTATAATCATACCCACGGATACTTGAGGTGACATTGGAGTATCTAGGTGACATTATGGTTTTGGTTGATTTGTGTTTTAAGTTGTTATTCTAGTACGAATTCTAGGATAGATTGAACGGAAAGAATAGCTTCGTGTTATTTTACTACAGACTCTTGAATATATCGATCAGAAAGAATAACTTTGAGGTGGTTTCGTACCCTACAATAATCTCTTCGTTTGTTCTCCACTATTAGTGACTTTGGAGTGACTCTTTGCTGAATGTTGAGGGATAGTTATATGATCCAATTATGTTATTATTGTTGAGAGAACTTGCACTAGTGAAAGTATGAACCCTAGGCCTTGTTTCAACACATTGCAACACCGTTTACGCTCACTTTTATCATTAGTTACCTTGCTGTTTTTATATTTTCAGATTACAAAAACCTTTATATACCATCCATATTGGACTTCTATCACCATCTCTTCGCCGAACTAGTGCACCTATACAATTTACCATTGTATTGGGTGTGTTGGGGACACAAGTCACTCTTTGTTATTTGGTTTCAGGGTTGTTTGAGAGAGACCATCTTCATCCTACGCCTCCCAAGGATTGATAAACCTTAAGTCATCCACTTGAGGGAAATTTGCTACTGTCCTAAAAACCTCTGCACTTGGAGGCCCAACAACGTCTACAAGAAGGTTGTGTAGTAGACATCAGTATCTTGTCTCTAAGACGCTCCAAAGCATCTATCCTGATATTTCTACTGTAGTGTTCCCTGAAGAATTGTCCCAACACTGCAACTGCTCTGTATAAGTCAGGGCAGCCCAATCCTTTAAGGATAACATGTAAAACCCTTTGAAATAGGACGTGGCAGACATGAGTTTTCAAACCTTGTACCTTGTTTCCATCTGCACTGACTCTCCTTTCAGGGTTGGAAGCAAATCCATGTGGGAATCTCACACATGACAGGACCTCGCAGAATTCTTTTCTTTTTACCTTGTCCAAGACGTACACAGTTGGTGCTATATCCCGTGGTTTAACTTCATCTTGCACCCGCAAATCCTTTCTAATACCGAGGTGTGTCAAATCAATCCTAGATTTTAAGGTATCTTTCGTCTTGCCTTCAATATTAAGAAGTGTGCTGATAATGCTCTCAAATATATTTTTCTCGATGTGCATCACATCAAGATTATGCCGCAAATCCAAATCTTTCCAATACTCCAGGTCCCACAAAGTGGACCTGCGGGTAAACAATAATCTCTCTTCTTCCCTGCCACTCTTCCTTTTCCCGCTACCATTACCAGGATGGTTTCCTGGTGTAATATGCCTGACCTTTTCTAATTCCACTTGCAACTCATTGGCAGTGAGCCTCTTTGGCGCATCACAGTTTTCATGCTTTGCATTGAACACATGTTTTCAGTATTTTCTAGGATGCGGTTTGTCCTTGGCAAGGAAACGGCGGTGACTAATGTAACAGATCTTGCTAAGTATTGCTTATGACAGCGGATTCCTGTCACAGCGAACACATGCATTGTAACCATGTGTCGTTCGCCCTGACATTGTGCCCAAAGCCGAATAATCATGGATGCACCAAATTAAACATCACGCAGAAAGAAATCAGCTGGTGGGCTGCGATATAGGTCTCGAGTGAGAACACCCCTCCATAGCTGTTGAAGTTCCTCCACAAGAGGCTCCATGAACAAATTAAAATCCTTTCCAGGAATTTTTCGACCTGGGATGAGCAAGGCCATCATGTAGTTTGATTCTTTGGTGCAGACATTTGGAGGCATGTTGTAAGGGATAACAAGCACTGGCCACATGCTATATGTGGCGCTTTGGTATCCAAATGGGTTAAATCCATCTGAAGCTAAGCCAAGTCTAATATTTCTCGGGTCAGCAGCAAACTTTTTGTGTTTCTGATTGAAGCTTCTCCACTCACTACCATGTGATGGATGGCTCATTACATTCTGATCTCTGTACTCCTGGTTCCTAGAATGCCATAGTACATCCTCTCTTGTTTCAACATCATGAAACAACCTCTACAATCTTGGTGTAATTGGAAAATGTCTCAGAACATTATGAGGAATCCTCTTCGCAGCATCGCCATCTTTCCATCTTGATGATTTGCATTTTGGGAATTCACTTAAGTTGGCATAATCCTTCCGGGACAGAACACAATTATTCTTATAAACATGGATCATATCATATCCAATTCCAATTGCATGAAGGAAATTCTTCATTTTACTGTAGGTGTGTGGCAGCTCAGACGCATCTAGGAAAGCTTTGCGGAAAGCAGCCAACATCGCATCGAATGATTTGTTGGTCATCCCCTCAGATGTATTCACCTGAAGAAAGGTGACCATAGCTGAGAATACTGACAACTTATTTCCTGGGGTGATAGCCACGTTGCATTGTTCCAACATGCGGGCCCACCATTTTTCTTCTGCAGGTGAAAGTTCACCGAAAGCACGAGCATTTCGTAGCACTGTTTCAATGTTGGTGAAACTCACTGGCTCCGCCACCACCTCCTCCCCCTCCTCCTCTTCTACCTGAGCATTAGGCAGATCAAGATGGTGATCTGCTGCTCCACGTAGTCAATAACATTGACGTTCCCAGCTTCACCATGATGAACCCACCTAGTATATGTGACAGACATCCCATACAAGTGTAGATGATTTTGCACAGTTGATTGGGGTCTTGCAACTGAATTCATACAACTGCTACACGGGCAGAGCACATCTGATTTTGGACCATCGTACTCTGCTCTGATAAAGTTCATGAAGTTTTCAACCCCCTCTACATATGCAGCGGAGAATCTTCGAGCAGAAGTTATCCAAGTCCTGTCCATCTGTTAGACATACAAATTAGTTCTTCTACTAGATATTATAGGAAAAACATATATGCTTTTTTATGAAGTCCAGAAAAAAATACCTAGATCGATGTCTAAAGCTATGGCAAGATATTTGGATGAGCAAATCTAAGTAACGAAATATATGTAAAGCTAATTCGGCAAACAGATTTGAGTGCTAAATTATGGCAGGCTGCTTCAGCACTCAATGAGGCCGAGCACACATCCATCAAACTATTGAAGGCCATCGCAGCAACAAAGATCGAGTATAAAACGGTGTCGAGCTATTTCACCTAATAGATTGGATACTAGACCATGGCAATCTACGTCATAATAAATAAATGGCAGGATATTTTAGCAACTAACCTGCCTTGGCATGCCATCTCAGCTAAGTAGATTGAGTGCAGAACAGGGCAAGGAAGCTTCTTAAGCAGAGCATATTGACTGTAAACTACTTTGGCAAATAGTGAGATTGACAGCGTCTATCAGCTAACATCCAGCGCAACACCGACATGCACGGGGCCTTAGTCTAGAATGCGCATACCGTGGGAGAAGCTGACCGCCGTGCGTCTCCACACGAACGTCGCAAGCGGTGGCGGTGCTGACCGCCGTGCGCCTCCACAAGAACGTCGCCAGCAGTGGCGGCGCGGCTAGAGGATGGCAGTTGACGAGCGCGTACTGTGGGAGCGAGAGGATCGCCGTGCGTCCCCTCTATGAACCGCGGCGCCGACTTATCGATGCAGCGGGGAGGGCGGCTTTGGCGGAGCGAATGGAGTGGAGGGGGACGAGGGGCGCTTGGGGAATATTATTGTCTAGTTGGCCGAAGGGCGGTTGAATCTAGGATTTTGGGGGAATTTTTGGATGGGGGAAGGATTTTCGCGCAGTGGGCAGGGGGAGTTTGGCGCATGGTCGGTTTCTCCAAGTGCAGTCCCACGTGTGAGTGAAGAGGCAAGACGAAGCGCGTTCCGTTTGCGTCAGCCGTGTGCAGGATCGAACATGTGCGGGGTGCAATGCGACCGCGACAGGGGTGCCGTGAGTGTACCGCCTTTATCCTTTTAGACTAGGTGCTTCGCCCCCTAAAAAAACTTGTTGCTTCGCGCGATCCATCGATACTACTACTAGTACTCCGTTATGCTGGGAGGTTAGCTTAGTTGGGTTTTTTAGGATGAGTAATGCTACACCTACGTAATCCCAGTTACGTAATTAACGTAATGTGAAATGTGTGAGCTGTTGATTGTAGATTGGGGGAGGGAGGGGCCCACCACCATGAAAATCAGGGGAGGAGAGAGAGAGGCAATTTACGTTAACCCTTTCGTAGGTTCCCGTAGATGTAGAAAGATGTGAAATGCATGAATGTGCAGTGGACGTACTATCGGAGTTCCTAAGATAAATTGTGTATGTATAGACCCTATGTGCTTATTTTACTTTGCATGTTAGCTTTGTCTCGGTTCAATAAAAAACAGAGTTGGTGATGATGGTGTGCCTGTCATCCTACAATATAGGCCGTCTGATCTATATCTAGCGGATACGAAGGAAACTATGACAATTTACCCGCACTCCTCTCCACATTTGCAGATAAGGCCTTCCCTCGTTCATCCTTTTCTCCCACAAGATCTTGATCTTCTGTGCAATGCACGGGCATCTTGCTAGTACTCCTACAATATACTATATTATTGTGAAAGTTCATATACATCGGGCGAGATTAATGCAAACACGACAGATTTTCATTACATTTCAAACTTTTATAGGACAGAAAAATAAAAGAAACCCGACACTAAACCTATTCTACGGCAGCGATCAACGTCCTCCATCTGCGATCTCTATGTACGGGGGGCGGGGTTCAAGACCCGTGATGTGAAGGTGCGGTCTCCGGCAAGGAAGAGTAGAACACGGGATACGGACCGGCCAGTTGGCACACCATGCATGACCTGCCGCCTCCCATGCCCTACTCATCCTCGGAGGTGTCCCCGACCTCGGCGGTGCCGGACGTTGGACGGCGGGAAGTAGGACGCGTGGCTGGCGGTGCTCCCGTCGTCGGCCGCTAGCGTGGCCACCTCTTGTGCGGTCGTGTCCACGTCCGGCTATGCCGCTATTGCATCGCGAGAGGCGACTTGAGCGAGGGCGGCGACCTTGAGCTTCATCCCCGACAAGCTCTCCTGCAGAGCGTTCGCGCTTGCGGTCGTGGTGGATGTGGTGCCAGGTAGGAGGACGATGCGCTATGGTGTGGAGGTTAGCTGGGCGTTGCCGCTTTAAGTAGCGCATTCCGGTGAGGCCAAGCGTCCTAGTGTGTCATTAAGTCGCCAGAGTTGGTTCCTCGGGCACCGAGCCTCTTAACGACAGCATATGGACGAATGGCATGAATGCGGGCAGCTGGCGCCGGCTGGGAACGCACCGTGCAACGGCGCGAGGGACGAGGGTTTTTGGTGTGCCAGGGTAGTCAGCTGCGGTCGTGGCAACGTTGGAGATGCCCTTCGCTCACATGCGATCCTCGCATGTCATTGAAAAAGCAAGACGACTCGACATGGTCTTAGGTCCTAAGGATGCAGTTGGCCACGCTACACCACTCTACGGACACGTCTCGGCGCCCCGTGCATCTTCGACGAGCCGGGTGTTGGGGTGTGTTTGGATTATGGCCAAAGTGCACCTTACCAAAATTTTGGTCATGACCCAAAGATTGGTCTTTGTTTGGATGGTTGCCATTATTTTGGCATGCCAATGAACTCTAGCCAACTCTAGTTCATTTTTCTTGCCAATGTCGGCCAAATCATGGGCAACGAAAACCTCAACCAAAATTTTGGATAGCCCATGCTTTGATGGGGCAACCTTGGGCACAAACCAAACATATTGTTGGTCGTGCCACCGCACTACGCCACCCTCGGCACACTGAAACCGACCGTGTCTAGCGACGATGAGCGTGTCGCTCACCGCGGTCGCCATGTCCAGAGGCAGTGCTGGAGCTGCGCCACGTTGTTGGCCCCCACGACCCACATGAACGGTTGCCGGTGGCGAGGAGGTCGTGAGCCAGCTCCTCCATTGGACTTGTCTGCACTACGTCATCCCGACAGATGTGCCACACATGTCGGTTTCCCTGTTTTCCGGGCCATATTCGAGCGTCAGTGCTCCGCGTTGCGCATTAGGCCTTTCACTATGTAGGCCAAGCGAGACAACTTATTGTTTATTTGAGCCGTTCAAGTATAATCATGTGGCGTTTGCTTATTTCTCATTCCTCTCCAACCCTCCTCTCCATCAATCATGTCGCCCTCCGGTCGAGTCCATCATCCCGGATGCCTCATTTGAACATTCCGCCGAGTATCATTCGCATGTGGGCCTAGACCATGCTTGTATTTCCAATGTTTTGTAATTTGTCTGACATGCATACAAACAAACGGTTCATTTAAAGTTTCACTTTTCCTCCACTACGTGGCGCTTCGCGTCTTAGTTTTGACATCCAATTCGGTTCATGCCTCGACACATGTTGACGAGATCGATTGATGTTCAGAGATCAATTGTGTGTCATGCAAGGAGACAAAGGTTTGGTCTATTTCTATGATAGAAATGACCCGTGGGGGGGTCTGTGGGGATTAGAGGGAGTATATTGTACGTTCATAAGCGAAACAATCGTATTGTACCCACCCTAGTCCTCATTCAATCGATCTCTGGACCCCGAGATGAAATCAAGAGAGAACGAGTGGGGGCATGTGTGATACCTAAGGCGGATTCAAAATTTTGAACCGGTGATCATAGCATCCGCAAATCATATATAAAGGGTATTCAATGTTCGAATCGTTTTTGAACGTACAATATACTCCCTCCTATCCTTTCTAGTTTACATATAAGTTTTATGTTAGTCAAAGTATCTCTACTTCGATCAAAAAAGTATCAACATTCAACAACGCCCAATCAATATCATTAGATTTGTAAGTACTCCTAGATTTGTACTCGAGATGGTTTCCAATTTGTTTTCAACCACGTGAATGTGCTTGTTCTCGCGCATGCTCTTCCTACTAGGATTTCGCCATGTATAGCCAGTCCAATAGTAACTTTTTTAAGTTCCCCGTCCAATAGTACCAGTGGAGTACTGACAACATCCGTACTAGAGTATGCAGTGCTCATAGTAGTACTCCCTCCTTCCATTTATATAGGGCCTGTGTGGAGGAGATAGATGTGAAAAAGTAAGGGGAGTATGCTTGTGTAAGTTGCATGTCATATATTATTACTCTAACATTTGGTCAAAGTTAGCCTCGAAAAACGCATTAGGCCCTGTATAGTAAATGGAAGGAGGGAGTAGTAGTGGAAGTCGATCCTCTGACGTAGGTATCCCTGCCTTACCCTCCCTTTCGGTCACTTACTGGCAGACCCCATGCTTTCTAGGTCCCGCACGTCAGTTACTCAATGGGTTCGGCCACGTCAGGGTATCCTCATCCATGCTATACTCCCTCTGTTTTTATTTACTCCGCATAAAACAGAGGGAGTGGTAGTATAAATGACCCGGACGAGGGAGGGGGAGGGGGAGGGACGTCTCTTTGCTCTCAAGTGCGGTCCCACAAGCGAGCGAAAATGCAAGACGAAGTGCGTTCCATTCGGTGAGCGGTATGGAGGGTCCAGCTTGTCGGGCTGCAACGCGAACGCGACAAGAGCGATGTATAGTCAAAACCGATTGACTGGTCATCACCGGAACCACTATTCACACTAGAACCTTCGTTTCTCGGCCTACGCCAGCCACTGCCCTAAAACCACACCTAATCTCCAGCCCCTTCCCCCACCTTTCGATCCCCTAGCCCCCATCAAGCGTCCCCTAGTTCATTGGAAGTCCATGGTGCGCCGCAAGATCACGTACTACAAGATGCTGACGCCGGAGCGCCGCACAGAAATCGCGGCGGCGGTCCGCGCCACAAACCTCCGTTCCCAAGATCGCTTTGCGTCGGGCCAATCCCCGAGTTCTTTGGAGCCAAGCTACGAGGAGGAGGAAGCCGATCCAATGTTCATGGAGGAGGTCGCGGTACAGAAGGCCCCCGATGGGTATGAGACGATGGATGTCGACTAAGTGCCGGCTCCGAGTCCCCCATCGTGCAGGCAGACCAGCGGTTCAACCTGGCGATACTAAAGGAGGACTGAGAAGTAGAGGCTCAACTCGACACGGAGCGCACGCATGCCACTGCCATCGAGGCTCTCCTGCAGGCGGAACCGGATGTCATGGATGTGAACCAGGCGGCGGAGGCTCAACTTGAGGCGGAGCGCGCAGATGCCGCTGCCATCGAGTCCCTCCTGCAGGCGGAACCGGACGTCCTCGACTAGAACTGGGCGGTAGAGGCTCAACTCGACGTGGAGTGCGCGGATGCCACTCTTATCGAGGCCCTCCTGCAGGTGGAACCAGACGCCCTGTACTTGAACCAGACGGCGGAGGCTCGACTCGACGCGGAGCGCGCGGATGCCGCTGCCATCGAGGCCCTCTTGCAGGCGGAACCAGACGTCCTCGACTTGAACCGGGCGGTGCACTCATCCGTGCAGAGCGCCTGCACACTCCGTGTGAACGAGTAGCTGGAGGCCGTGGACAACCACGGTGCGGAGACACACGTCGACAGCTACGGCTGGTTCCTGCCAGAAGCCAAAGACGACGAGGCTATCTTGTTCTGCGAGCAGTGATAGTTTTTCTTTACGTTGTTGTTTTTATGGATCTTTTGCTGTGTAAAAACATATATTATTATGCAAGTCACCTGACTTGGGTCAGTCTACATTTCATGCAGTTGGATGAATATCCTATGTCTCCTAACCCTTCTTCCTCACCTCTTCTTCTTCCCCAACAGACCACCGCACGGGCCGTACGGATACTCCCCAATATGCGGTTGGATAAACATACTCTATGAACGAAAATTATGCGTCAGCGGTAGGATGGCTGAGTTTGGTTTGTTCACATGCGACAACACGTGTCAGTGAGGGTGCGTTCCCTTGGTTGGGTTTGCGGCATGTAGGAGCGACTGTGTGAGGGTACAGTGCGACCGCGGCGTGCAGGAGCGACCGTGTGAGGGTGCGGTGCGACCGCGACGGCCGTGCGCAAGTGTACCTCCTTTTCATTTTGAAAACTTTAGGCAAGCTTGGCAAAAATGTGTGGCGAAGTATTTTTTTCTGCAAAGCCCAAAGAGCTAACCATCTCACTCTCATCGCTTGATTAATGCAGCGCCATGCAAACCAACCTTCTCACTTCCGCATGCATGCAGGGGATATTAATGTCCTTGGTTGCTAGTATACTCCCTCCGTTCTTTTTGAGTTTGCGTATAACTCGGCGCACGCATACCAAGCAGACGACCCTATGCATTATTTTGGACAATTTTACCCCTGCATGCAAGGACCTAGAGAAATGTATGGCTCTTAATACGCATGGAGTCATTGGCTCCTTTTCCTTGATTCCTGCTTGAGTCTTCTCGGATTCTCCACAAGCGCGCTTCCCCTGCCTCTTATATGCATGTTGCATGCATGTGTTTGGTCTGTCATCACTCCCGGGCTGCATGCACAGCTATAAAGCAAGGGTAAAAAAACCCATCAATTTTGCCTCGATTAGTGTTAGTGGCCTTTTGCAAATTGTAATTTTGATATACTGGCCTTGTGTACAAAAAAATGGAGGTAGAAATATTATATTTGACTTCGTTCCCCATTGCGGTGACATCGACGATATCGCGAACGTTGTGGTTTGGCGAAGTCCGTTCCAAGGAGAACACCATGCAAGCCGAGATAACCGCCTTATTTGCATCCAGGAAGTCCGTTGAACCAAAGGATGCGTAAATGTACTAGTACTACTAGTACACAATAGCGTCGTCCGTCCAGCTTAGTGCGGTGAGATGGTTTCTCGAAGAAGATGATGGAGAAGCGGAGTCAGCGAAGAGTGAAATGATGGTTGCTTCGTCCGTGCTTTGTGATTTGACGCCTCACTACTTTGTGATTTGCGATAGAAGGGATAGGGGAGTAGACTCTCTGCTCTATAATGTACATGCGTCCAAGCACGGGAGAAAGAGGAGAGACATCGCATTTTTCTATTCCTTCAATCAACCAATCAGGGAGCTTCAGTTCCATCCTTTTGGCTTTGGCAACACCGTCCACAATGGTCCCAATGATGCCAAAAGCTATTTTCACATTTGGCTACACATTGTGGATGCCCTTAACCATACCACTTGGTTTTGCTCCTGTGTGCTATCTATACAAATCTCAATTATATTGATCTAAAAAATTATAGAATCAAGATTAGTAAAAAGGAGGTGATTTTGCCACGCGGATGGCGGGGGAGGTTTCTTATTTTTAGAGGACGTTGTCCTGGCGGTTTTCTAACATGCGGTCCCACATGTCAGTGCTTTACCAAGCCGATCCGCGTCCCACATGAGGCAGAACAATGGCAGAAGCAACACGTGGTTAACTTGAAGAAGATGAGGGAGAAGCAGATTCAGCAACGAGTGAAATGATGGTTTCTTCGTCCCTCCAACTTCTTTTTTTAGCATTATTACTTCGCCCCTCCAACTTAACTGCGGGAAAGGTGCAGCTTTGTGATTTGACGCCTCATTGCTCATTACTACGCCGGCGCCATGACTGGGTGCTTCACCCCGGCTGCTCTGTACTGTATTCCGGTATGGCACGTGGACCCGGTATCTTCATGTCCCACATGTCGACGAAAGGGACTAGAAGATTTATGGAAGCGAGCGCTCCACTCTTACGACGGAGGAGTACATGACATGACGACCCGATGAACTGTCACTTGTACTTTATAGTACTATAGTTTTGTTGTTTCGCACGATCCATCGATACAAACCCGGTTAAACAGGAAAGGGCGGGATTTTTCCTGCGCGGTATATGATACTAGCCATACATTTCAAAAGCAATTTTAATGTATGCAAACTGAATAATTAAGTAACAATATGATATCTAATAAAACTAAAAACACATATGATTTATTGTGTTAGAGTGTAGTAGTAGTAGTAGTGCTGTATTGCATAGTTGTTAGATGTAACATGCGAGAACGTGTAGAGATGTAGTTTTGGAGGTATTACAGAGAGAAAAGCGTGATACGTTCACCGAACTTCAGAATAAGCTGACTGCAGTCACTATATACGTTTTGCGGTGATTATACTGTCACTTGCTCACAGTTCATCATCGGATTGCACTCTGTTGACCGGCCAAATAGTCTGCGTGGCACCATGTTGAGTAGTTAAATTGACATCGTTCCTTGTGGGTCCCACCTGTCAGTTTGCATAGGGAAAAGGTCAGATAAACACAAATTTACGCAGGTGCCACAAGACTCCAACCTGTGCGCGGGAATCACCTGGTTGTGTATGTGTCTGTCAGGGCCTAATGTGTGCGCATGCACGTGTAGGTTGAGCACTTGAGCGTGAGAGTGTGTGTTGGTCGTGTGGTGTACTGGTGTGTGCATGCATGCGTGCGTGTGTGGCTGCGTGTGTACGTGTGAGTGTTGCGTGCGTGCGTGGGTGCATGTGTTCGTGTGAGTGTTGTGTGCATGCAGTTCGTGTGCAAGCGTGTGTGTGTGTGTATACTCACCACACCAGCTCATGTGTGTTAAAACAGACGGCTCAGCATACCAATACAAGGCCACCTTGTTCGCTGGTGCCCGCGGTCATGACTTCGAACCACTGTCCAATATTTTTTTGTCGTTTGTTTTCATTCTTACTAGCAAGGTGCTCGTGCGTTGCATGTAACATCAAGATGCATTTGTATGACTAGTTAATCTTGTGAGAGAAAAGGATGAACGAGGGAAGGCCTTATTTGCAAATGTGGAGAGGTGTGTGGGTACCTTTTTGCAAAATTGCCATAGTTTCTTTCCTATCCGTCAGATATAAATCGGACAGCCTATATTGCAGGATGGCAGGCACACCATCATCACCAACTCTGTTTTTATAAGAGTGTATTTTATAAGAGTGTACATGTAGAGTAGATACAAGCCGACAGGTGGGCCCGATGGTAGTTAGATAATGTGATGCAACACTAGAGGTGCCATGTGGAGCGTCTAACTGGTCAACTAGTCGTGTCTAGAGCAAATACAGAGTTGTACGGTGAGCCTGTGACCGTATAATAACCACAAAACGTAAATGGTGACCGTAATGAATGGATTCTAAAGTCCAATGTACGTATCGTGCTTTCGCTTCAAATACAATGATCATCAATGTATATATCGCGTGAGAAAGATGAAACATGTGTGAATGTGCTGGGGGCTTACTTTTAGAGGACCTGGAGATAGTTTGTATGCATACGTGATAGGGGCGCAAAGGGGGGTATGTGATGGAGAGAGAGAGAGATGCTCTTCGTTTCTCATTATTATGACTAACTTTATATATAGTATAAAAATATACAAATTCACAGTGCGGAATAAATATCATTGTGGGCACCATGCAATGCAAATTAGTGTTCATACTACTACATATAACTTTGTAATGTTGTATATATGTAGAAATTCTAAAATAATTTTTTGGCAACACTTTATTCAAAAGGAATGTTGTATGCGAAGTAAACGTGAAGAGAGGGCTTTTTAGATCAATGGGGTATGTGATGTAACATGTGTGAATGTGTCATTGATGCATTTGGCAGGGCCTAGAAAGGTATGTGTGTGTATTACATATCCAAGAGAGGCATGGATAGAGGGGCCAGCGGGGGGCGTGGGAGAGATAGAACAAGAAATGAGAGTGGTCTAGAGAGAGAGACGAATATGACGTCACGGCGAGAGATTCCCTTGAGTGTGTATATGCAAGGGGGGAGTGGATAGAGACACCAGGAGAATATATTTTTTGTGTGTGGGTGTGAGAAGATAACGAGACATGGGGGCAGAGGGTGTGTCATCGCGTGAGGTCCGGTGGGTCGAGGTGAGGCCCTTCGTTCGGTTTCGTCCTGCGCCACATTGGTCGGACTGTGACGCATTTAGGGAGACCCATGGATGACTAGTCGTACAAGACAAAGATAGCATAATTGTGAAGGACTCTGTGTCCCCTTTATCTCTGATATTACAATTCATCCAACCTAACTTTAAGGGGCATCCTACAGAATGCTCTACTAGAATCATACTCGTCGATTAGGAAGAGAGGTGTGAGATAATGCGTGAGAGACAGGCCTAAAGATAATGTGCGTACAGGAGACACGTAGGCAGGTCTATGTATATAGAAATGGTCGATGGGGATTGTGCATGTGTATGCTTGCGAGAGGAAGAGTGATTGTGATAAAGGTTAGTGAAAACAGTCGTAAATGGTTACAAGAGGGAGGGAGGGTTATATCGAGAGCATATGTGCGAGAAATACACCTCGGGAGAGAGTATGTGAGCATGTGTGAGAGACCACCGATGGAGAGTGAAACTACACGTAAAAGACTGCTGTACACATTGATTATAAAGATATAAATTGTATCCAAATATTAGGATGGGATCATGATATTTGCAGTTCGCATAAGGAATGGTCATTGATCCATCACGCATCTAGATTTTGTCAAATTTGAGCATATCTATGTTATTATTCGACACAATTGATCCACATAGTTAGTATTTTGAACTCCAGACAATGCATCGCTTTAGCAATCGAATATAAACGTGAGTATAGTTCATGTTGTGTGTGTAAAGCACATTATACATACGAAAGTTACACAATGAACATTATAAATAGCTACCTATGAACTAGCATACATTTGGATTCAACTTAAGGTGGTTTCAAAAAATCAAATTCAATATGAAGTCCATTTAATTATTTGAATTTGATATCATGGCATTTGTAAATCATAACTAAATTATGGGGGCACCAATCTTTGCTCTAATTTTGTACATAATAGCATATGTAGTCGTGTACAAAATAGATTCAAATTTAGCTCCTCCATTCCAAAATAATTGTAGTTATAGGATTTTAAAGTTTCAAAATTTCAAATGAAGCGGATAATTTAATGAAGTTTTCAAACATACAAGGTCAAATTTAACGTTGTCTATTTAGGTCAATCCTCAAAGTTCAAGATACTCTAAACGTGAATGCTTGTGTTTCAAAATTTCGAATGAAGCGCCAAAAGAACCTCTACTCGCCCAAAACCGCGTGAGACCAATGTTTGGTAGTACAAGGAAATTACTTTTCTAATAACTCCGACCCGTGAAACCTACCGGCCCGACGTCCAAAGGTCTAAACCGGGGTAGGTTTGTAGCTTCATCTAGACGCCATGCAACCGCCTCCGAAAAACATTCATACACAATGGCCGCCTAAGCACACATGCGCGCGGCCGAAATTGCTCTCGCCCACTATTTGGGACACCTGGGATTACCATCCTACCCCCGACCCGCAGTAGGTCCGAAATTCAAGAGGGGGGGAAAGTTTGTAATTTCCCTAAATTTCAAACAAGTGCGGCCCATCTTCTGTTCAGAAAAGCCAAAAACAAGCGCGTCCTAGCCCGAAACATGGTTCTCCCCCTCACCCCGCCCACCCGTCCGATTCCCCATTCGTACTCTGTGGCCGCAAAAACTACCTCTCCACCAGCCGCGAAACCCTGGCGTCCTCCGTCCGCCACCCCATCCCACCCATCAACCGCCGCCCTCCTCCATCACGCCGGAGCCGATACCCCGACGTCATCGTCCACCGCAACCTCAGCCGCAACGCCCTCCACGGCTAGTAGTTGAAGCCGAGGCCGAGCCGTCCTTACCCGAGCCAGTTCAACAACGCCGTCCTGCGCCTCACTGCTGCTGCTCCAACTTCGCCACCCTCCACCGCACCGGAGCTGGTCCTGCTACGCCATCCTTCGCCGCCTCGGATCTTCTTCCCCTTTGCCGATATACCGCCACAGCAACACAGTCAACAATTTGTCCATGGGTTTGTCCAAGGATCGACGGTTCCCCAAAACATCAGTTCCCCTGGGAGAAAAAAGAAGATCGCCGCGACATATGGAGGAGACCACATGTAACACCCCGGATATAACTTTCCCAATTTGTACTCCAACTCTTGCCGTTTCCGGCGTTAAGTTATATTTATTTCTTGGGTTCGGGTCTTTGTCTCCGTGTGTTGTTTTCTTTGTCATGCATCTCATATCATGTCATCATGTGCATTGCATTTGCATACGTGTTCGTCTCATGCATTCGATCATTTTCCCCGTTGTCCGTTTTGCATTCCGGCGCTTCATTCTCCTCCGGTGGCCATTTCTAGCTTTCTTTCATGTGTGGGGATCAAACATTTTCGGATTGGACCGAGACTTGCCAAGTGGCCTTGGTTTACTACCGGTAGACCGCCTGTCAAGTTTCGCATCATTTGGACTTCGTTTGATACTCCAACGGTTAACCGAGGGACCGAAAAGGCCTCGTGTGTGTTGCAGCCCAACACCCCTCCAATTTGGTCCAAAACCCACCAAACTCTGCTCCATGTCCTAGAGCATTCGATCAAGATCGCGTGGCCTAAAACCGCACCTCATTTGGACTCTCCTAGCTCCACTTATGCCTATATATACACCCCTCCGTTTTCGGATCTCTCCCTCTCCCCGAAACCCTAGCTAAAAAAAAACAGATCCGCGCCGACGGACATGTCCGGAGCCTAGCCGGACATGTCCGCCGCCGCCCCGCAGCCACCCGTGTCGCGACACGTGGCACCGGCTACACCCGCCGCCGCCGAGCCCGCCTGGCCCGCGCC